>NC_091980.1:145988396-146299199 GCF_044704955.1 Pristiophorus japonicus
TATAGCGCTGTGCTTTTCCTGGCTGGGGTGAGGGAAGGTAAGTGTAGAACTGCAACTAGTTAGAGACGGCTTACAGAAGGGATGACACTTTGGCTGGAATTGCCACACAATCAAGGAGATGCAACGTGCTGCGGCAATAAAGCTCGATTTGTTAACATTTTCTGAGCCCCACTGGAAAGACTAGATCACGTAATCCAGGCTGGCTCTCCAGCACAGTACTGAGGGAGTGCTGCACTGTCGGAAGTGCCACCTTCCCGATGAGACATTAAACCGAGGCCCCGCCTGCTCTCTCAGGTGGATATAAAAGCACTATTTCGAAGAAAAGCAGGGGAGTTCTCCCCAGAGTACTGACAAATATCTATCCCTCAATCACTAAAACAGAATTTATGGTCATTATCACATTACTATTTGTGGGAGCTTGCTGTGCGCAGATTGGCTGCCACGTCTCTTACATTACAACAGTACTGTCTAGGGTGTAAAGCACGTTGGAAGGTCCTGAAGTTGTGAAAGGCGCCATAGAAATGCAAGTTCTTTCTTTCATAGAAAGGGAGGCAAATGGAATGTTGGCCTTTATTGCAAGGGGATAGAGTATAAAAGCAGGGAAGTCCTGCTACAACTGTACAGGGTATTGGTGAGGCCACACCTGGAGTACTGCATACAGTTTTGGTTTCCGTATTTAAGGAGGGATATACTTGCATTGGAGGCAGTTCAGAGAAGGTTCACTCGGTTGATTCCGGAGATGAGGGGGTTAACTTATGAGGAAAGGTTGAGTAGGTCGGGCCTTTACTCATTGGAGTTCAGAAGAATGAGAGGTGATCTTATTGAAACGTATAAGATTATGAGGGGGCTTGACAAGGTGGATGCAGAGAGGATGTTTCCATTCATAGGGCAAACTAAATCTAGGGGACAAAGAATAAGGGGCCGCCCATTTAAAACTGAGATGAGGAGAAATTTCTTTCTCAGAGGGTTGTAAGTCTATGGAATTCTTTACCCCAGAGAGCTGTGGAGGCTGGGTCATTGAATATATTTAAGACAGAGATAGACAGATTTTTGAGCGATAAGGGAATAAGGGGTTATGGGGAGCGGGCAGGGAAGTGGAGCTGAGTCCATGATCAGATCAGCCATGATCTTATTAAATGAGGGGCCGTATGGCCTACTCTTGCTCCTATTTCTTATGTTATTGTAAAGTGATGAAGCAGAAGGGACTTTTAACCTGCCGCCCGGGCCCATAACAGGCTTTGTGAATCATTACCCGTTATAGAAACCGCCCGATTGTCAATTCCACTGATTACAGGAGGCTGTTTTCAGCCAAAGAAATACAGATAGTGGACAACAGAAACTCTTAATGGGAAGTGAATTCAGATGGAATTCAACTTTCTTTAAAGCAGAGGTGAAATTCCAAATCTATTGGTTGGTAATATTGCTTTAAGAATTCTCTGGGAGCAATGTTAATGGAAATATATCCAGACTATGTTCCCTGCCAGTCTGCACTCACTCTTAAAGGGACTCTGAATTGGCCTCTCATCCTAAGGGTTACAGTGGGCCCTACCTGTACCCATCTTTGTTCAGTAAGTATATCAAGGGATAAGGAGCTGAGGATCAGATCAGTCGTGGTCTAATTGAATGGTGGAACAGGCTTGAGGAGCTGAATGGCCTCCTCCTGTTCCTAATGTTCCCATGTTCAGCATTAAACAGCACTGTCTACAAGATGGTTATACAAGTCCATGGTGAATGTTGTGATGGATCAATTTGTTGAGGTTGGATGCCGTGCCCATAATTTTGCATTAAAAAGGCTCTGTGTGATTTTCCACAGGATTACTGAATCTTGCAGCATGACAGATGAATTTCCATAGCGCCCGAGCTCTCCGCGTCACATGTCGGTGACATCTGGCACATAGCGAGGAGATGCAATGAAAAGCCTCCACAATGATGTCTCACTGGCACGGTGTTCCATAATTACACCAGATCCCCCTCTCCCACATCCACCCTCCTTGCAATTCACGTGTATGCAGCAGAAATCCAACAATACCAATCATTCTGCACTCACCTCTGTGCATTCTCAGCTCCCATTCACAATATCCTGCTCTCCATCTTCCGAGCTGGCTAATTTTACCTTCAGCTATCTTTCTTTATCTTTCTGTTTATTTATCTGGCTTTTCATTTCTATCTTTCCTCTTTTCTCTATCTGTCCATCTATTTATCGATCTTGCTATGGTTATGTTAATTTTTCTATTTTTTGTCATATATCTATCTATCTATCTATTATCTATCTATCTATCTATCTATCTATCTGTCTCACTCTCTCTCTATCTATCTATCTATCTATCTATCTGTCTCTCTATCTATCTATATGTCTATCTATCTATCTATCTGTTTCGCTATCTATCTGTCTATCTATCTATCTGTCTATCGGTCCGTCTGTCTATCTGTCGGTCCATTCGTCCATCCGATCCATATGTCTGTCTGTCTGTCTATCTGTCAATCTATCTGGAGGCATGTGAAGAAATGGTATTCAGGGCAAGCTTTGGAGGGGAGCAATTGCAAATATTGAGATGGGAGGATCACAGGTAAAGAATGGACCAGAAGGGAAATAATATCATTTTTCATTACATTTCCCAGCTGATGGCTGAAATGTTCCCTCATGTTGCTGTGCCACTGAGGGCCATATCCAGCCCTTGAACAGAGACAACATTGATTGATCTGTCCCAGTGCCATTCAGATACTTAGATGGAGAAATTGGCCTGGTCTGCACCTCCCGTTAGCGCCTGTGGGTGGCGGTAACGGGGCTCTAAGGGGTTACTGACCGGGCGCGGCGAATTCACCGGTGCCTGTGAACATCGCTGGTGGTTTTGCACTGCCGTTGACACTTACCACCTCGCTCTCCTGTGCCCCGTAGATTGTGATGTCATCCGGTGCGCAGTGCCCTGTTAGCGCCCCAGATATGATACTCGCTCCCGTCCCCTGCAGCATCGGCGGACGTCAACACCTGCAGGAGGCATTGTTACCTGAGCTGGCCGCTGCGGGAGCGGTATTTAAAGGCATGGTATTCAGGTAGGGCAAAATTTATTAATCTCCCCAGTCTGGTGCCTTTTGGTTTTTTTAGACCCCGTGATTGCTCAGCCCTGCATTCTCTCAGAGAGCTTGGGACTGCTATGCACGTAGCACAGGTCCCGTGGCCCAACAGACAGAGCATGAATAGTGATTGAACCAATCATTGGCCCTTGCCTTTAAGCGGGGGAAGGAGCCTCCATATACAGCAGCACTGCACGGAACATTGTTCAGCACTGTGCCGATCCCGCCCCTCCCCCTCCCTTTAGCGCTCTAAGGGAAGTGGTAGCTCTTGATTTAGCGTTCCACTTCCCTCTCGGAGCGCTAAAGCGGAAGTTCCCGTCGGATGCAAATCTTTTTCGCCCGGCGACACCTTTGTGCTCCCGCAAAAGTTATCGCTCCAATCGGGTCGCTGTGCGATTTTTAGGCCTAACGTTACTGCGATGGTTGGTACAGCAGTCAGTGGGGTAGGTCCTGACTCCGTGCAATCATATAAAGCGGGTGATAGCGAATCACCAGCCTGCTTTACAGTTCTCCCCATTTTTATGTCCATTGAAGTGAATGTGATGTACAATGGGCTGCCGATTCACGAGCACCTGTTTTACTCTGTCGCACAAAGTCCAGATTTACCCCAGTGTATTTTATTTGCTATCGGGATATGGACAACACTGGTTATATTACACGCTACATTCATTGCCCGTCCCGAGTTACCCTGAGAGAAGGCACTGGGCATTATTCTTACCTTGCAGCAATTGTTGTACAACATAGAGAAACATAAACATAGAAAATAGGTGCAGGAGTAGGCCATTCGGCCCTTCGAGCCTGCACTGCCATTCAATATGATCATGGCTGATCATGCAACTTCAGTATCCCACTCCTGCTTTCTCTCCATACCCCTTGATCCCTTTAGCTGTAAGGGCCACATGTAACCCCCTTTTGAATATATCTAACGAATTGGCCTCAACAACTCTCTGTGGTAGAGAATTCCACAGGTTCACAATTCTCTGAGTGAAGATGTTTCTCCTCATCTCAGTCCTAAATGGCTTAGACTGTGACCCCTGGTTCTGGACTTCCCCAACATCGGGAACATTCTTCCTGCATCTAACCTGCCCAATCTCATTCTTCTAAATTCCAGTGAATATAAGCCTAGTTGATCTAGTCTTTCCTCATGTGTCAGTCGTGCCATCCCGGGAATCAGTCTGGTGAACCTTCGCTGCACTCCCTCAATAGCAAGAATGTCCTTCCTCAGGTTAGGAGACCAAAACGGTACACAATATTCCAGGTGTGGCCTCACCTGCACAACTGCAGTAAGAGCTCCCTGCTCCTATACTCAAATCCTCCTCAAATCCTCTCGCTATGAAGGCCATTTGCTTTCTTTACTGCCTGCTGTACTGGCTTGCAAGAGTCAACCATAGTGTGGGACTGGAGTCACATGTAGGCCAGACCAGCTCAGAGGGGCAGGTTTCCTCTCTTGAAGGGCATTAGCGAAGTTGGGTTTAAGGACCATTGTGTCAGGATCATTTCTTTCCTGGTATCAGCCCACAAATGAGCAGATTTTTATTGGATTCTGTTTCACAATTTGCCACGGTGGGATATGAACTCACAAACCGCTACTCCAGTTCTAACAGCGATGTACAGTGCCCACACTGAGCTGATATTAGAAGCAGTGAGGGACAGTTAACGGAAGGGCGTGGGGAGCAGAGCCACCAGTGTGGGTGGGAGAGGGGGTTGTACCCCAGGGTGAGTTACCAGTTGCAGGACAGGTGAGAAAGATTAGCAACACGATAGACGGATGACAAGCTATCACTCAGAAATGGAGCCCCAGACCCATGTACAATTAATGCAGCATATCCAAACTTATTCCATAATTACACTTGGATGCAATGTGCAGCCGATGATCGCGACTGAACAAGAACCTATTTCAGACGCTGTGTTGTGCATTTCACAATCTAACAACACCCTCATCATAGGCAGTCCCTCGGAATCGAGGAAGACTCGCTTCCACTCTTAACATGAGTCCTTAGGTGGCTGAACAGTCCAATACGAGAACCACAGACTGTCACAGGTGGGACAGATAGTCGTTGAGAGAAGGTGTGGGTGGGACTGGTTTGCCGCACGCTCTTTCCGCTGCCTGCGCTTGATTTCTGCATGCTCTCGGCGATGAGATTTGAGGTGCTCAGCGCCCTCCCGGATGCAGTCCCTCCACTTAGGGTGGTCTTTGGCCAGGGACTCACAGGTGTCAGTGGGGATGTTGACTTTTTCAGGGAGGCTTTGAGGGTGTCCTTGAAACGTTTTCTCTGCCGACCTTTGGCTCGTTTGCCGTGAAAGCGTTCCGAGTAGAGCGCTTGCTTTGGGAGTCTCACATCTGGCATGTGGACAATGTGGCCTGCGCAGAGGAGCTGATCGAGTGTGGTCAGTGCTTCAATGCTGGGGATGTTGGCTTGGTCATACGTCAGGAGCCTTTTATCAACAAGAGCAGACATTGACGACGAGATTCAACACCGCCTCCAGTGCGCCAGCGCAGCCTTCGGCCGCCTGAGGAAAAGAGTGTTCGAAGACCAGTCCCTCAAAACTGTCACCAAGATCATGGTCTACAGGGCTTTAGTAATACCCGCCTTCCTGTATGGCTCAGAAACATGGACCATGTACAGTAGACTCCTCCAATCGCTGGAGAAATACCACCAATGATGTTTCCACAAGATCCTGCAAATCCCCTGGGAGGACAGACGCACCAACGCTAGCATCCTCGAACAACTTGCATTTATATAGTGCCTTTAACATAGTAAAACCGCCTAAGGTGCTGCACAGGAGTGTTCTCAGGCAAAATGTGACACCGAGACACATAAAGAAACATTTGGAAAGGTGACCAAAAGTTTGATCAGAGAGATAGGTTTAAGGAGCTTGTTACAGGAGGAAGAGAGGTAGAGAGGTGGAGAGGTTTAGGGAGGGAGGTCCAGAACTTCGGGCCCAGGCAGCTAAAGGCACAGCTGCCGATGATAGGGCGATGGAAATCGGAGATGCGCAAGAGGCAAAAATTGGAGGATGGTCAAATATACTCACAGCAAACTGTACGTACCTCAACCTCACCTGGAACATACCCTGTACAGTAAGCTTCAACACCATGGACTCTGACCCTGGATATGAGATGAAACTCATTGAGTCGAACAGTGGCTCCCATAGCAAGCCATGTATCATGGGATGGCCAAGGAACTCCCATGGAACAAGTGCAGCTCCAAAACACTGCGCAGTGGGAGCTTCTGCGGGCTGAATGTCATTCAGAAGCTCACAGGACTTGCTTTCGAAAGCCTGGCTGGTATGTGCAAGGCGAACAGCTTTGATTGGAAGCCATTTTGCCGGACTCTCCTATGGAAAAGTCAATATAGAACGTTGCCGTTTTGGACGAGTGCCCTCTATACAGCTTTGATTGGACACAGATTGTGTGCTCCGTA
The DNA here is from genome assembly GCF_044704955.1 of Pristiophorus japonicus. Lineage (NCBI taxonomy): Eukaryota > Metazoa > Chordata > Chondrichthyes > Pristiophoridae > Pristiophorus > Pristiophorus japonicus. Next base: position 145,994,894 of record NC_091980.1, read on the forward strand.
GGGAATACACTACATAGTAAAACTCAAAAAAACACATGTACAAAAAGGGTTTGTCCGTCACCATTTCACCACATAAATATTTCTTTGAACTGTGCCTACTGTTAAAAGTACTCTATAAAGTAGCCCTGTGAATCTCTGAGTTGGCCTCAGCACAGAAACTGTACAAATTAGACCCGACTGCCTATATATAATTTTGAAGTTTATTATATGTGCTTAAACAGGTGGGTTTCCTTGATGGCTCAGTAGATCTATTCATGGGTAATTGAACCATACAGACCAGTGAGGGGCCAAGTTCAAGTCCTGGTCAGTGCCGAGTTAGCTGGTCACAGTTGGGGCAGGAATGAGAGATCTTTAATTCAGCCCAAGGGTCGGTACTGAGGTGGCTCAGTCTTGCCTATGAGTCAGAAGGTCGTGGGTTCAAGCCCCACTCCAGAGACTTGAGCACAAAATCCAGGCTGATACTTCAGTGCAGTGTCAGAGGTGCCGTTTTTCGGAGACGTCAAAAATCCCACAGCACTGTCAAAGAGAGCAGGGGAGTTATCCACGGTGTCCTGGCCAATATTTATTCCTCAACCAACATCACAAAAACAGATTATCTGGTCATTATCACTTTGTTGTTTATGGGACCTTGCTGTGCGCAAATTGGCTGCTGCGTTTCCTACTCTGCAGCAGTCAGGATAGTAATTGAGGCAGCACCCCACCCGTGCCCTCGGGGTGGGTGAAGAAGTTAGCCAGGGTTCGCCATCATTACCCATTGGCCCCTGAGCTACCTGGGAGCTCACGTTTCACGGCAGAGCAGCGAGTTGTCTTGGTCCACATTGCTGTCTCAACCAATCTCACCAGCAACACATTAATTGAATATTCAACCCAGTGCACAAAATATACTCTGTAAAAATTCTGGAGTTACCTGGATTTATACAGGGCTATGACTCCAGAGTTTAAATGGTGGGCTAGAGTCTGTGATAGGGTAGAGTGTACATGGGCAGCATGGAGGCCCCGACCTGTGTGAGAACACCAGCGGAAGGTCGGGCAATAAAAAGAGCGGTGAGCAGCGGCCATGGGCAGCGTGGAGGCATACTACTTCAGGGAGCAGCGCGAGCTGGCGCAGGAGGGCGACGGCAGTGAAGAGTGATGTCATCAAGGTCCAGGTCGATGATTGGAGCATGGACAGATACAGCAGGAGCGGCGAGGGACTGTGGAGGGACATGATCGGGGCCCAGGAGAGGTGAGATTTCTGGGCCAGAAGAGGCGAGGACTCTGGGGCAGCACGGGCCAGCCCACACTGCGATATGTGTGCGCATAGTTCCGTGCAGCAGAGCTGGTCTCCAGTCGTCTTGGTTAATCCTTGCCACTGGAAAAAGACCTAGCTCTGTCAAGCCTGTGTGGTGGCTGGTGTGCAACGGTCACCACACATTAAAAAAATCCACGCACAGACATCTTCCACCCTTCAAGATGTAGTTCGGGATCCGAAATATTAGGTCCTTCATTGGAACACCTGCGAACTCATCCTTTATTGGCGTGGAAGCAAGTCATCCTCGCTTCGAGGGACTGCCGATGATGATGATGACATGGGCTGTGGAAGGGGATTAAATCATTATCATCATTATCATAGACAGTCCCTCGAAATTAAGGAAGACTTGCTTCCACTCTAAAAGTGAGTGCTTAGGTGACTGAACAGCCCAGTACGGGAATTACAGTCCCTGTCACAGGTGGGACAGACAGCCATTGAGGGAAGGGGTGGGTGGGACAGGTTTGCCGCATGCTCTTTCCGCTGCCTGCGATAGATTTCTGCATGCTCTCGGCGATGAGACTCAAGGTGCTCAGCGCCTTCACGGATGCACTTCCTCCACTTAGAGCGGTCTTTGGCCAGGGACCCCTAGGTATCAGTGGGGATGTTGCACTTTATCAGGGAGGCTTTGAGGGTGTCCTTGTAACGTTTCCTCTGCCCATCTGGGGCTCATTTGCCATGAAGGAGTTCCGAGTAGAGCGCTTGCTTTGGGAGTCTTGTGTCAGGCATGCGAACAATGTGACCTGCCGAGCGGAGCTGGTCGAGTGTGGTCAGTGCTTCAATGCTAGGGATGTTGGCCTGGTTGAGGACGCTAACATTGGTGCGTCTGTCCTCCCAGGGGATTTGTAGGATCTTGCGGAGGCATTGTTGGTGGTATTTCTGCAGCGACTTGAGTTGTCTACTGTATATGGTCCATGTCTCTGAGCCATACAGGAGGGCGGGTATTACTACAGCCCTGTAGACCATGAGCTTGGTGGCAGATTTGAGGGCCTGATCTTCAAACACTCTCTTCCTCAAGCGGCCGAAGGCTGCGCTGACGCACTGGAGGCGGTGTTGGATCTTGTTGTCGATGTCCCCGCTGAGGCACTAAAGGAGATTAAATGGTGGGATATGGCCCATGAAAGGGTAGAGTGTACATGTTAAAATTCCCCACCCCCATGTGTCCAGCTTAAACAAATGGTCAGCCATCTTCTTTCACTAAACACAATCCAAAGTGACATACACCGCCTTCAGTGCGCCAGTGCAGCCTTCGGTCGCCTGAGAAAGAGAGTGTTTGAAAACCAGGACCTCAAACATGGCACCAAGCTCATGGTCCACAGGGCTGTAGGCACCTCGAAACACTAGAGAAGTACCACCAATAATGTCTCTGCAAGATCCTGTAAAGCCCCTGGGAGGACAGACGCACCAACGTCAGTGTCCTCGACCAGGCCAACATCCCCAGCATTGAAGCACTGACCACACTCGATAAGCTCCGTTGGGCGGGCAACATTGTTCGCTTGCCTGACACAAGACTCACAAAGCAAACGTTCTACTCGGAACTCCTACATGGCAAGCAAGCCCCAGGTGGGCAGAGGAAACATTACAAGGACACCCTCAATGCCTCCCTGATAAAGTGCAACATCCCCACTGACACCTGGGAGTCCCTGGCCCAAGACTGTCCTAAATGGAAGAAGTGCATCCGGGAGGCGCTGTGCACCTCGAGTCTCATCGCCGAGAGTGTGCAGAAACCAAGTGCAGGCAGCGGAAGGAGCGTGCGGCAAACCAGTTCCACTCTCCCCTTTCCTCCAACCACCATCTGCCCCACCTGTGACAGAGGTTGTAGGTCCCATCAGTCACCGGAGAACTCATATTAGTGTTAAAGCCAGTCATCCTCGATTCTGAGGGACTGCCTAAGAAAAAGAGAGCGTACATGGGCTGTGGAAGGAGATTACACGGTGGAATAGAGTCCATGATGGGGTAGAGACCCTCCCACTAGTTGAAGGAATATCACAAAACCATGGAAAAGGCTTCCCATGGCCCAATGTTCCCCATTCCTCGCTCATGCCTTATGCAGGCGTACGATTGCTCAACCCCCAACACCCCCCCCCCGCCCCTCCCACCCCCGTGCCTTGCTCAAGTGGCCAGTGTGAGCCTGAATAGTGTGTTGGCAGGCTATGCAACCAAGGGGGTCAGCACAGCCCAGCTCGGTCCTGCCCATGCCTCCAGTATACAGTAATGACCTGTGTAGGGCCGGTTGGGTCAGCCGATTGATGCTACAGCTTTTGCTGAACTGTAGGAGCTGGGAGATGTGTCCTCCCTCCAAACCTTTCTCTTGCCTTTAGATTCAAGTCACGCCTGTGCATGTAATAAATTCAGTGGGGACAGTACATAGGAATGTACCCACCTTACTGCAAAATCCATTTAGTCTCTGCTTGTGAGTTCAGCATGATTTTACTCGGCTTTGTCGTGAAGATTTATAGGTTCCTCTGGATAAAGTTTACTTATTTTTAAGTGAACCTTTAAGTGCCAACACTCATTTTCCACATGTTACATAAACCCTGGGAGCAACAATTCCCATTTTGCTGATGGATCATTATTCCATTATTCCACTTTGTGGTTCCCAGCGCCTCACCGTGCACTTGGCCATTGAGTCATTGGGGGGCTTAGGCTGCCCGAGGTCACACCCTACGCTGCGCTCTGATTGGCTGGCAAAGAGGCACCGCGAGAAAGGAAACGCTGGCCGTGACGGCAGGCCCTCCTCGAGAATTAGCCTCAGACCGTTCCCACACTTTCTCCCTATCCCCATCCTGCTCCCTCCCCCACCCCTCCCTCTACCTCTCACTCTGATTCCTCTCTCCCTCAATTCCCTCTCCCTATCCCCCTCCCCCTCCTGTTCCCCCTCTCCCTCCCCTCCTGCTCCCCCTCCCACTCCATTCCCTCCCCCTCCCCCTTTCCCTCCCCCTCTTGTTTCCCCCTCCCTCTCCATTCCCTCTCACTCCCCCTTCCCCTCCCTCTCCCTCTACCTCTCCCTCCCCTTCCCCTCCTTTTCCCCCCTCTCTCCATTCCCTCTCCCTCCCTCTCCCCCTCCTTCTCCTTCTCCCTCTCTCGCTCCCCCTCCCTCTCCCTCTCCCTCTCCCTCTCCCTCTCCCTCTCCCCCTCCCTCTCCCCCTCCCTCACTCTCTCCCTCTCCCCCTCCCTCTCGTTCTCCCTCTCCCTCTATCTCCCTCCCTTCCTCACTCTCCCTCTCCCTCTCTCTCTCTTCCTCACTCTCCCTCTCCCTCTCTCTCTCTTCCTCTCCCCTCTCTCTCTCTCTCTCCCCCTCCCTTTCCCTCTCTCTCTCCCTCTCTCTCTCCCTCTCCCCCTCCCTTTCCCCCTCCCTCGCGCTCTCACTCTCTCCCTCTCCCTCTCCTTCTCCCTCTCCTGCTCTCTCCCTCTCACACTCCCTCCCCTTCTCCCTCTCCCCTTCCTCTCCCTCCCCCTCCCCCTCTCCTTCTCCCTGTCCCTCTCTCTCTCCCTCCCTCTCCCTTTCCCCCTCCCTCTCCCATTCTCTCTCCCTCCCCCTCTTCCTCTCTCCCTCCCCCTCTCCCTCTCTCTCTCTCTCCCTCTCTCTCCCTTTCCCCCTCCCTCTCCCCCTCTCTCTCACTACCCCTCTCCCTCTCCCCCTCTCTCTCCCTCTCCCTCTTCCTCTCTCCCTCCCCCTCTCCCTCTCTCTCTCCCTCTCCTGCTCCCTCCCCTCCTACCCCCAATCCCCCTTCCTTCCCCTCTCCCCCTCTCCCTCTATATCTCCCTCTCCCTCGCTCTGTGTTGCAGCCATGCTTATATCTGCCTCTTCATTGATTCCCGCTGTGATGTTTGCTGTACTTGGCTTTCTGAGATCACCTGACATGGTCCTTCTCCTCCCCCATCCTAACGACTCCTAATCAGGCACTTGATTGGCTATCTCACTCCGAGAGACTGTAAGGTGGGCTGGTGCAGGACATGAAAAGTGCCCCACTGATGCAATAGAAGGGCCTGCCATACATTGTTGGAGTAGAATGGATGGACTTTAGTCTGCACCTAACCATGTTCAGCAATTGTAGCAGGCAGTATTTGTAAAGTCCTGACCCTGTAGTACAGACTTACACGAGGCACATGCTGAAGTCAAGGTCACTCTGGACTTGCACCTTTATTTCACAGCCCTCGAGTGCCACACTTGCCTGAGACCTCCCTTTATATACCTGTGTGGAACAGGTATGCAGTGTCTCCTGCAAGTGCACCCCTGGTGGTAAAGTATGCTTGTGGTTACAGGTCATATGTAGTTACAGTCATGTATCACATGGTAAGATACAGTTATGTACAGTAGTGTGAGATACATGACATTACCCTGCCCCAAGGTCTTATTATCTTTATAGGTTCAGTCTCTCAGGTGGTCTACGCTTTCGCGTGGAGCGTCTTAGTTGTGGTTCAGTTGTTTGCCTTGGTGCCTGTTTTTCTTTCGGTGTGATTGTTGGTATCTTGCCTGGGCTGTCTGTTGGGGTTGCCCTTTCCTCAGGTTGTTCCCTCTGTCTGTCCACCAGGTGTGGTATGAGTTCCACATTGTAGTCTGCCTCTGGTTCTGCAGTGTTATTGGTGAATCTACTTTTGACTTGGTCTACATGCCTCCGGCAGGTTTGGCCATTGTCCATTTGTACCACCAGTAGCCTGTTTCCTTCCTTGCCTGTTACTGTCCCTGAAAGCCATTTGGGACCCCTGCCATAGTTTAGCATAAACACTTTGTCCCCTATCTCATTCCACCTCCCCCTCGAATTTCGGTCATTGTACTCAGTTAGCTTCCAGCATTTTGCCTCAACAATTTCATGCATGTCTGGGAGGATTAACGACAGCCTGGTCTTTAAGGTCCGTTTCATCAATAGTTGCGCGGGGGGAACCCCAGTCAACGAATGCAGACGAGATCTGTATGCCAGCAGCAGTCACGACAGGCGACTCTGCAGAGTGGGACCTTGGATTTTTAGCATGCCTTATTTAACGATTTGCACTGCTCGCTCCGCCTGGCCATTGGAGGCCGGCTTGAACGGTGCCGTCTTAACGTGATTTATGCCGTGGTCAACTATAAAATCTTGAAATTCTGCGCTGGTGAAGCACGGACCATTATCACGGACCAATATGTCAGGGATTCCGTGCGTTGCAAACATGGTTCTCAGGCTCTCCACAGTGGTGGAGGTGGTGCTCGAGTTTAAAATGGTGCACTCGATCCACTTTGAAAATGCATCGACAAATACGAGGAACATTTTGTCCATGGATGGGCCCACATAGTCTACATGCACCCGCGACCACGGTTTGGTGGGCCAGAGCCAGGGGTTTAGGGGGGCCTCCCTGGGGGCATTACTGAGTTGGGCACAAATGGTGCACCGACAGACGCAGATCTCCAAGTCTGCGTCAATGCCAGGCCACCAGACGTGGGATCTGGCTATGGCCTTCATAAGGACGATCCCCGGGTGCTCGCGGTGGAGCTCCCGAAGAAAAGCCTCTCTGCCTCGCAAGGGCATAACTACTCGGCTGCCCCACATCAGGCAGTCTGCCTGTAGTGATAGTTCATGCATGCGCCTATGGCAAGGTTTGATTTCTTCGGGGCAGGCATCGCAGGCCTCTGCCCAGTCACCAGGTAAAACACATCTTTTGACTAAGGATAACGTGGGGTCGCTGGTCATCCAGGCTCTGATTTGGCGAGCCGTCATGGGCGAACCTGTGGATTCAAAAGCATTGATTGCCATGACCATCTCACAGTCCTGTTCGTCGGACCCTTCCGTGGTCGCCAGGGGTAGCCTGCTAAGCGCGTCGGCACAGTTGTCTGTGCTTGGTCTGTGCCTTATGGTGTAATCGTAAGACACCAGCATGAGTGCCCACCGCTGAATGCGCGGCGAGGCGTGGGCGTTTATTGCCTTGCACTCGGATAGCAGGGAAGTGAGGGGTTTGTGGTCGGTTTCTAACACGAACTTGGCCCTGAAAAGGTATTTGTCATGTATCTCACACTACTGTACATAACTGTATCTTACCATGCTATACATGACTGTAACTAGAGATGACCTGTAACCACAAGCTTACCTTACCACCAGGGGTGCACTTCCAGGAGACACTGGATACCTGTCCCAGACAAGTATATAAGGACAGGTCTCAGGCAAGTGTGGCATTCGAGAGCTGTGTAATAAAGGTGCAGGTCCTGAATGACCTGGACTTCAGTATGTGCCTCGTGTGAATCTGTACTGCAGGGACAGGACTTTACAGTGGCGACGAGTTACGGGATTACAGAATCCACAGAATGGTGACCAATGGCTCAGATGAAAAATACAATGCTGGAGATAATTGGGAGGACTTTATAAAAAGGCTCCAGCAAAGCTTTGTAACCAAAGACTGGTTAGGTGATGATAAGACAGAAAAGAGAAGAGCCCATCTCTTGACCAGCTGTGGCTCAAAAACATACGCCTTAATGAAGGACCTGCTGGCCCCCAAGAAACCAGCAAGCAAGTCGTTTGAAGAATTGAGCACACTGGTAAGAGACCACCTGAAGCCAGCGAGCAGCCTACACATGGCCAGACACAGGTTCTACAACTACAGACGCTGTGTGGGCCAGAGCATACCCGACTTTGTGGCGGAACTTCAGAGGTTGCCTAGCTTATGTGAGTTCTCCGATGAACTAAGGAGAGAAGTATTGAGAGACATGTTTTTGAAGGAATACGCCATGCAGACATATTCCGAAAGCTCATAAAGACCAAGAACCTGAACCTAGAGGCAGCAGCACTGGTTGCACAGACATTCCTGGCAGGAGAAGAAGAGATGAGGTTGATCTACACTGCGGGTACGACAACTAACATCGGAACAAGGGGTTCACAGCGTGAAACAAGCCGCTACCCCCACACACAGACAAAGGCAGGAGAGCAGGCCCTCAACAGCAGGCAGTGGCGCCAGAAGCCATCAAGGGCCACATGAACAGCTGTTTACACCTCATCAACCCACAATGTGAGCAATCAACTACAAACTGAGAGAAGCTCAAGAGAAATCAGCCAGGCGCAGCTCATCCTTCAGAAACAATGGAAGTGGTCTGTGCTGGAGATGTGGGGGAAGGCACTCATCAAAGGGGTGTCAATTTCAGCATGCTGTTTGCAGAAACTGCGGCTATACAGGGCATCTGGTCCGCATGTGCCGAAAAACGGCAGCTCAGCTGGTATACGAATCGGAAGGGTCGGAAAGCGGACCAGAAGACGGTGGGGACAGTACCCGGGACACCCCTGTACAGCGGGTCAACACGATCAATCGCCACTGCTCCTACAACAAGGCACCTCCAATAATGATGAGGGTCCTACTCAACGGGATACCCGTCAACATGGAGCTGGATACGGAAGCGAGTCAATCTCTCATGAGCGCTCAACGATTTGAACAGCTGTGGCCGCATAAAAGAGACAGACCAAAACTCACAAGGGTCGACACCAAACTAAGGACCTATACCAAAGAAATCATACCAGTCCTTGGCAGTGCCATGCTCTCAGTCACACACAAAGGGACAGTGAACCGACTTCCCCTGTGGATTGTCCCCGGAGATCTCCCAGCACTGCTGGGGAGAAGCTGGCTGGCAAAACTAAACTGGAAATGGGATGATGTTCACGCCATGTCATCAGAGGAACGGACCTCCTGCTCAACAGTTCTAAGTTGATTTGAACATCTCTTTCAGCCAGGTATGGGCACATTCAAAGGGGCTGAAGTCAAAATCTACATCACACAGGATGCTAGGCCGGTCCATCACAAGGCTAGAGCTATGCCCTATGTGATGAGAGAAAAGATTGAACATGAACTGGACAGGCTTCTGCGGGAAGGCATTATCTCACCCGTGGAATTTAGCAACTGGGCAAGTCCCATCGTCCCAGTCATGAAGCCTGATGGATCCGTACAAATCTGTGGGGACTACAAATCTACCATAAACAGAGTCTCCCTACAGGATCAGTACTCGCTGCCCAGAGCAGAGGACTTATTTGCCACATTGGCTGGAGGAAAACTTTTCTCAAAACTAGATCTCACATCTGCGTATATGACGCAAGAATTGACCGACGAGTCCAAGCTACTCACCACCATCAACACACATCGAGGCCTTTTCATGTACAATCGATGCCCATTCGGCATCAGGTTGGCAGCTGCTATATTCCAGTGCAACATGGAGAGTCTGCTCAAGTCCATCCCGGGGACGGTTGTATTTCAAGACGACATACTTATCACGGGCAGGGACACCGACTCCCATCTCTGCAATTTGGAGGAAGTACTAAAGCGATTGGATTGGGTAGGCCTAAGAGTTAAGAAATCCAAATGTCTGTTTCTCGCGCCCGAGGTTGAAATTTTGGGCAGAAGGATTGCCGCTGATGGAATCCGCCCAACAGAGTCCAAAACAGAAGCAATTCGCCTGGCACCCAGGCCCCGGAATATCTCTGAACTGCGCGCCTTTCTCGGGCTACTCAATTACTTTGGGAGTTTATGCAGAACTTAAGCACGCTGCAGGAGCCTCTCCACGTGCTACTCAGGAAGGGGTGCGATTGGTTTTGGGGGGACGCCCAGGAACGCGCCTTCAATAAGGCACGCAACCTTCTGTGTTCCAAAAGTGTTTTGGCTTTGTTTGATCCAGGTAAAAAGCTAGTTCTTACATGTGATGCGTTGGCATATGGGGTCGGGTGCGTTTTACAACATGTCAATAGTGTGGGCAAATTACAACCCATAGCTTATGCCTCCAGGTCACTTTCGCGAGTGGAGCGCGGGTACGGAATGGTGGAGAAGGAGGCGCTCGCGTGCGTGTACGGTGTCAAAAAGATGCACCAATACCTTTTTGAGGCCAAGTTCACTTTAGAAACCGACCTCACGTCCCTACTATCTGAGAGCAAGGCAATTAACGCCAATGCCTTGGCGCGCATTCAGCGGTGGGCACTTATGCTGGCGTCTTACGATTACACCATAAGGCACAGACCAGGCACAGACAACTGTGCCGACGCGCTTAGCAGGCTACCCCTGGCGACCATGGAAGGGTCTGACGAACAGGACTGTGAGATAGTCATGGCAATCAATGCCTTTGAGTCCACAGGTTCGCCCATGATGGCTCGCCAAATCAGAGCCTGGACGACCAGCGACCTCACGTTGTCCTTAGTAAAAAGATGTGTTTTAACTGATGACTGGGCAGAGGCTCGCGATGCCTGCCCCGAGGAGATCAAACCTTTCCATAGGCGCATGCATGAGCTGTCACTACAAGCAGACTGCCTGATGTGAGGTAGCCGAGTAGTTATGCCTCTGTGAGGCAGAGAGGCATTTGTCCGGGAGCTCCACTTCGAGCACCCGGGGATCGTTCTTATGAAGGCCATAGCCAGATCCCACGTCTGGTGGCCTGGCATTGACGCGGACTTGGAGCTCTGCGTCTGTCGGTGCACCATTTGTGCCCAACTCAGTAATGCCCCCAGGGAGCCCCCCTGAGCCCCTGGTCCTGGCCCACCAAACCGTGGTCACAGGTGCATGTAGACTATGCAGGCCCATTCATGGGCAAAATGTTTCTCGTAGTTGAAGATGCATTTTCTAAGTGGATCGAATGCACCATTTTAAACTCGAGCACCACCTCCACCACTGTGGAGAGCCTTGGAACCATGTTGGCAACGCACAGCATTCCTGACATATTGGTCAGTGATAATAGTCCGTGCTTCACCAGCGCAGAATTCCAAGATTTTATAAGTGACCACGGCATAAATCACGTTAAGACGGCACCGTTCAAGCCGGCCTCCAATGGCCAGGCGGAGCGAGCAGTGCAAATCGTTAAATAAGGCATACTAAAAATCCAAGGTCCCACTCTGCAGAGTCGCCTGTCGTGACTGCTGTTGGCATACAGATCTCGTCCGCATTCATTGACTGGAGTTCCCCCCGCGCAACTATTAATGAAACGGACCTAAAAGACAAGGCTCTCATTAATCCTCCCAGACATGCATGAAATCGTTGAGGCAAAGCAGCGCAAGCTAACCGGGTACCATGACCGAAATTCGAGAGGGAGGTGGAATGAGATAGGGGACAAAGTGTTTGTGCTAAAATATGGCAGGGGTCCCAAATGGCTTTCAGGGACAGTAACAGGCAAGGAAGGAAACAGGCTACTGGTGGTACAAATGGACAATGGCCAAACCTGCCGGAGGCATGTAGACCAAGTCAAAAGTAGATTTACCACTACTGAACCAGAGGCAGACTACAATGTGGAGCATTGGTGGACAGACAGAGAGAACAACCTGAGGAAAAGGCAATCCCAACAGACAGCCCAGGCGAGACATCAGCAATCATTTTGAACGAAACAGACAGCCTAGGCGAGATACCAGCAATCACACCGAAAGAAAAACAGGCAAGGCAAACAACTGAACCACAACTAAGACACTCCATGCGAGAGCGTAGACCACCTGAGAGACTGAACCTACAAAGACAATAAGACCTTGGGGGAGGGTGATGTCATGTATCTCACACTGCTGTACATAACTGTATCTTACCATGCTATACATGACTGTAACTAGAGATGACCTGTAACCACAAGCTTACCTTACCACCAGGGCTGCACTTGCAGGACACACTGGCTACCTGTCCCAGGCAGGTATATAAGGACAGGTCTCAGGCAAGTGTGGCATTCGAGAGCTGTGTAATAAAGGTGCAGGTCCTGAGTGACCTTGACTTCAGTATGTGCCTCGTGTGAATCTGTACTGCAGGGACAGAACTTTACAGTATTGGTGCATCTTTTTGACACCGTACACGCATGCGAGCGCCCCTTCTCAGCCATACCGTACCTGCGCTCCGCCCGCAAAAGTGACCTGGAGGCATAAGCAATGGGTTGTAATTTAGCCGCATCATTGACATGCTGTAAAACGCACCTGACCCCGACGCTGACGCATCACATGTAAGAACGAGCTTTTTACCTGGGTCAAAAAAGGCTAAAACACTGTTGGAACATAGAAGGTTGCGTGCCTTATTGAAGGCACGTTCTTGGGCGTACCCCAAAACCAATCGCACCCCTTTCTGAGTAGCAAGTGGAGAGGCTCCAGCAGCGTGCTCAAGTTCTGCATAAAGTTCCCAAAGTAATTGAGTAGCCTGAGAATGGTGCACAGTTCTGAGACATTCCGGAGCCTGGGTGCCAGACGAATTGCTTCAGTTTTGGATTCTGTTGCTTTTGTGCGGCCACAGCTGTTCAAATTGTTGGACGCTCATGAGAGATTGACTAGCTCACGTGTCCAGTTCCACGTTGACGGTATCCCGCTGAGTAGGACCCTCATCATTATTGGAGGCGTCTTGTTGTAAGAACAGTGGGCATTGATCGCGTTGACCCGCTGTACCTCGGTGTCCCGGGCACTGTCCCCACGGTCTTCTGGTCCGCTTTCCGACCCTTCCGATTCGTATACCAGCCAAGCTGCCATTTTTCTGCACATGCGAGCCAGATGCCCTGTATAGTTGTAGATTCTGCAAACAGCCTGCTGAAATTGACATCCCCTTGTTGAGTGCCGTCCCCCACATCTCCAGCACTGACCACTTCCATTGTTTCCGAAGAATGAGCTGTGTCTGGCTGATCTCTCTTGAGCTTCTCTCAGTCTGTAGTTGATTGCTCACATCGTGGGTTAATGAGGTGTGAACGGCCGTTCAAGTGGCCCTTGATGGCTTCTGGCGCCAATGCATGCTGTTGAAGGCCGGCTCTTCTGCCTTTGTCTGTGTGTGGGGGTAACGGCTTGTTTCATGCTGTGAACCCCTTGTTCCGATGTTTCGTTTGTTGTCATACCCGCAGTGTAGATCAACCTCGTTTCTTCTTCTCCTGCCAAGAATGTCTGTGCTGCTGCCTCTAGGGTCAAGTTCTTGGTCTCGATAAGCTTTCGGAATATGCCTGCATGGCCTATTCCTTCAATAAAAAAGTCTCTCAGTACTTCTCTCCTTAGTTCATCGGAGAACTCACATAAACTAGCCAGCCTCCGAAGTTCCGCCACAAAGTCGGGTATGCTCTGGACCACACAGCGTCTATAGTTGTAGAACCTGTGTCTGGCCATGTGTAGGCTTCTCGCTGGCTTCAGATGGTCTCTCACCAGTGTGCTCAACTCCTCAAACGACTTGCTTGCTGGATTCTCGGGTGCCAGCAGGTCCTTCATTAAGGCGTATGTTTTCGAGCCACAGCTGGTCAAGAGATGGGCTCTTCTCTTGTCTGCCTTATCATCGCCTAACCAGTCTTTGATTACAAAGCTTTGCTGAAGCCTTTCTATAAAGTCCTCCCAATTGTCTCCAGCATTGTATTTCTCATCTGAGCCGTTGGTCGTCATTCTGTGGATTCTGTGATCCCGTAACTCGTCGCCACTGTGACCTTGAGCAAGATCAGAAGTGACCCCAGTCCACTCCCCACATGACGTAAACACACACGCACTCATTCCAAAAGGTCACTGAGCAGCATGCAGGAATCCAGACCGATTCCTTCCCCTCTCCCCTCCCCAGGGTCATTGAGGACAATTGCCAAACTCCCACCGCCCCCGTCTCCATTGCCTACCCAGTTGCGGGTAGCCGACTCATTGCAGGCTATATGTTTGGATGAAACACGTAATATAGATATAGCTCCACACTGTGGACTCCTGTGACATTGCAGCCAGTGCTGTTTGTAATAAAGGAAACAGGTCACCTGACTGGTGATTTCTGGAAGGTTCTACCATCTTAAGGCTGTGTGTGTTCTGTGAGTACCTGAAGATATCACAAAACACAAAAGGATAGTATGCAGGTACAGCAAGTGATCAGGAAGGCCAATGGAATCTTGGCCTTTATTGCAAAGAGGATGGAGTATAAAAGCAAGGAAATCTTGCTACAGCTATACAGGGTATTGGTGAGGCCACACCTGGATTACTGCGTGCAGTTTTGATTTCCATATTTACAAAAGGATATACTTGCTTTGGAGGCAGTTCAGAGAAGGTTCACTCGGTTGATTCCGGAGATGAGGGGGTTGACTTCTGAGGAAAGGTTGAGTAGGTTGGGCCTCTACTCATTGGAATTCAGAAGAATGAGAGGTGATCTTATCAAAACATATAAGATTATGAGGGGGCTTGACAAGGTGGATGCAGAGAGGATGTTTCCACTGATGGGGGAGACTAGAACTAGAGGGCATGATCTTAGAATAAGGGGCAGTCCATTTAAAACTGAGATGAGAAATTTCTTCTTTCAGAGGGTTGTAAATCTGTGGAATTCGCTGTCTCAGAGAGCTGTGGAAGCTGGGACATTGAATAAATTTAAGACAGAGATAGACAGTTTCTTAAGCGATAAGGGGATAAAAGGTTATGGGGAGCGGGCGGGGAATTGGAGCTGTAAAGTCCAAGATCAGATCAGCCATAGAAACCTCGAAACATAGAAAATAGGTGCAGGAGCAGGCCATTTAGCCCTTCGAGCCTGCATCACCATTCAATATGATCATGGCTGATCATGCAACTTCAGTACCCCACTCCTGCTTTCTCTCCATACCCCTTGATCCCTTTAGCCATAAGGGCCACATCTAACTCCCTTTTGAATATATCTATTAAATGGTGGAGCAGGCCCGAGGGGCTGTATGGCCTAAATAACTGAGCCAGTGAGCCTTGCGGGGGGTGGGTGTGTAAGGCGGGGGCGGGGAAGATCGAGAACAGGGCCTTAATTAGAAAGGAAGTGAAGGTGTGAATTGAGGTTAAGGGGGAGCGCAGAGGGACAGCTGTCCACAGCCTGGGACCGGACTCTTCAGTGGCGGAGGACAAGCAGCTGTGAGCTTGCTGAACTATCGATCAGCAGGAAGCAGGATTGTTCAAAGGCACAACGTCAAGGCCCTTGCTCACCTTGTGCTCCATTAAAACCAGTCACGGCTGTTTCCAATAAGTGAAAGTGTCGGAGCGCAGGGAGCAAAAGGAATCGCGGTGACATCATCTAAGCAGCTGTGAGTGATTGGGGAGCTCGGTGTTTCAAGTACTTGCCTCCAAACACACACACACGCTGCAGGCCAGCGCTCCGACACGTTTTACTGCTCACACGCCACTCTCCATAATCAATTTGGCAGAGTCCTAATTGCATTCGAGTCTTTGGGGCGATTTTTAAAATTTGCATCACCACAACATTGCCAGATACCGAGAACGGGTTGGAATTAACCATGGGCAATATCTGTGAGCTACTGCCCATTGGTTTAGCCGAGGCATTTAGCTGTTCAAATAAACATAATGCTTGCATTGAAATAGCGGGCGGAATAACGATACATGAACATTGAGCTCAATAATCCAACAGTCACTGTGACCCACCGACACCTGGGAGTCCCTGGCCAAAGACCGCCTTAGGTGGAGGAAGAGCATCTGGGAGGGCGCTGAGCACCTCGAGTCTCGTCGCCGAGATCATGCAGATATCAAGCGCAAGCAAAAGAACCAGGGGGGAGATTTCCTTTTTTACCCAGCAAGTTTGTTGTGATCTGGATCGCGTTGCCTGAAACGGGCGGTGCAAGCAGATTCAGTTGTAACTTTCAAATGAGAATTGGGTATATACTTGAAAAGGGAAAATGTGCAGGGCTATGGTGAAAGGGCGGGGGAGTGGGACTGATTGGAGAGCTCTTTCAAAGAGCCAGCACGGGCACGATGGGCCTAATGGCCTCCTTCTGTGCTGCATTTTTTAAATTCATTCATGGGATGTGGACGTCACTGGCATGGCCAGTATTTAGTGCTCATCCCTAACTGCCCTTGAGACAAAGTAATTCTGTCATTCTCATCATCATAGGCAGTCCCTCGGAATCGAGGAAGACTTGCTTCCACTCTGAGCATAAGACCTTAGGTGGCTGAACAGCCCACTACGAGAACCACAGACTCTGTCACGGATGGGACAGTCAGTCATTGAGGGAAGGGATTGGTTTGCCGCACGCTCTTTCCGTTGTCTGCGCTTGATTTCTGCATGCTCTCGGCGACGAGACTCGAGGTGCTCAGTGCCCTCCCCGATGCACTTCCTCCACTTAGGGCGGTCTTTGGTCAGGGACTTCCAGATGTCCCACAGAAAGTTATTGAGGCCAGTTCATTAGACATATTCAAAAGGGAGTTAGATGTGGCCTTTACGGCTAAAGGGATCAAGGGCTATGGAGAGAAAGCAGGAATGGGCTATTGAATTTGCAAAAATGATCAGCCACGATCACATTGAATGGTGGTGCAGGCTCGAAGGGCTGAATGGCCTATTCCTGCAACTATTTTCTATGTTTCTATGTTTCTATGTGTCGGTGGGTCACAGTGACTGTTGGATGCATGAGCTCAATGTTCATGTGTCGTTACTCCGCCCGCTATCTCAACGCAAGCATTATGTTTATTTGAACAGCTAAATGCCTTGGCTAAACCAATGGGCAGTAGAATGCCATTGAGACCCTGTGGCTCACAGATATTGCCCACGGTTAATTCCAACCTGTCATGTATGTAACACCACTGTATTACTGTATACACTCAACCTTGATGCACACCTTGACCACAAGGGGTGAACTTGTGGGAGACACTCCTTACCTGGTCACACAGGTATAAAAAGGGAGGTCCCTCGCAGGATCATTGTCTTTGGAGTGACCTTGTCTCCAGAATGTGCCTCGTGTGGTTTCATGCTGTAGAGTAAGGACTTTACACAACCAGTTCTCGGCATCTGCCGATGTTGTGGTGATGTCACTGGACTACCAATCTAGACGCCTGGACTAATGATCCAGAGTTCAATCCCACCATGGCAGCTTTGAATTCAGTTTAATAAAAGTGATCAAGAATTGTTGGACTGTCGTAAAAACCCATCTGGTTCACTAATATCCTTTGGAGAAGGGAACCTGCCATCCTTACCCGGTCTGGGCTTACATGTGACTCCAGTCCCACACTAATGTGGTTGACTCTAAACTGCCCCCTGAGGGGCCCAGCGAGCCGCTCGGTTGTATCGAAGCTGTGGCTCAAGAAGAAGGCCCACCACCTTCTCAGGGCAACAAACGCGGACTTGCCAGCGACATCCACGCCCTGAGAATGAATTCTAAAAGCTCACAGTATTCCTTCCACCCTGGACGTGATGGTCCTACAGATGCAGGGCAGAGCAGGGACCACCTACACCAGACAAGGGCCACGTCAGCTCAACCACCACCTCACACAAAGTACTTACATCATACTCAGTCTTTCTCACCTCCCCAACTTTATTTCTGGGTCTGTTCTCCTGCTTGTCTCACTTGCCCCCACTCTGGCCTGAGTCAGATGCTTCAAGTCCCACTTCACAACTTTAACACATAGGCCTAAAAATGCCGACGTCCCGGGTCCGTACGGAGTGTGTGGGAAGGCATCAGAAAAGCCAGTTTTCAGCGCACAATGTGCATGTGCTGAAAACCGGCTTTTCCGATCTGTCGAGCTGGAGCTTGACAGATCATCCGCATCTCGGGAGCGAGGACATTTGTACGTGGAACATTGCGGGATTTACCCATATCTTGCCCGGCAAATGTCCTCAAAAATCTTGCGCGTGAAAAAGCAGGTGCATAGCCTACTTTTACAGGCGCAAGTGTTTAAAAACATACATAAACATAATAAAATTAAATTAAAATAAACATATTGTATTGTTAAAAATTCTGCCACTAAGGTAAGTTTATTTTTAACATGAATTACAAAACTTTAAAAAAATCGGAAATATATTGTTTTTTTCTAAGGCATTTATTAACTTTAATTTCAATTAATTTTAATTATGTGAGGCCTGTTTTTTATTTTCTATTAGTGTGTTTGTTTTTTCCCCAGTAACAGCACTGAGAACTGGTAGTTACGCGAGTCTAAGTGCTATTAATGGGAACCTGTGGAATACTGCAGCTGGTTGGCTGAGCACTCACACGTGACTGCACTTCTGCGTGGGAACCCTCCGGACGGGAGCGCGCTTCGCAGCGCGGGAGGAGAAGGCCTCCCCAACGCAATCCAGAGCACCTCCGAGACCACCAGGTACTTTCGTTTAAATTCTCTGGTCGGGAGGCAATTGCCCACGGGAAGCTCCCCAGAGGAATTTCTGGCCCTATAATGCCCGCCGATTAGCTCAGTGCGAGTGCTGTGTTGTTGGAGTTGAACCGCTAAAACCGCGGCCCATTCTGTGCGGTCCAATTTGACGTTGAAGGTCCTGTGACACTACCTGATGGGCAGTGAGTGTTCTCCAAGTGACCTGCTCAACATTCCTCCCACAACCAGCACCATCAAACACCCAACAACTGATCGTTCATCTCATCTGCTGTGTGTGGGATTTTGCTGTGTGTAAATTTTCGGCCATGTTTGCTACACAAGGTTGGATACATTTCAAAATAACGTGCCGAATTTTCCGGCCTTACTGGGTGCGTACGAAGTGTGCACGGACGCAGCGAGGCCTTGCAAAAGCTGGTTTTCGGGGCGCGATGCATAGGCTCCAGACAGATCTTCCGCATCCTCGGGAGAAGGACATCCACGCGGAAGAGACTGGGCTATTTGCCCAACTCATGCCCAGTGAATGTCCTTCAAACCCTTACACCTGGTGAAAGCAGGCACATAGCTTACTTTTACCAGCGTAAGAGTTTTAAAACATATAAAAATTAATAGTAATCATACATTTTATGTTAAAAACCCAGTCCATTAAAGTAAGTTTATTTTAATCCCTATAAAAACATTTTAAAAAGTTCCAAACATTTTTTTTTTCTGAAACATTTAATTTCAATGAATTTTAAATATGTGAGGTGTTTTTTTTATTTATTATGTTGTGTTTCTGTGTTTTAGAGATTTATTCTCATTGATAGTAATGGGAGCTCGAACAATCGGAGATACCATAATTATCAGTGAGAATACTAGGCAGTGATTGGTGGCCCAAGCCCACGTGACTCCAGTATTTCCGTCCGTACGGGTTAAGTCCTCTCCCCGTACGCTGCGCATCGAATCAAGGCCTCCAACTGCAATCGAAGGTGCCTCTGGGTCCACCAGGCACTTTCGCAAAAAAATTTCCTCATTATACGTGAAGTGTGAGCCCTGAATGATTTGGTGAGGAGCCATATAAATCCAAATTATTTATTTTTCTCCTTCCCTTTTCATTCCTTCTCTTCTTCTGCTAGTAGTCTACTTTTCGGCATCTACCAATATTAGAATGAACTTGCATTCAGATAGCATCACTCACAATCTCAGGACATCTCAAAGCACGTTACAGCCAATGAAGTCCTTTTGATCGTGCATTGAAAGCTTCATGGATGTAGGTAACACGAGCAAATATTCATTGCTCGTCCCGAGGAGGCATGAGGAGTCAGTGAAAGTGTAAGACTGGAGTTAACGCCCTCGACCAGACCAACATCCCCAGCATTGAAGCACTGACCACACTTGATCAGCTCCGCTGGGCGGGTCACATTGTCCACATGCCAGACACGAGACTCCCAAAACAAGTGCTTTACTTGGAACTCCTTCATGGCAAACGAGCGAAAGGTGGGCAGAGGAAATGTTACAAGGACACCCTCAAAGCCTCCCTGATAAAGTGCAACATCCCCACTGACACCTGGGAGTCCCTGGTCAAAGATCGCCCAAAGTGGAGGAAGAGCATCCGGGAGGGCGCTGAGCACCTCGAGTCTCATCGCCGAGAGTGTGCAGAAACCAAGCGCAGGCAGTGGAAAGAGAGTGCGGCAAACCTGTCCCACCCACCCTTTCCCTCAACGACTATCTGTCCCACCTGTGACAGGGACTGTGGCTCTTGTATTGGGCTGTACAGCCACTTAAGGACTCATGTTAAAAGTGGAAGCAAATCTTCCTCGATTCTGAGGGGACTGCCTATGATGATGATGGAAGACTGGAGTCACGTGCAGGTCAGTCCAGGTAGGGATAGCAGGTTCCCTTCCCTGAAGGACATCAGTGAACCAGTTGGGTTTTTAAGACAATCTCATATTTCGTATGGTCATTTTCCTAGTGCTAGCCCACATATTATCAGATTTTTGAATTCAATTTCACCGTCTAGCGTGATGGAGATTTGAACTCCCAGCCTCTGGCTTGCTCGCCCAGTACCATAACCGCCGGGCTATTATGTCCTCGGGCTGAACGATAAATGCGTAAAGCTGGAGGGCAGGAAACCACAATCTCATGCAGGAAAGTCGGTGCAGCCAATCCCCTAAGTAATCATAGAATTACAACTCAGAGAAAGGCCATTCAGCCTATCATAGCTGTGCCGCTGCTCGCTCTTCAACAGAGGAAATAAGATTGATTCCTCAGTTTTTATCAACTTTATTCATTAATTTAAATCTTTTTCTCCCCCAACCAGCACCTAATAGATTTCAGGTGTGTCCACTCCCCTTTAAGGATATAAAAGGCAGGCACTAATCCCTTTAAAATCTTTTGCCATTGCTGATTTTTAAGTTGCTGGTGTTCTTGTGTCCGAGGATTGTTCTGGTTTTCTCCCTTCCCCTCCTGTAGTGTTAGCTCCAGCACATCATCCTGGCAGATACACTTCATGGGTGACCCGACACAGGGAGCATCAGCGGGCTATTGGAATGGGGAAGGCATCACAGTCTATCTTGTTCTCACCTGCAACGAGATAATGTATAGTGCCCTCCAGCTAGGAGGTATCGATATACTGTATAGCGCCCTCCAGCTAGGAGGTATTGATATACTGTATAGCGCCCTCTAGCTAGGAGGTATCGATATGCTATATAGCGCCCTCCAGCTAAGAGGTAAAGGGAGCTGTATTGGGAGACAGGGTCTGTGAAGGTAGGCCATTTTAAAACTCCACATGGCTGTCTGGAAATAGACTGAAGAACAAGAGAAAGCGTTTGAAGCTATCAAACAATGCGTGACAGATTCTCCAGTGCTCAGGTACTTTGACCACAAACTTGCAACTGAAGATCAAGGAGATGCTTTGAGCAAGGATCAATCGCATACGCAAGCCGAGCGCTCACTCCAGCAGAAACGCGATGCTCTCAAATCGAACAGGAGCTGCTCGCTCAAGTCCTCGCAATGGGACAAAACCATCAATATGGTCGCAAGATCATGCTATGGACAGACCATAAGCTTTTGGTTACTATACGACACAAGTTGTTATCTGCAGCACCCAAGCAACTACAACGTCTGCTCAATCAGCTCAACCAATATGACATCAAACTAAAGTATCAACCAGGAAAAGAAATGTACCCAGCAGACACCCTCTCGTGCGCATACCTCGAAAACGTGGAGAGATCACCGACAGAAATTGCAGTGGAATGTATCCAAATGGTGGACTTTTTCACTCTCTCCAAACAAGGACTGACTACTACAATGCGCAACTGCAAGCGACTCCACACTACAATTGGTCATACAACAAATCACAACGGGATGGCCAGAAACCACACATGAATGCTCGCCTGAAATGAATGCATACTTTGACGTTCATGACGAACTCACAACACAGGATGGCATAGTCTTATAATCATAGAATCATAGAAAATAGGTGCAGGAGTAGGCCATTCGGCCCTTCGAACCTGCACCACGATTCAATAAGATCATGTCTGATCATTCACCTCAGTACCTCTTTCCTGCTTTCTCTCCATACCCCCTGATCCCTTTAGCTGTAAGGGCCACATCTAACTCCCTTTTGAATATATCTAACAAACTGGGCTCAACAACTTTCTGTGGTAGAGAATTCCACAGGTTCACAATTCTCTGAGTGAAGAAGTTTCTCCTCATCTCAGTCCTAAATGGCTTACCAAGCATCCTTAGACTGTAACCCCTGGTTCTGGACTTCCCCAACATCGGGAACATTCTTCCTGCCTCTAACCTGTCCAATCCTGTCAGAATTTTAGATGTTTCTGTGAGATCCCTTCTCATTCTTCTAAATTCCAGTGAATATAAGCCTAGTCGATCCAGTCTTTATTCATATGTCAGTCCAGCCATCCCGGGAATCAGTCTGGTGAACCTTCGCTGCACTCCCTCAATAGCAGAATGTCCTTCCTCAGATTAGGAGACCAAAACTCTACACAATATTCAAGGTGTGTCCTCACCAAGGCCCTGTACAACTGCAGTAAGACCTCCCTGCTCCTATACTCAAATCCTTTCGCTATGAAGGCCAACATGCCATTTGCCTTCTTCACAGCCTGCTATACCATTCAGATAATATTCTGCCTTCCTGTTTTTGCCACCAAAGTGAATATCCTCACATTTATCTACATTATACTGCATCTGCCATGCATTTGCCCACTCACCTAATCTGTCCAAGTCACCCTGCAGCCTCTTAGCATCCTCCTCACAGCTCACACTGCCACCCAGCTTAGTGTCATCTGCAAACTTGGAGATATTACTTTCAATTCCTTCGTCTAAATCATGAATGTATATTGTAAATAGCTGGGGTCCCAGCACTGATCCCTGCGGTACCCCACTAGTCACTGCCTGCCATTCTGAAAAGGACCTGTATATTCCCACTCTTTGCTTCCTGTCTGCCAACCAATTCTCTATCCACGTCAATGCATTAGCCCCGATACCGTGTGCTTTAATTTTTCACACTAATCTCTTGTGTGGGACCTTGTCAAAAGCCTTTTGAAAGTCCAAATACACCACATCCACTGGTTCTCTCCCTTATCCATTCCACTAATCACATCCTCAAAAAATTCTAGATATGTCAAGCATGATTTCTCTTTCATAAATCCATGCTGAGTTCGACCGATCCTGTCACTGCTTTCCAAATGTGCGGCTATTACATCTTTAATAATTGATTCCAACATTTTCTCCACTATCGATGTCAGGCTAACCGGTCTATAATACCCTGTTTTCTCTCTCTCTCCTTTTTTAAAAAGTGCCGTTATGTTAGCTACCCTCCAATCCATAGGAACTGATCCAGAGTCGATAGACTGTTGGAAAATAATCACCAATGCATCCACGATTTCAAGGGCCACTTCCATAAGTACTCTGAGATGCAGACTCTCAGGCCCTGGGGATTTATCGGCCTTCAATCCCGTTAATTTCCCTAACACACTTTCCTGATTAATAAGGATTTTCTTCAGTTCCTCCTTCTCGCTAGACCCTTGGTCCCCTAGTATTTCCGGAAGGTTATTTGTGTCTTCCTTAGTGAAGACAGAACCAAAGTATTTGTTCAATTAGTCTGCCATTTCTTTGTTCCCCATTATAAATTCACCTGATTCTGACTGCAAGGGACCTACGTTTGTCTTCATTAATCTTTTTCTCTTCACATACCTATAGATGCTTTTGCAGTCAGTTTTTATGTTCCCTGCAAGCTTCCTCTCATACTCTATTTTCCCCCTCCTAATTAAACCCTTTGTCCTCCTCTGTTGAATTCTAAATTTCTCCCAGTCCTCAGGTTTGCTGCTTTTTCTGGCCAATTTATATGTCTCTTCCTTGGATTTAACAGTAACCCAAATTTCCCTTGTTAGCCACGGTTGAGCCATCGTCCCCATTTTATTTTTACGCCAGACAGGGATGTACAATTGTTGAACTTCATCCATGTGATCTTTAAATGTTTGCCATTGTCTATCCACCGTCAACCCTTTAATTATCACTTGCCAGTCTATTCTAGCCAATTCACATCCCATATCATCGAAGTTACCTTTCTTTAAGTCTCTGAATTAACTGTGTCACTCTCCATCTTAATGAAGAATTCTACCATATTATGGTCACTCTTCCCCAAGGGGCCTCGTACAACAAGATTGCTAATTAATCCTCTCTCATTACACAACACCCAGTCTAGGATGGCCAGCTCTCTAGTTGATTCCTCGACATATTGGTCTAGAAAACCATCCCTTATACACTCCAAGAAATCCTCCTCCAACGTATTGCTACTAGTTTGGTTAGCCCAGTCTATACGTAGATTAAAGTCACCCATGATAACTGCTGTACCCTTATTGCATGCATCCCTAATTTCCTGTTTGATGCCATCCCCAACCTCACTACTGCTGTTTGGTGGTCTGTACACAACTCCCACTAGC
This sequence comes from Pristiophorus japonicus, assembly GCF_044704955.1. NCBI lineage: Eukaryota > Metazoa > Chordata > Chondrichthyes > Pristiophoridae > Pristiophorus > Pristiophorus japonicus. Next base: position 146,019,067 of record NC_091980.1, read on the forward strand.
GTTTTCTGCCCTTTGGTGTTCCGCAGCTCTATCCATACAGATTCCACATCATCCAAGCTAATGTCCTTCCTTACTATTGCATTAATCTCCTCTTTAACCAGCCATGCTACCCCACCTCCTTTTCCTTTCTGTCTATCCTTCCTGAATGTTGAATACCCCTGGATGTTGAGTTCCCAGCCTTGGTCACCCTGGAACCATGTCTCCGTAATCCCAATTACACCATATCCGTTAACAGCTATCTGCATAGTTAATTCATCCACCTTATTAAGAATGCTCCTTGCATTGAGACACAGAGCCTTCAAGCTTGTTTTTTTTAACACTCTTTGTCCTTTTAGAATTATGTTGTAATGTGGCCCTTTTTGATTTTTACCTTTGATTTCTCTGCCCTCCACTTTTCCTTATCTCCTTTCTACCTTTTGCTTCTGCCCCCATTTTACTTCCCTCTGCCTCACTGCATAGATTCCCATCCTCCTGCCATATTAGTTTAATTGAAAGGCTATCGCTGTGTGATCCCAAAATCCCTGAGATCCGACATTCATCAGCGACTTCATGCTGCTCACACTGGTGTCGAGAGCACTCTCTGACGTGCCAGAGAATCCGTTTACTGGCCAACACTGAACAGTGATATAAAACACTATGGTTTCAAAGTGTGAAACATGCAACTCTTGGAGAAAGAATCAATAAGACAAGGGTTTATTATTGTTTGTTAAACTTGTAGTTTATTCATGTATTCATAAGAAGTTAACTACCCATTTATATTTAATTCAATTTTGTTTCTTATGAAATGAAAGGTGTAATGATAAAATGTATAGCGCCCTCTAGCTAGGAGGTATAGGGAGCTGTATTGAGAGAGAGGGGATGTGAAGGAATGCCATCTTCAGCACTACATGGCTGTCTGAGGTCACCCAAATAAAGAGAGTTAAGTTGAATTAAGAGTGTCCAAGAGACTATAAAATACATTACCCATCTTCACATTTGCATAGTTCTCCAACACCAGTAACTTCTTCAGACCCAGTGCAGGAATTATATTGTAATGTGGCCTCCCAGGTCAGGTACAGCCCAGGGTAAATATAGAGTAAAGCTCCCTTTACACTGTCCCATCAAACACTCCCAGGGCAGGTACAGCACGGAGTTAGATACAGAGTAAAACTCCCTTTACACTGTCCCATCAAACACTCCCAGGGCAGGTACAGAATGGGTTAGATACAGAGTAAAGCTCCCTCTACACTGTCCCATCAAACATTCCCAGGGCAGGTACAGCATGGGTTAGATACAGAGTAAAGTTCCCTCTCCACTGTCCCATCAAACACTCCCAGGGCAGGTACAGCATGGGTTAGATACAGAATAAAGCTCCCACTACACTGTCCCATCAAACACTCCCAGGGCAGGTACAGCATGGGTTAGATACAGAGTAAAGCTCCCTCTACACTGTCCCATCAAACACTCCCAGCGCAGGTACAGAATGGGTTAGATACAGAGTAAAGCTCTCTCTACACTGTCCCATCAAACACTCGCAGGGCAGGTACAGCACAGAGTTCGATACAAAGTAAAGCTCCCTCTACACTGTCCCATCAAACACTCCCAGGGCAGGTACAGCACAGGTTAGGACAGCCTGAGTGACATTGCCAATTGCAGCAGCTCTGTGCGGTAGGAATTGCAGTGATCTTGCCCGAGCTGATTTCACGCAGCATCCTTGCAGTTAACGAATGGGGGAGGGAGGCCTATCTCTCATTGCTCAGGGCTGGATCAGAACCCACGATGGCCCCCATTCCAAATCTGGTGGAATTTTTAACTGGCTTGTGTTTGGTTGAGCTATGAGTCAGTTTTCATTATTTGAAGTTGTTTTATCTGTATTTACAATAAAATTTCTAAAAATTGATGCGAACAATGGTCAGTCATGGTCCGCTTGATTTTCCTTCCAGGAAGAAATTGTTTAATTTTTATTTTACAATTTTACTTTAATTATCTGTTATCATTACAACAGTGACTACACTCCAAAAGTCGTACTTTAGTGGTTGCAAAGCGCTTTGAGACGTCCGGTGGTCAGCAAAGGTACTGTATAAATGTATGACTTTCTCTCTTTCTTTCATTGTATGGGGTTAATATTAAAACTACTCTTGATATTTGAATAAATGTATGACTTTAACCATCGGGGTTGTCACAGCAGTGTGTGAACGGAAATCGACAGCCATGAATTGGACTTATGTGCAATTTAAAGATTAAAACATAAACTGTAATAAGATAGTCTTTGGGACAAATGCTTCATTGTGCTCACCCCAATGCTCCTTACACATTAAACAATCAAACGGTTGGTTGGGCCAGTTTCTCTTACATCCTTCTGATTGAGAAGGTCATGAAGGGGCTTTTTGGGGTCTTCGTAGAGAAGATGTTTACTCCTGTGGGGAGTCCAAAACTGGGGCCATAAATATAAGATAATCACCAATAAATCCAATAAGGAATTCAGGAGAAACGGCTTTACCCACAGAGTGGTGATCATCATCATCCCCTCATCATAAGCAGTCCCTCAGAATCGAAGAAGACGTGCTTCCACTCTTAACACGAGTCCTTAGGTGACTGAACAGTTCAATACGAGAGCCACAGATTCTGTCACAGGTGGGACAGTCAGGGGGAAGGGGTGGGTGGGACAGGTTTGCCGCATGCTCTTTCCGCTGCCTGCGCTTGGTTTCTGCATGCTCTCGGCGATGAGACTCGAGGTGTTCAGCACCCTCCCGGATGCACTTTCTCCACTTAGGGCGGTCTTTGGCCAGGGGCTCCCAGGTGTCGGTGGGGATGTTGATAATGTGGTACTCGTGGCCACAGGGAGTAGTTGAGGTGAATAGCACAGATACATTTAAGGGGAAGCTGGATAAGTAAGTGAGTGAGAAAGGAATAGAAGGATATGTTGATAGGGTGAGGTGGAGTGAGGTGGGAGGAGGCTCGTGTGGAGCATAAACACCGGCATAGACCTGTTGGGCTGAAGGGCCTGTTTCTATTGTGTTAAATTAAATGTAATTATTTGTGTTATATATGCAGACTACAGATATACTCCCTGTGTAGTCACTTTATCGATGCATAAGATGGAGACTTGTTACCTGATGTACTCTCAATAAGATTTACACTGTGTCTATACTATGCTGGCACCACTAGAGGGTGCAACTGGTGGAGACCGGGGTTTCCTGCCCCAGCAGCAGAGGCTGTCCACCAGAGGGCACTGCGTTGGGAGACCTGAGGGTCACCTGCATAGGTGTGCAGGGCCCAGTATAAAAGGCTGCCTCACTCTAGAGTTACAAATAAAGGACCAAGGTCACTACAGTTTGAGCACAACACATTGCCTCGTGGAATCATTCATAAGTACATTACAGACATGACACTTTGTAATAAGAAAGAAGAATACAAAGAACACATGAAGCACATGCCAGACCAATTCTACACTGCACACCATCCAAATAAAACAAAGAGATAATCCATTTGACAGAGTAGTGTGAAAAACAAGCCCCTTATAACAGGCGCTTGGCTCCTGACAGGCGTGACTTGAACAGAGTGTCCCATACTTAGATTGTCATAACAACAGGAGACAGACTCTAACCTGTCACACAGTCACCCAACCTGCTGATATACCAGCGAGTTCACACCGGGGGGAGGCCATTCACCTGCTCCGTGTGTGGAACGGGATTCACTCGATCACCCAACCTGCTGAGACACCAGCGAGTTCACACTGGGGAGAGGCCGTTCACCTGCTCCGTGTGTGGAATGGGATTCACTCGGTCACCCAACTTGCTGAAACACCAGCGAGTTCACACCGGGGAGAGGCCATTCACCTGCTCCGTGTGTGGAACGGGATTCACTCGATCACCCAACCTGCTCAGACACCAGCGAATTCACACTGGGGAGAGGCCGTTCACCTGCTCTGTGTATGGGAAGGGATTCACTCAGTCACCCAACTTGCTGACACACCAGCGAGTTCACACTGGGGAGAGGCCGTTCACCTGCTCCGTGTATGGGAAGGGATTCACTCAGTCACCCAACTTGCTGACACACCAGCGAATTCACACTGGGGAGAGGCCGTTCACCTGCTCCGTGTATGGGAAGGGATTCACTCAGTCATCCAAACTGCTGACATACCAGCGAGTTCACAAGTGACTGCAGGGGTTGGATTCTGCTGTTATTCACATCCTAATGAACTGTGTTCATTCTATTAGTTGCTGTTTGTTTCTGCTGATGGTAATAACCCTTCAACTAGGCTGGGGTTTAATATTTTGATATTTCAAATAACAGTGTCGATATTTGATGTCTCCAAGATAAGAGGAGACTAATTGATGTCCTGTTTCTGACTGCTCCATTTTTGATCGGGGCCCAGGAGAGGCGTGAGTTCGGGTGAGGGCCCAGGGGCAGCACGGACCAGCCCACACTGCGATATGCGTGCGCACTAGGCCCATGCAGCAGAGTAGATCTCCAGTCATCTTGGTTAACCCTTGCCACTGGACCAAGACCTAACTCTATCAAGCCCATGTGGTGGCTGGTGTGCAACGGCCACCACACGTTAAAAAAATCCACGCACAGGCATCTTCCACCCTTCAACATGTAGTTCGGGATCTGAAATATTAGGTCCTTCATTGAAACACCTGTGAACTCATCCCTTTTTGGTGTGGAAGCAAGTCATCCTCGATATGAGGGACCGCCTAATACTATACTAACACAGCAAATGAATTTGGATAGTGAAATGTTACCCTGGCCTTGTTATGAGCAGAGTCCTATTTGCCGTTGATAAGTACTAGGTTACACTAACGCCTTGATTGTAAAATTCTCATCCTCGTGTTCAAATCCCTCCATGGCCTTGCCTCTCTCTATCTCTGTAACCTCCTCCAACCCTACGAGAACTCTGCACTCCTCCAATTCTGCCCTCTTGCACATGCCGGATTTGCATTGCTCCACCATCAGCGGCTGTAGCTTCAGCTGCCGAGGCCCGGAGCTGTGGTTACCTCCCTGAGCCTCTCCGCCTCTCTCTCCTCAGTTAACACTCTCTTTAAAAAATCTGCCCCTGCGACCAAGGTCTGACCAAGTCCTAATCTCTGCATCTGTGGCTTTGTGTCAATTTCTGCCTGAATCTGCTCCTGTGAAGTGCCTGGGGACACTTCACGACACATTCGATAATCCGCATTTACAATCGGTAAGTCCTTGTTGACGGGATTTGACTTCCCTTCTCCCAGTCCGTGGTGATGTTTCTAAAAACGGATCATTGCCCAGGACCCGTGAGCAACTTCAGTCCCTTTGAGAACTTGAACCCGATTCCAGCTTCAGTCTCCAAATAACTCCAGCTCAACTGTCTGAGGAATAATTTTGAAATCATTTTGACAAATTGAGTGCAATTTTTTTATGTAAAGCACAGCTGTAACTTGTAACTTGGCAGATGGCCGAGCCCTGTAACACAAACCTGGGATATGCAAGATGTTGTAAATATCCTCTCCGGCTTTCGATGATAGAACAGCTGCAAATAACGTCGCCTCAGCGCGCTGCGGTGCTGGATTTTGCTGAGTTACAGATATAGACGGAACAAAAACGCGTGTCGTGGCACTAGGCCACATGGGCAGGCGCTCCCCCCCAGCCCCGGGTGAGGGAACTGTAAAGTTGGACAAGGTTCCCACTTCGCATCGCCCCCCAGTGGCCTCTGCTAAAAGTGCGGCCGTGTCGATGCCATGTGAGACCTGGTTCAGGTTCAGCTGCCCTGCCTCCCGTGGTTAAATAGCCCGCCGACTGTCTCGGCTGGCACATAAAGAAGGGTGAGTCGCGCGAGTACTTGGAGGGGCTGCCAACGCCGGTGGGACCGGGCCCCCAACGTCAATCAGCATTGGGAGAAGTGGCGAGGAAAGTCAGAGCTCAATTCAACACCAAAGCAAAATACTGTGGACGCTGGAATCTGAACTAAAAACAGAAAATGCAGGAAATACTCAGCGGGTCAAGCAGCATCTGTGGAGAGGAAGCAGAGTTAACGTTTCAGGTCGAAGACCCTTCGTCAGAACTGGAGAGTGTTCGAAATGAACAGATTCTTAACCAGCACTGAAAGGGGGAGGGGAAGAAAGAACAAAAGGGAAGGTCTGTGATAGGGTGGAAGGCAGAAGAGATTAGAGAGACAAAAGGGATGATGGGCCGACTTGAGATGGTAATGGCAGAAGTTAGAAAAAGATGAGTCGAGATAGTGTGTGAATGGTGGGATAATTACCGGCTGCCATGGGAAACAGAGAGAGAGAAATTATATATGATCAGGGGAGCAAAATATGGGCAAAGGGTTACACTCTGAAATTGTTGAACTCGATGTTGAGAGCAGAAGGCTGTAAAGTGCCCAATCGAAAGATGAGGTGCTGTTCCTCGAGCTTACGTTGAGCTTCATTGGAACAGTGTAAGAGACCGAGGACAGAGAGGTCACAGTGGGAATGGAGCGGGGAATTAAAGTGACAGGTGACCGGAAGCTCGGGGTCACCCTTACGGACTGAACGGAGGTGCTCCTCAAAGCGGTTACCCAATCTGTGTTTGGTCTCCCCAGTGTAGAGGAGACCTCACCGTGAGCAGTGAACACATTAAATTGAAAGCAGTCTCAATGCTACCATCTCTCTTAATATACCCCAAAGGGCTTCACACGCTATGAATCACACTTGCGCTACATTGCTGAGTTCACCTGTTTAATGCCAGCTGGTTCACGCCTGCGTACAATCGATGAGCACAGAAATGTAGCGCAGACAGGCGAGGCCGTGACTCCACACGTTGGCCCTTCCTTCCTCTGTCGGCCGACACCTCCCTTCCTGTGGCACCACAGCATCAGCCCAGATTATGGGGTGACGTCTTGGGGGGTGGGGGCATTTCCCCGATAATCCACCATGACTCCGGCAGGAAAAGTTCTGGCAAACTTAAGGTGGAAGAGTAGGAGAATTCCTTCAGCGAGTCACCCCAGTGCCCCCTCTGTGTCACCCCAGTGCCCCCTCTGTGTCACCCCAGTGCCCACTCTGTGTCACATCAAAGTGCCCACTCTGTCACACCCAGTGCCCACGCTGTGTCCCATCCAGTGGCTGCTCTGTGTCACACCCAGTGCCTGCGCTGTGTCACATCTAGTGTCTGCTCTGTGTCACACCCAGTGCCCACTCTGTGTCACATCCAGTGCCCACTCTGTGTCACACCCAGTGCCCGCTCTGCGTCACACCCAGTGCCCCCTCTGTGTCACACCCAGTGCCAATTCTGTGTCATATCCAGTGCCCACTGTGTGTCACATCCAGTGTCTCCTCTGTGTCACATCCAGTGCCTGCTCTGTGTCACACCCAGTGCCCGCTCTGTGTCACATCCAGTGCCCACTCTGGGTCACACCCAGTGCCCGCTCTGTGTCACACCCAGTGCCCACTCTGTATCACACCCAGTTCTCGCTCTGTGTCACATCCAGTGTCCGCTCTGTGTCACATCCAGTGCCTGCTCTGTGTCACATCCAGTGCCCACTCTGTGTCACACCCAGTGCCCGCTCTGCATCACACCCAGTGCCCCCTCTGTGTCACACCCAGTGCCAATACTGTGTCACATCCAGTGTCTCTTCTGTGTCACATCCAGTGCCTGCTCCGTGTCACACCCAGTGCCCGCTCTGTCTCATACCCAGTGCCCGCTCTGTGTCACACTCAATGCCCACACTGTGTCACATCCAGTGCCTGCTGTGTCACACCCAGTGCCCACTCTGTGTCACACCCAGTGCCCGCTCTGTGTCACACCCAGTGCCCACACTGTGTCACATCCAGTGCCCACTCTGTGTCACATCTAGTGCCCACTCTGGGTCACACCCAGTGCCCGCTCTGTGTCACACCCAGTGCCCACTCTGTATCACACCCAGTTCTCGCTCTGTATCACATCCAGTGCCCGCTCTGTGTCACATCCAGTGCCTGCTCTGTGTCACACCCAGTGCCCGCTCTGTATCACATCCAGTGCCCGCTCTGTGTCGCGTCCAGTGCCTGCTCTGTGTCACATCCAGTGCCCGCTCTGTGTCGCATCCAGTGCCCGCTCTGTGTCGCATCCAGTGCCCGCTCTGTGTCACATCCAGTGCCCACTCTGTGTCACACCCAGTGCCCACTCTGTATCACACCCAGTTCTCGCTCTGCATCACATCCAGTGCCCGCTCTGTGTCACATCCAGTGCCCGCTGTGTGTCACACCCAGTGCCAGCTCTGTGTCACATCCAGTGCCCGCTCTGTGGCACACCCAGTGCCCGCTCTGTGTCACATCCAGTGCCAACACCATGGTCTCCTATTTACAGCTTTAACTGTACTGAAACATTTAATTGGGAATACAGCAGCACTCCAGTACTGCACTGGAGTATTGGATTACATGGCGGGCTCAGGATCGGGCGTGGGGCTCAGACCCTCAAACTTCTGGCCCACTGGTGAGAGTTATACATATTTTACCAAATTAACACTCAGGAAATATTTGAATTCTGTGCTCATTATGGGGGAGGAAGTTAGTGCTCGGTTTTTGAGCCCCTTTTATTTCAGGCCGCTGGATAAATGGTCAAACACTCCCAGGGCAGGTACAGCACGGGGTTAGATACACAGTAAAGCTCCCTCTACACTGTCCTATCAAACACTCCCAGGGCAGGTACAGCACGGGTTAGCTGCATAGTAAAGCTCCCTCTGTATTGCCCGAGTTTGCCTTTTGGCATCCATCTCAGAAGAGTTCCCCTTAATGCATCCGTCTGATATTTTTCTTGTGCTGTGCATACACTCTACGAGCAGGACTCAGGAAGCCTATTTCACATTTTGACCCTCACAGCCAGCAGACAGGGAAGACTTTGATCCCATTAGCCTGTGTTGGATTTGACTCGAGGGCCGAGAGGTGAAAGGTCAGTGACGAACCCATTGAACTATCCACATGGGGTTCTATAGTTAGGAATGTGAATTAGATGTTAAAGCACTTGTACCATCTTGCAAACCAATGTTTTGTGAATTGATCGTTCCCGGAACCCCAATTCAAGGTAGGAATAATTAATGGGTTTCAAAGATTGATGGGCGCAGCTTTGAAACCTTTCAAAAATATTATCGCTGCACAATTGATGATTGCGGTCGTGTTGGCTATTTCCCAGTTTGTTCTGGCAGAGTGTGTCCATTCCCGGACATTTTCCAAGAGAATGCAGCCCTTGTGTGAAGGACCTTCTTTGGAGCGTGCAGTTTGCTTGACGGCTCATGACATCAATTTCAATACTTCCAATTTGTGATGTTTGTTTGAATCACCGCGGTTTCTGAAGAGGTTTGACAAAACGTGATCCTTGATGATTTATTTTTGACAGACAGCCATTACACCGTCTACTCTTCTGTCCCTCAGAGTTTAGCTGAGGCATCCAAACATATGCCTGAGGTAAACATGGACTCCATCGGTACACTGCAAGTTGGGGGTCTTTGGTGAGAAGGTTGTGTGTTACATGAATAGACCCTTAAGAGGCTAATCTGTGGGTCTTTAATCTATTGGCCACGGCGATCCTTTACCAAGTCAACATTTTGTTTTCACTTCGGAGGAAGCCATCTAACCAACTGCCTGAGTTGATCTATAGACTCAGAACTGTTGTGTGTCAGGCTCCTTATAGCAAAAACAGATATACAAGATCTTCTCTCATCAAACCGGATTGAACTGGAGAGTGGTCGGAGGAGAGCTGCGGAGAGAGACACTCATGATTAAAACAGCTGCCCATCGAGGGAATTGCAGAATTTACATTTTTTAACTATGTTGCCTTCCAGTGGTCTCGCTGTGCAATGTTTGGAAAACATTCACTTCCTCCAATGCCTCGTGTTTATATCCCTTCATGGCCTCGCACCCCTTCCCCTCCATCCCTATAAGTAGCCCCCCCCTCCACCACACACACTCTGTTACTCTGGCTCTGGCCACATGCGCATCCTCAATCCTTACCGTCGGCCCACCATTGGCGGCCATGCCTTCAGCTGTCCAGGCCCCAAGCTGTGAAATTCCCTCCCTAAACTGCCTCCTCAGCTCTCTCTCTTGCCTTGAGATGATCCTTAAAACCTACCTCCTGAACCAAGCCTTTCATCACCCCTTCTAAGATCACCTTCTTTGTCTCTGTGTTCATTTTTGTCTGATCGCATCTCTGAAGCACCTTGGCACTTTTTCTATGTTCAAGGCTCTATACAAAGGCAAACTGTTGCTAATGAACAATTCTTGTATAAGGCCCAGAATAATGTGTGCACCGGTGAGTGTTTATAGAGCTGTTGAGTTGGGAGTGGCTTAGCCAGTCACATGATGTTCACAAGACTCAATAAAACCCCAGCCAGTTGGGTTCAGGGGATCCACGATGGGCAGGTGGTTATGAGCCTGGTGGATGAAGTGATAATGTGTAGTGTGATTGTTAAACCTTTGCTAATAAACCTACTAGTTTTTAATAGCAATGTGTTGCTGTGAATTATTAAGCAAAGAACCCACGAAGCCAATACATTACACCCACCAAAGAGGTAAAGGAAAACATAAACATAAAACATTTCTGTACAAATTAGTAAACCAGATGGAAAATGATCTGGAAAGATTTGGTGCTACACTTTGAAACTAGGGTTTTAAAGATCGAACTATTACAATGCTTTGCTGGCCGGCCTCCCATGTTCTACCCCCTCCGTAACCTTGGAATCATCCAAAACTCTGCTGCCCATGTCCTAACTCGCATCAATTCTGCTCACCCATCACCCCCACATTGGCTCCAGGTCCGGCAACGCCTCGCTTTTAAAATTCTCATCCTTGTGTTCAGATCCATCCATATCCTCGCCTCTCCCTATCTCTGTAACCCCCTCCAGCTCGAAAAACTCTCCGAGATCTCTGCGTTCCTCTAATTCTGGCCCCTTGTACACCCTCAAGTTTCCTTTGCTCCCCCATTGGCGGCCATGCCTTCAGCTGCCTGGGCCCTAAGCTCTGGAATTCCCTCCCTAAACCTCTCCACCTCGCTCTAATCCTTTAAATTGCTCCTTAAAATCTACCTCTTTGACCAATCTGTCCTCATTGCACCATAAATACTGCGTGCAGTTTTGGTTTCAATATTTATGAAAGGATATACTTGCTTTGGAGGTAGTTCAGAGAAGGTTCACTAGGTTGATTGCGGAGATAAGGGGGTTGACTTATGAGGAAAGGTTCAGTAGGTTGGGTCTCTACTCATTGGAATTCAGAAGAATGAGAGGTGATCTTATCGAAACGTATAAGATTATGAGGGGGCTTGACAAGGTGGATGCAGAGAGGATGTTTCCACTGATGGGGGAGACTAGAACTAGGGGGCATAATCTTAGAATAAGAGGCCGCCCATTTAAAACTGAGATGAGGATAAATTTCTTCTCTCAGAGGGTTGTAAATCTATGGAATTCACTGCCTCAGAGAGCTGTGGAAGCTGGGACATTGAATAAATTTAAGACAGAGATAGACAGTTTCTTAAACAAGAAGGGGATAAGGCGTTATGGGGAGCTGGCAGGGAAGTGGAGCTGAGTCCATGATCGGATCAGCCATGATCTTATTAAATGGCGGAACAGGCTCGAGGGTTTGTATGGCCTACTCCTGTTCCTATTTCTTATGTTCTTATGTTCTTATAAAGGGCTTGGTGTCAAATCTTGTTTGATGATCACTCCTGTGAAGCGCCTTGGGATGTTTTACTACATTAAATGCAAGATGCTGTTGTTGGGTTTACTATGAAGTGTTAACAAAACGAACCACAAAGAATGTGAGTGAGTTATTTACAGGTTGAGAGACACTGATTCTTTATAAAACACTGCGTGGGTTAAAAGACGCATCCGACCAGGAGAAATGATTTGCTGTGAACAAGGAAGAGCACGTGACAATTTGGACAGATTTTATATTAACAGTCTGGCATTTGTCTTGAGACTGTTGACCAGTGGAATGGCCCAGCCTGTGCATCCGTGATGTTTAATGGTGTGTTATATGGGATTCAGCTTCAGAAGTAATGGGGTTGTCTCCTCATTAAGCCAGAGTTTCTCCATAGGCACATTTACCTACTGACGTATGAAAATGAAGGACAGGAAAAGACCGGCTGGTCCACCAGACCTGCCTTGTACAGGCCTACGGGGCAGGTTGGAGTGCCTCCTCGTAGGACTACTTCTGGACATGGCCAAGGTGGCCATCAGCCAGTCCAGGCAGCGGGCGGTCAAGGGGGTCGTTCAGCCCGACTGCCTGCCTCTGTTCCGCGGTTACATCCGAGCCAGGGTGTCCCTGGCAATGGAGCACGCGGTGTCCACCGGTACGCTCGCAGCCTTCCACGAGAGGTGGGCGCCGGAGGGACTGGAGTGCATCATCACCCCCGGCAACCAAATTTTAATTTGATTTAAGTTTACTGTCCAAAGTTTAATTTGTTTAGTGTATCGGTTTTAGTGCTCCCTTTAATCAGGGGGCACTTGATTTAGAGATCAACTAAAAATAGTTGTACAGGCCTGGAGCACCATCATTCATCAACCACTCATCTATCTACTGGGAGAGACTAAATAAACTCCCTCAAAGACATTCCAGCAGACTGTGGTGGCAACGAGCTACTGGACGAGGTATTAGGACAAGCTTGTGTGAAAGAAAACAAGAAAAGACAGGCTTGAATTTATATAACACCTTTCACAATCTTAGAATGTCCCAAAGCGCTTTCCAGCCAATGAAGTGCAGTCACTGTTGTAATGTCAGGAACTGCAGCAGCCAATTTGCGCACAGCAAGCTCCCACAAACAATAAGATAATGGCCAGATCATCTATTTTAGTGATGTTGGTTCAGGGATAACTATTGACCAGGACACCAGGGAGAACTACCCTGCTCGTGGGATCATTTACATCCACCTGACAGTGCAGACAGGGCCTTAGTTTAACATCTCATCTGAAAGGCAGCACCTCCGGCAGTGTGGCACTGGGAGCATCGGCCTAGATTGATGTGCTCAGGTCCCTGGAGTGGGACTTGAACCTACAACCTTCTGACTCCGATGCAAGGGTGTGCGACCCACTGAGCCACAGTGAGCAGCTCCTTACACTGCATTGTCATATTCTTAAATATCATAAATGGAGATACCACCCTGGTGTCATCTCATCATTTCAACCATGATTCATCTCTCTCCCTCTCCTCTCTCTTTCTGCCTCAGTGCTCTCCTCTCTCCTCCCCCTCTCTCCTCACTTTCTCTCTCTCTTTCTGCCTCAGTGCTCTCCTCTCTCCTCCCCCTCTCTCCTCACTTTCTCTCTCTCTTTCTGCCTGCCTATCTGCTCTGCTCGCTCCTTAATCAAATCTTGTTTTTGCTTCAGAACTGCTGATCAGAGCCAGCCGAGAAGCAGATGCTTTGGGCAGATTTCTCCCCCGGGTGACATCATGAGCTTCTGTCCCAATGACATCTGAAAAAGGGTTTGGATGAAGAAAACCCTCCCGCTTATTTTGTTGTCTCTGCTCAGGAATGTGAACCCTGTCTTCTGGTGACAGTATCTAATGCCTCCTGTGTCGTCCTGGCCTGAAACACCTTTCCCGGCAAAAATGGAAAATGTTGGAACCACCAGGGAGGCCAGTTAGCACCTGTAGGGAGAGCAGAGGAGTTAAGGATGTGAGCGAGACCCTTCTTGAGCGGTGGACAGGTGAGTTAATACAATCAGACAAGGGGAAGAGGGGAACCAGCAGATGTTAAACAAACCCGGAAACGATTCATGTGTAGAGTGAAGTAAAAAAGATCATCTCATCATTTCAACCATAATTCATCTCTCTCCCTCTCCTCTCTCTTTCTGCCTCAGTGCTCTCCTCTCTCCTCCCCCTCTCCTCTCTCTCTCCTCTTTCTCTCTCTCTTTCTACATTCCTCTCTCTCGCTTTCTCTTTCTGTCTCTCACTCTCTCTTCTCTTCTGTCTGTCTCTCTCTCCTTTCTCTCTCTTTGTGTCTTTCTATCTCCCTCCCTCTCCTCTGTCTTTCTCCTCTCTCCTCTCTCCTCCCCCTCTCCCCTCTCTCTCCTCTTTCTCTCTGTATTTCTGCCTGTCTCTCTCTTTCTGTCTCTCCCTCTCTTTTCTCCTCTGTCTGTCTCTCTCTCTCCTTTCTCTCGCTTTATGTCCTTCTATCCCTCTCCCTCTCAATCTCTCCATCCCATCATAGGCAGTCCCTCGGAATCGAGGAAGACTTGCTTCCACTCTTAAAATGAGTCCTTAGGTGGCTGTCCAATCCAATATGAGAACCACAGTCCCTGTCACAGGTGGGACAGATAGTCGTTGAGGATAAGGATGGGTGGGACAGGTTTGCAGCACGCTCTTTCCGCTGCCTGTGCTTGGTTTCTGCATGCTCTCGGCGACGAGACTCGTGGTGCTCAACGCCCTCCCGGATGCGCTCCCTCCACTTAGAGCGGTCTTTGGTCAGGGACTCCCAGGTGTCAGTGGGGATGTTTCATTTTATCAGGGAGGCTTTGAGCGTATCCTTACATAAGAACATAAGAAATAGGAACAGTAGTAGGCCATACGGCCCCTCGAGCCTGCTCCGCCATTCAATAAGATCATGGTTGATCTGATCATGGACTCAGCTCCATTTCCCCGCCCGCTCCCCATAACCCTTTATCCCCTTACCATTTAAGAAATTGTCTATTTCTGTCTTAAATTTATTCAATGACCCAGCTTCCACAGCTCTCTGAGGCAGCGAATTCCACAGATTTACAACCCTCTGAGAGAAGAAATTTCTCCTCATCTCAATTTTAAATGGGCGGCCCCCTATTCTAAGATCATGCCCTCTAGTTCTCGTCTCCACTATCAGTGGAAACATTCTCTCTGCATCTACCTTGTCAATATTTAATTCCCAGTCCTGGTCACCTTGCAACCACGTCTCTGTAATGGCTATCAGATCATACCCATTTGTCTCAATTTGTGCTGTCAACTCATCTATTTTGTAACGTTTCCTCTGCCCACCTTTAGTTCGTTTGCCATGTAGGAGTTCTGAGTAGAGCGCTTGCTTTGGGAATCTCGTGTCAGGTATGCGGACAATGCCGCCTGCCCAGCAGAGCTGATCAAGTGTGGTCAGTGCTTCAATGCTGGGGATGTTGGCCTGGTCTCGGACGCTAACGTTGGTGTGTCTGTCCTCCCGGGGGATTTGTAGGATCTTGCAGAGACATCGTTGAATGGTAATGTTGAATGAGTGGGGGAAATTCAGCCCCTACTGCAGGCCTCGCTGTGATCAGAGAATGGGCATGGGCTTGGTACACTCAGCCCTGGCCTCTCCTGATCTGTGTGGCTGAGCACTACAGCAGGTGGTGACTAATTCAGCCAGCGAGTTGATCTTCAGTCTCCCTGAGCCAGTTGCCTATGTAACTTATGCTTGTGTATGTCTTGTTGCAGGAGATAGTGGAAGGGACCAATTATACAGACAGCTGCATGCAGAGACAAGTAGAGCATGGTGCCTGGGTGCTCAGACAGTGGACTTGCAGAATTACAAGCACAGGCGCCTTCAATTATGTCAGCCTTAAACCAGTAATGTCCCAGATTCTACGCCAGACCAGTCTGTACTGCTCTCCTCCAAGGCAATGGTTTGGAGTACAGGTTAAACCTCCCTTATCCGGAACCCTCGGGACCTGGCCTATTCTGGATAAGTTTTCTGGACGAGGGGTGGTCACGTTAAATTGGATGGTACAGGTACTGAGCAAGGAGATATCGGGGCTGGCTGGCTTGGCGCTGGGAGTACAGCAGAAGATCATGGGGGGGGGAGGGGATGGATCATGGGGTCAGGTCAGCGATTGCGGGAGTCGGCAGCGAGGAAGCACTTCAATCTGTTCATGTCGGAGTTCTGCACATGCGCCACTCGGTGGCCAGGATTGATTCTGGATGAGGGAGTTCTGGATAAGGGAGGTTCAACCTGTACTGCAAATAGTCTCTGTGTCACCCAGAGAGGAAAGATCAGTCGGGGTTCCTCATCCAGATCCCTGTCTCGTGTCTCCTGTGGAAAACGGATGTGTATGGATATTAATTGATATCGCTCCAGCATTGGTGGCATGCTTTCAGCTGCTTAGGTCCTAAGCTCCAGAATTCTCTCCCTGAACCTCTCCACCTCTCTCCACCTAATGCTCCTACCTCTTTGACCAGACTTTTGGTCATCTGTCCCGATACATCCTTCTGTGCTCTGTGTCAAAAATGTTTTTATTGATATCGCTCTTGTAAAGTGCCTTAGGGTGTACTGCTACATTAAATGGACTATATAAATGTAAGTTGCTGTTGTTGTATGGGGATGTTGCTGGAGGGGCTTGGCTACAATGTCCCACATAGTCACAACTCACTGCTCAGGCTGAAACGTGAAGGAAAAAAAAACTTGCATTTATAAAAGGCCCTTCACAACCTCAGCACATCCCAGAGTGATTCACAGCCAATTAAATACTTTTGAAGTGTAGTCACTGTTGTAATGTGGGAAACGCGGCAGGCAATCTGCGCACAGCAAGCTCCCACACACAGCAATGTGATAATGACCGGATAATCTGTTTTAGTGATGTTGGTTGAGTGAGAACTCGCCTGCTCATCTTCAAAATAGTGCCATGGGGTCATTTACACTCACCTGAGAAGGCAGACGGGGGTCTCAGTTAACAACTCATCGGAAAAACGGCACCTCCAACAGAGCAGCACTCCCTCAGTACTGCACTGGGACTGTCAGCTTGGATTAGAAACATAGAAAATAGGAGCAGTAGTAGGCCATTGGGCCCTTTGAGTCTGCACCGCCATTCAATATGATCATGGCTGATCCTCTATCTCAACACCATATTCCCGCTTTTTCACCATACCCCTTGATGCCTTTTGTGTCTAGAAATCTATATATCTCCCTCTTAAATATATTCAGTGATTTGGCCTCCACAGCCTTCTGTGGTAGAGAATTCCACAGGTTCATCACTCTCTGAGTGAAAAAATTTCTCCTCATTTCAGTCCTAAATTTCCTACCTCGTATCCTGAGACTGTGACCCCTTGTTCTAGACTTCCCAGCCAGGGGAAACATCCTCCCCGCATCCAGTCTATCCAACCCAGTCAGAATTTTATACGTTTCAATGAGATCCCCTCTCATTCTTCTAAACTCTAGTGAATACAGGCCTAGTCGACCCAATCTCTCCTCATACGACAGTCCTGCCATTCCAGGAATTAGTCTGGTGAACCTTCGCTGCAAGTATATCCTTTCTTCGGTAAGGAGACTAAAACTGCACACAATACTCCAGGTGCAGTCTCACCAAGGCCCTGTGTAACTGTGGTAAGACATCCTTACTCCTGTACTCAAATCCTCTTACAATGAAGGCCAACATACCATTTGCCTTCCTAACTGCTTGCTGCACCTGCATGTTTGCTTTCAATGACTGGTGTACAAGGATACCCAGGTCCCTCTGTACATCGACACTTCCCAAGCCATCACCATTTAAATAATACTTTGTCCTTATGTTTTTCCTACCAAAGTGGATAACTTCATATTTATCCATGTTATACTGCAACGGCCATGTGTTTGCCCACTCACTCAAACTACCGAAATCGCCTTGCAGCGTCTTTGCATCCTCCTCACAACTCCAGAGTGGGGCTTGAACCCATGACCTCCTGGCTCTGAGGTGAGGGTGCTGCCACCAAGCCTCAGCTGATGTCTGAATGGCCAATTGAATGAGGTAGCACAGGGCTGCTGGCTAGCCTTCGAACTGTCGCCAGCTGGAATTGAAGTCTTGAAGGGAGGGAGGGAAAAACAGCAGGGAAAAGAAAAGGCAATTGAAACATACTATAATTCACAGCTCGACAATCCCAATTCCAAACTTGGGAGGGACTGCTCTTTTAATCTTTGATCCACTTAGCACCCCATTATTCACTAGCTACCAAAGTCTCATAATGTAAAGCTTCTTAAGCTGTCCAAACATTACAAACACCGCCCAAACCTCTCGAAGTAAGGCCACTTTCATTAGTCCACAATAACACTGGATATGTCTGCATAACACTGGAAAAAAACTTTGCGGATACGAGGAGATCGGTGCGTTGAATAAAAACTGCAAACCGCTTCCATTGGCCCATTAGAATAAGGGAGGGGCCAATAGACCATGTCCAAGCAGCATCAACGTGGCTCTATGATTGGTCAACAGAAGGGCGAGGCACGCAGTGTCAGTTCCCGCCGTCCCGTCCTGGGTCTCTGCTCAGATACTCTTCACAGTCTTCACTCCGTAATTCAGTCTACCTGGACACCACAGACTGACCTTCTTCTCCGGCACATGCCAATGAAAAGACATTCCTTCAAACCACCACCCACCCTACCAGAGGACAACACAAGATTCCTCTTTCTCCTAAACTGACTTTGCCAATAATCCACCATCATAATCATAGGAGTCCCTCGGAATCGAGGAAGACTTGCTTCCACTCTAAACATGAGTCCTTAGGTGGTTGTAACGTTTCCTCTGCCCACCTTTGGCTCATTTGCCGTGAAGGAGTTCCAAGTAGAGCGCTTGCTTTGGGAGTATTGTGTCTGGCATGTGGACAATGTGGCCTGCCAACGGAGCTGATCAAGTGTGGTCAGTGCTTCAACGCTGGGGATGTCGACCTGGTCCAGGGCACTAACGTTGCTCCGTCTGTCCTCCCGGGGGATTTGTAGGATCTTGCGGAGACATCACCACCTGAGTGAATAGGTCAGCACTCAGTGAGAGCTCCGTTTGCTCCATGGCTGCAATTGCCATGAGTAACAAAGCTCAAGATAAATGCACGTTCTAGTTTAATGCAATAATAGCCAAGTGCAAACAGTTACCCTACTCTTTACGGACACCGTGCTTGTCCGTGATGTCCACACATGCCTTCCCATCTCCTCTTCTAGTGGTCTTTCTTTGCGTCACTTGTGGTCCAGGATCACAGGAGTGGGCGATTCCTCGTGTTATACAGAAGGGTCGGTCTTGGGACTGAGGTGGTCATTGACCCACAGGAGGTGACCCCTGGTTGGCCCTCTGCACATCCTGGCCTTGCCTCCCGCGTTGAGTTGGTGCAGGGCTGCAAGGGGCAAGGCCTGGCAGGTGCAGCTCTATTGTGTCGGGGCTCGGTCAGTGCAGGAGGGGTTCTGCCCGGCTCGAACACTGCTGCTGCGAGGAGAATCCCGGCCTCTGTCCTTTACATGCGACGTGGGTGTGTGCATGCCCGAAGTGTGACAGATACATCTTCGGGTCAGACGTTAAACCGAGGCCCCGTCTTCCCTTTCAGCTGGCACTCTTTCGAAAAAGAGCAGGGGAATTACCCCCCCACTGTCCGGGCCAATAATTATCCCTCAAACAACATCACTAAAACTGATTATCCAGTCATTTATCTCATTGCTGTGCGCAGATTGGCTGCCATATTTAAAACAGCGACTACACTTTGGAAGTATTTTGTTAGCTGCGAAGCACTCTGGGATGTGACAGGTGCTATTGAAATGCAAGCTCTTCCTTTCCATCCCCATTGATGCAAAACATCTTATCGGATCTGATCCGGAGAATTCAGGCCAACAACAGCGTGCCGATAAGCCATTGCACGAGCCCTGGTATAGTATCAGCTGTCATCAGCTCTGGCATTTTGTACATTGTATATTATAACACTAATTAATTAGGCCTCAATAACTAGTAAATGCAGCTTAGGGTTAGAGGGGGTTAATTGATGGCGGGGGGGGCACTCGATGTGGTCACATTCTGCATCAGGAGCTCAGTGAGCTGCATTTGCCAGCTGTTTGTCTGCTAATCTGTTTTGTACTGGGAACGATCTACAAAATTAGATTTTTAGTTGAAAGACCTTAAATCGATTCCAGATGACAACCACAGAAAAGGACCAGCTGGCCCCTCTAATACACTGTGGAGCTCACTAAAACAGATTTGAAATATGATAACTAAAAAATAAAGTGAGGGAAAAATTATAGCCCAATTTTTTTTTTGAAACTCAGCCAATTTTGAGAGGTGGGGAGAAAGTGTTCAGCCAGACAATTCCGAGTGTTGTGCGCACTGAGGAATTGTCACGGTTTTGACTCGGGATCTCATAAGCTTGTCACCCTTATCAGTTTTCAGTGTGGTAGGAACGCAGGAACAGGAGTAGGCTATTCAGCCCCTGGAACCTGTTCCTCCAGTCCATTAAATCAAAGAACCACCGAATAGTCATCATAGGCAGTCCCTCGGAATGGAAGAAGACTTGCTTCCACTCTTAGAATGAGTCCTTAGGTGGCTGAACAGTCCAATCCTAGAACCACAGGTGGGACAGATAGTCGTTGAGGGAAGGGGAGGGTGGGACAGGTTTGCTGCACGCTCTTTCCGCTGCCTGCATTTGATTTCTGCATGCTCTCGGTGATGAGACTCGAGGTGCTCAGCATCCTCCCGGATGCACTTCCTCCACTTAGGGCGGTCTTTGGCCAGGGACTCCCAGGTGTCAGTGGGGATGTTGCACTTTATCAGGGAGGCTTTGAGGGTGTCCTTGTAACGTTTCCTCTGCCCACCTTTGGCTCGTTTGCCGTGAGAGAGTTCCGAGTCGAGCGCTTGCTTTGAGAGTCTCGCATCTGGCATAGAATAGTACAGCACAGAAGGAGGCCATTCAGCCCATCGAGTCTGCATCGGCTTTCTCCAAGAGCAATCCAGTTAGTCCCACTCCCCCGCAATTTCCTCATGTCGCGGCAATTGTTTCTCCTTCAAATATTTATCCAATTCCCTTTTGAAGACCAGTATTGAATCTGTATCCAGCCCACTATCAGGCAGCGCGTTACAAATCCTGACCACTCACTGCATAAAAATTTTTTCCCTTCAATCTGTGCCCTCTGGTTATCGGCCCTTCACCCATTGGAAACCGTTTCTCTTTCTTTACTCTTTATCAAATTTCCTCTTGGCCTTCTCTGGTCGAAGGAGAAGAATGACTAAGCTGTAACTTAACTCCGTCGACCCGCCTTGGTTCCAACACAATGAACAACATGTACATCCAAACTGTTACCATTTATTGCAAATGGAGAACCATAGCACCTCCTTAACACCAGCACAAATATTGTCAAATTTCCCTCTGGTTTACTCCATCCCGCTCCAATAGGCACTGGCTCTCGCTGAGGTACGGACCTAGCTGACAGCCAAATAGCCACTCTTTCAGGCAGGCTATTCAACTGTGTGGGAGTCACAGCCAAACCCGATTCCGTCCTCCTTCCAGCGGGGGGGTGAGGGCATGGTCTTTGGATGGAGATTGGCAGCAGAAACCTTGGCTGACTGTTAATTTCTCTCAGCCATAATTTGGAGTCAACCGTGGCTCTCCAATCATTGGCCTTTCTGAGATCAGCTGACATAGCACAGACCAGCAATTGGTCACAGAGACAGGGGTCAGCCATTCAGCCCCTTGAGCCTCTTCCGCTGTTCAATTAGATCATGGCTGATCTGCATCTTAACTCCATCTACCTGCCTTAGTTCCATAACCCTTAATACCCTTGGCTAACAAAAATCTATCAATCTTTGCTTTGATATTTTTAATTGACCCACAACCTCAACGTCCTTTTGGGAAGGGTCACGAGCGGCACTGTTAACCCTCAGGGTGCTATCCTGAACATTCGTCATTTATTCCTAACTCGCACCAAGTCCCGCTCACCCATCATCCTTGACCTACATTGCTCGCTGACCTACATTGGCTTCCGGTTAAGCAACACCTCGATTTCAAAATTCTTATCCTTATTTTTAAATCTCTCCATGGCCTCACCCCTCCCTATCTCTGTAATCTCCTCCAGTCCCACAACCCCCCAAGATGTCTGCACTCCTCTAATTCTGCCCTCCTGAGCATCCCTGATTATAATTGTTCAACCATTCTGTTGCCTAGTTCCTAAGCTCTAGAACTCCCTGACTAAACCTCTCCACCTCTCTACCTCTCTTTCCTCCTTTAAGACGTTCCTTAAAACCTACCTCTTTGAGCAAGCTTTTGGTCACCTGCCCTAATATCTACTTATGCAGCTCAGTGTCAAACCTTTTATCCCATCATCATCATAGGCAGTCCCTCGAAGCGAGGATGACTTGCTTCCATACCAAAAAGGGATGAGTTCACAGGTGTTTCAATGAAGGACCTAATATTACCGATCCTGAACTACATCCTGAAGGGTGGAAGATGGCTGTGCGTGGGTTTTTTTAACGTGTGGTGGCCGTTGCACACCAGCCACCACACGGGCTTGACAGAGCTAAGTCTTGGTCCAGTGACAAGGGTTAACCAGGCCGACTGGAGACCAGCTCTGCTGCACGGACCTAGTGCGCCCACATATCATAGTGTGGGCTGGCCCCTGCTGCCCCTGGACCCTCGCCTCTGTTATCTCACAACACTCCTGTGAAACACCGTTTCACTAGTTAGCGGTGCTATATAAATGCAAGTTGTTGTTGTTATTCCTACTCAGCTCCAAATATGCTCAGTAAGGGATTCAAACTCATGACTGTCACCTGGAAGCTGAGTGCACACCTCGGTGGTACTCCAGGGCCCTGTTTGATGATTGAAGCGACAACTTAATAGGACCTGGATAAGTCGACCGGTCATTGGGAATGAGCGTCTTCTCACTCAGTTCCAGATAACACTGAGACGTCACATTTCCGACTTCAAGCTTCAGAAATGACGGCCCAGGTGTCACGATCTTGACATCAGGTTGCAAACATAACACTTCCGATGTCATGTTTCAGATGTCACGTTCTGGACATCAGATGACATAGAATTACATAAAATCTGCGGCACAAAGAAAGGTCATTTGGCCCAACAGGGTCACATGAGCCCCTGCCCACTCTGCTTTATCTCATCCAATCATCAAACAAAATTCATCATCATCGGCAGTCCCTCGGAATCGAGGAAGACTTGCTTCCACTCTTAACATGAGTCCTTTGGTGGCTGAACAGTCCAATACGGGAACCACAGTCCCTGTCACAGATGGGACAGATAGTCGTTGAGAGAAGGTGGGACTGGTTTGCCACACGCTCTTTCTGCTGCCTGCGCTTGGTTTCTGCATGCTCTCGGCGATGAGACTCGAGGTGCTCAGCGCCCTCCCGGATGCACTTCCGCCACTTAGGGAGGCCTTTGGCCAGGGACTCCCAGGTGTCGGTGGGGATGTTACACTTTATCAGGGAGGCTTTGAGGGTGTCCTTGTAACGTTTCCGTTGCCCACCTTTGGCTCGTTTGCCGTAAAGGAGTTGCGAGTAGAGCGCTTGCTTTGTGTCAGGCATGCGGACAATGTGGCCTGCCCAGCGGAGGTGATCAAGTGTGGTCAGTGCTTCAATGCTGGGGATGTTGCTGGACGAGGATGCTAATATTGGTGACAGGCCGTAAAGAGCAGCTGTTCCACCAAGCCGGCCCCACACCATGATGGCTGGCGCATCACGGCTCGAAACATTACCGATTCTGTCTGGACAAACAGCGGGAGGCCTACCAGAGTTCTGTGATGGCCAGTTGCTCAGATTTAGTTGGTTAAACTCTACCAATGCCCCCGCTACATCCTTAACCTGCACATAAACTGTGGTGTATGTAGCACAGAAATTACTGACTCCACTCAGTCTGATGTTGATATAACTGCTGTGACCTTGGTCCTTTATTGTGTAACTCCAGAGTGCCTCTCAGCTGTGATGGGCAGCCTTTTATACTCTGTCTTGCAGGTACTTTTGGGTCTCCCACCACAGCGCCCTCTGTGGCGTACCATTGTAACTATACATTTAATGTACCTGGAAATACATAACATCTCACTCCCCCAGCAGTAGTGGGCTGATTTGTGAGTGTGAGTCCATGACCATCCACTTCCCTCTTCTCCCCCATGTGGAGGCGGTGCAAGCGTGTGGTATTTGCAGTCCTTACATGGGTGATAAGGTACACGAGCATAACCTCCAACAGAAAGCAGGTATACATAGACGGTACATTTATATGGTATATATAATATGTGGTACAGATGCTATGTCAAAAGGTTTCAGATATACTGAACAGTTATTATATCCCAGCGCCTCTGGGTTATGTACAGTGGTGGTACACAACCCCTTTTTGCCCAAGGTAATGGGCTGCGCTTAGACATGGTATCGCAACTGGAGCATTGCCTCTGTTCTCATGAAGTAGTTGCCTTAGCAACCGCTGAACCATTGCATGAATCACCGAAATCGAAAATCACATTAGCCCATTGATAATGTTAGTCACGGATCCATATCCCTTTTACTTGAACCTCGTGGTATTAACTCTTTTCGTTATTCATATCCATTATTTTAAACACAGTAACCATTCAGCATTAAAATATTAATTCTTATCATAAATCCATCATCCTACATTCACATTGCTCATTTAGACTTGCTCTTGCCTTACAAAAGTCTTTTTGTAGGGACCGCCAACGGTGTAAGGCCCTTTTAAGACTCCCGGGTGCATTTCCCACGAGGCTTCCCTTGGGCGCCGCCATTTTAGGTGCTCTGCTGGCCTTTGTCTGCAGAGCTCCGTTGCCACGAGGCTCACCACCATCTTGAGCTCGCTGGTGAAGACAGAACAGAAGGGACAAGGAAGAAAGGAAGGGGAAAAAACGGCTCAGAGCAACCCATCTTTGCAGAAGTGGTTCCCTGGACTCGATCAGTCACAGTCCCTTTGAGTCCCTCCGTACTTGCTGCCGCATCCGCCGCTCTGGCTCGCGTTCCCCCGAGTCATGCCAGCTGCCGCCGCAGCCTCTGCTCCCACCGTTGTCTCCGCACATGCCGCCTCTCCTGCGGCCGCCGTGACTGCCACCATTGCAGCCGCTACCGCCGCCCAACTTTTCCTCTGTGTGGGCCCCCCGGATCCGTCAGCCCTCGGTGGACCTCCCGCTCATTGCCCCACAGTGCCCCACCGGCCCGCACCCCAGCAATCGGCCCGCACCTGCAAACTTGCTCTTCCAGGGTCTGCTCGCCTGCTTGAGTTCAGGAGTTCTGGGCTGCTGTCGCCTGTGTGTGGATTTAGGCTGCAGCTCCAGCTCGGTCGGTGCTGCTCTTTGCGAACCCGGGGAGCAGCAGTCTGTGGAGGAGTGAAGTCTTCCCAGCTCCCACGTACTTTCCCCATCCACCTCCTGCCGAGGAGCGTCGGCCCATCGCCTGCAACGACCCACAAAGGTAAACCGTGCGTCTCGTCCCCATGGGATACCTGCACCATCGCTCTGCCAAGAACAGGTATCAGTTCCCTGGTGTAGGTACGCAGCTTCGCCATGACCGGGACCAGCTTGGGTCGTGCAGCTGGGTTAATCCACAGTTTATCGAAAGTTCTCCGACTCATCAACGACGGACCCGAGCTCGTGTCCACTTCCATACTCACTGGGACTCCGTTGATTTTTACTTCACTTATCACTGGGGGCGAATCGTCGGTGCACGTATACAGTCCAAGCACCTCATCATCTTCTACCTGCTCCTCGCTGAACAGTGGATCATCCCCCATCTCCTCAGCCACATGGTGAGCCCGATTTCTTTTACACATACGCTGAGGGTGGCCTTTAACGTGGCAGGTATTGTACGTGTACTCCGCAAACCTGCACCAGTGAGCCCCATGACTACCTCCACAGCGCCAGCATGGTGCTGCTTGATTGGCCCCCCTTGGCGGTCTCTGAGCTCCAGGATCCCGAGGTCCGTGCTCTCTGCCCCGGGCAGAGCCACGTTCTGCAGTTTTGTCTGTGGTGGGCGTTATCCTGTGGACAGTGCCTGCTGGGTTCGAGACTGTGTGGATCATTTGCTTGGTGCTGCAAGTCGAGGTCATATATGCCTGGCTGATGGTGATGGCCTTTGTCAGAGTGACTGTGGGTTCCGTGGCCAGCAGTTTGTGAAGGAGGCCCTCGTGGCCAATCCCCATAACAAAAACATCTCGCAATGCCTCGTCAAGGTGTGCGCCAAAATCACACGGCGCCGTGAGTCTCCTGAGGTCCGCAGCATATTTGGTGACATCCTGGCCCTCAGGTCTGCAGTGATGGTAGAATTTGTATCTGGTCATGAGGATGCTCTCCTATGGTTTCAACTGGTCACGAACGAGTGCGACCAGCTCCTCATATGACTTGTCCCTGGCGCTCGCGGGTGCCAGCAAATCCCTGACGTGACAGTAAACCTCATCGCCACAACTGGAAAGCAATATCGACTTACGCTTCTCTCTCAGTGCGTTCGTGTGCCCCATCAGGTCGTTTGCTGTGAAGTAGTACTCGAGCCTTTCCGTTAAGGCCTCCCAATCATTGCCCACCGTAAAATCCTTTATTGAGCCCAGTGTAGTCATGGTTGCATGGAGTTCATCCATGTCCTCGTTGCCAATGTGGTGTATGTAGCACACAAATCACTGACTCCACACGGTCTGGTGTTGATATAACTGTTGTGACCTTGGTCCTTTATTGTGTAACTCCATGTGCCTCTCAGGTGTGGTGGGCAGCCTTTTATACTCTGTCTTGCAGGCACTTTCAGGTCTCCCACCACAACGCCCTCTGTGGCGCACCATTGTACTTATACATTTAATGTACCTGGACAATACATAACATAAACGATCCAAATTTCGGCAAATGCGGGGCTTCTGACGTCTGCACACCATACCAGCCAGATGGAAGCTTGACTGATGTGGATTTCTCAGTAAAATCCAGTAAAATATAAAGCCATTTCACAGCATCTGGGCCTCTCCAGGTGCTTTACAGCCAATGAAATACTTTTGAAGAGTAGTCACTGTTGTAATGTAGGAAATGCAGTGGCCAATTTGCGCACAGCAAGGTGCCAGAAACAGCAATCAGGTAAATGACCAGATAATCTGTTTTGGTGATGTTGGTTGAGATGTAAATAGTGACCAGGAGAACTGCACTTCCATGCCCACCGGAGAGGGCAGATCGGGCCAAAAATTAATATCTCATCCGAAGGACATGCAGCAGAGAATTCCTTTGCACTGCAGTGACAGCCTGGATTTTGTGCTCAAGTCCCTAGAGTGAGACTTGAACCCACAACCTTCTGACTCAGAGGCAAGAGTGCTACCCACTGAGCCACGGTTGGCAGTGATGTCACCCTCCATATGGTAATTTCCACCTTCAGGTCCTCGGCAGAATTCTAGTGGATTGGATTGGCCACCCACGGTTGAAACTCTCATTCTCATCCTAATCCAGCACAGGAGGCTTCATCTGAAACTGAGGCGTACACAGGTGAGGGCTGGGGCCGGATTGGAGGCCCTTTCCTAGGCCCTCACTTTCAATTTAACCCATTCGCCACGGCTAGGTACAGAGTAAAGCTCCTGCAACACTGTCCCATCAAACAGTTTGTTCATTAACGCTCAAGATATTCAAGATGGGGAAAAATTGCTGTTTGACTGACAGTCAACAATCATCCAATCGGGTAACAAAGAGTCTGTTGGCTTTCCAATCAGCGTGGGAAGGCGGAGCCCCGCCAGTATGGAGGTATCGGGCGACCAATGGGAAGAGCGTGGGGGCGGGGTGCTTGGCAGCGTTGGGTCATGTGATGGTACCTCAGCCAACCCCATAATTTATGAGAAAAACGATCAAAAATCATTTTATTTGGTAGAAAATCATGAGTGGCTATTGTCAAACATAAACTGATATAGCTTGACAGTTGGTTAATAAATCTTATCTGTGGCTTTATCTACCTGGTCACAGCTCTTCACAAAAACCAAGGGGGCAAAATTGGGCTCCTTTGTGCCTCCCGCTAATCAGGTGCAAATGGGTTTGTGATGGGGCGCGGTGAATACCTCCCGCCATATTGGGCGGAAGTTTAGCGCCGGCACTTCGGCGGTGGGCCCTGACCTCCTGTGCCCAGAGATCGTGACATCATCGGCGGCGCTTTGCTCCGTTTGTGACCCGGCCCCGAAATTCACTTCCGTCCCTGGCAGCAGCTCCAGGCGATAACATCCTTATTGCCCGGCAAACGAGGCAGTACCAAATTTCTCCCCCAAAATTACTGCATCTAAAAATCGCTTTACAAAAAACGTTCTCCAAAATCCTACCCGTTATCACCATCTGGTGCCCAGCACAGGCCACCACGTGGTACAGTTCCTGCACCTGCCAACCAGGGGTAAGCTTGGGAGACAAAATCACCCCCATCTCATCCCCTGTCCTCGGCTGCTCCACGCCCCCTCCTGGGACCTGCCTGGGGACCGATGTCCACGCTGAAGCAAACGGCCAGTGCAGCTGTGGCCAGGATCGACAGCTCACCCCAAGCATGCAGGTACGGCCCGATAACCAAGGTCTATCAATCCTCGGCACCCCCCTCCCATGTTATAAACAAATTCAAGGACCCCCTTAACACAATGAGTATTTTGTCTGTATATAATTTGTTCTACAACAACCACTGTCTGTCCCACCTGTGACAGAGAGTGTAATTCCCGTATTGGATTGTACAGCCACCTGAGAACTCACTTTTAGAGTGGAAGCAAGTCTTCCTCGATTCCGATGATGATGAGTTATACAACAACAACTTGTATTAACATAGTGCCTTCAACAATAGTAAAACATCCCAAAGCGCTTCGCAGAAGTGTTATAAGACAAAAGATAAATAAATTGGACACTGAGCCACATAAGGAGAAATTACGGCAGCTGACCAAAAGCTTGGTCAAAGAAGTAGGTTTTAAGGAGCGACTGAAAGGAGGAAAGAGAGGTAGAGAGGCGGAGAGGTTTAGGGAGGGAGTTCCAGAGCTTGGGGCCGAGGCAACAGAAGGCACGGCCACTGATGGTTGAGCAGTTATAATCGGAGATGCTCAGGAGGACAGAATTAGAGGAGCGCAGATATCTCGGGGGGGGGGGTTGTGGGGCTGGATGAGATTACAGAGATAGGGAGGGGCGAGGCCATGGAGGGATTTGTAAACAAGGATGATAATTTTGAAATCGAGGCATTGCTTAACCGGGAGCCAATTTGGTCAGTGATTAGGTGAACAGGACTTGGTGTGAGTTATAATTAAGTAAATATATTTATTATTACTTAATTAATGTAAAAGAAAGAAAATAGAAATACTTGGATTTATATAGCCCCTTTCACGACCACCAAACGTCTCAAAGCGCTTTACAGCCAATGAAGTCCTTCTGAAGTATAGTCACTGTGGTAATGTGGGAAACGCAGCAGCCAATTTGCGCACAGCAAGCTCCCACAAACAGCAGTGTGATAATGGCTCAGTCCTACAGTAAGAGCAGGAAGGTGCCTGGGTTTGATCCCTGGCCTGTGCTGAGCTGAGCTGAGGTGGCAGCAGCAAGGTCACAATTGGTCCCAAAGTCCCTGTTTCCTCTTGTCTTAATACTGGGTTAGCCCTCGCTGCAGGCCCACAGACTGGCAGGTCTCTTCCTTTCTGTCCCCTACCCACTCAATCCAAGGCCACGGGGCGTGTGCACGCTCCATTGATGGAGGCCCCGCCCCCCAACATCACGTGACCTGTGCACGCTCCATTGATGGAGGCCCTGCTCTTCCAAACAAAGCGTGACCTGCGCACTCTCCATTGATGGAGGCCCCGCCCCCGAGACCACGTGACCTGCGCACTCCCGATTGATGGAGGCCCCTCCCCCGAGACCACGTGACCTGTGCACTCTCCATTGATGGAGGCACCGCCCCCGAGACCACGTGACCTGTGCACACTCCATTGCACTCGCAAAATGACCCGAATTTCTAGGCCAAAGAGCCTGCAAAGGTTTATAGGCAGGTTAAGTGAGTGGGCAATAAGATGGCAGCTGGAGTATAATGTGGGGAGATGGTAGGTTATTCACTTTGGTAGGCACAATAGAAAAACAGAATATTTTTAAATGGTGAGAAACTATTAACTGCTAGTGTTCAGAGAGATTTATCATCGTACAGGAAACAGCGTTAGCATGCAGGTATGGCAAGCAATTAGAAAGGCAAATGGCATGTTGTCCTTTATTGCAAGGGGATGGGAGTATCAGAGCAAGGAAGTCTTGCTACAATTGTACAGGGCCTTGGTGAGACCACACCTGGAGTACTGGGCACAGTTTTGGTCTCTTTATCTGAGGAAGGATATAGAGGTGGTGCAACGAAGGTTCACTAGATTGATTCCTGGGATGAGAGGGTTGACCTATAAGTTGAGATTGAGTCGAATGGGCCCATAATCTCTGGAGTTTAGAAGAATGAGAGTTGATCTCAATGAAACATATAACATTCAGAGGTGGATTGACAGGGTAGATGCTGAGAGGATGTTTCCCCTGGCTGGAGAGTCTAGAGCTAGAAGCCATAGCAGGATAAGGGGTTGGCCATTTAAGACTGAGATGAGGAGGAATTTCTTCACTCAGGGGTTTGTGAATGGTTGCAATTCTCTGCCTTAAAGGACTGTGGATGCTGAGTCATTGAGTATATTCAAGGCTGAGATAGATAGATTTTTGGACTCTTGGGGAATCAAGGGATATGAGGATCAGGCAGGAAATGAGCTTATCGCATGGCGGAGCAGGCTCGAGGGGCCGTATGGCCTACTCCTACTCCTTATTCATTTGTCCTTATTGTCGTCTTAAAATCAGTAGATTAGAAGCCAGTGACACACAGGCTGTGGTATCAGAGGTGTGCAACTGGTCCAAGTACATTGCAAATAGTGTCCAACAGTGTGCACGTCCAGTCTTTGTATCTGAGACTATTCCAATTGTCCCAATACACAGGGGAGCAGGGGAGACTACTGATGGGAAGGCAACTCATTAACCTGCTAAAATCTTCTCAAGGACCCCGAGTTAAGAATACCCTTTGACCTAACCCACATGTCCCAGCAGTCAATCATAAGAGGCGTGGTGAAGAGTAATAGAGTAGGAAAAAAATCATGAGTTTTTAGTTTTAGTTATGTCACATATCCGCGGTATAACAAAAACCGCCTATTTCCACCTCCGTAACATCGTCCGTCTCCACCCTTGCTTCAGCTTATCTGCTGCTGAAACCCTCATCCATGCCTTTGTTACCTCTAGACTTGACTACTCCAACGCACTCCTGGCTGGCCTCCCACATTCTACCCTACGTAAACGAGAGGTGATCCAAAACTCGGCAGCCCATGCCTTAGCTCGCACCAAGTCCCGGTCACCCATCACTCCTGTGCTCACTGACCTACATTGGCTCCCTACATTAAGCAAAGCTTCAATTTCAAAATTCTCATCCTGGTTTACAAATCCCTCCATGACCTCGCCCCTCCCTATCTCTGTAATCTCCTTCAGCCTCACAATCCCCCCCCCCTCCCCCCGCCAGATGTCTGTGCTCCACTAATTCTGCCCTTTTGAGCATCCCTGATTGTAATCGCTCCACCATAGGTGGCCGTGCCTTCAGCTGCCTGGGCCCCAAGCTCTGGAACTCCCTCCCTAAACCTCTCCACCTCTCTACCACTTTTTCCTCATTTAAGATGCTCCTTAAAGCCTACCTCTTTGACCAAGCTTTTGGTCATCTGCCGTAATTTCTTCTTTATATGGCTCGGTGTCAAAATCATTTTTGTCTTATAATACTCCTGTGAAGCGCATGGGAATGTTTAAATACAAGTTGTTGTTGTTGTTGTTTTGGTTGTTGAATCGCGAGATCCCGAGTCGGGGAAAATTTTCATCAAAGATCACCAGTCTTGCAATTAATTCGTAAGAGTTGGTAAATCTGGAACCTCACGGAATATGGTCAACCAGAGCCGGCAAGCCCGAGTTGGTTTTATCATCTTCTTCTTAGGCAGTCTCCCGGAGTCAAGGATGACTTGCTTCCACACTAAGATGAGTTCTCAGGTGACTGATGAGTCCAATGCAGGATCTCCAGTCTCTGTCACAGGTGGGGCAGACGGTGGTTGGAGGGACGGGTGGGTGGGGGGCTTGGGTTGCCGTGCACTCCTGCCACTGTTTGCGCTTGGCTTCCACATGCTCCCGGCGAAGAGACTTGAGGTGTTCAACGCCTTCCCAGATGCTTCTCCTCCAGTTTGAGGGATCTTGGGCCAGGGACTCCCAGGTGTCGATGGGGATGTTGCACTTTTTTAAAGAGGCTTTGAGGGTGTCCTTGAAGCGTTTCATCTGCCCACCTGGGGCTTGCTTGCCGTGTCGGAGCTCAGAGTAGAGCGCTTGTTTTGGGAGTCTAGTATTGGGCAAGGAGACGGAGTCCATCCAGCGGAGCTGATCGAGTGTGGTCAATGCTTCAATGCTGGGGATGTCAGGACCGTGGTGTTGTGCGGTAGTGAGTGGGTTAATGGAGCTGCCGCTGTGTCATGCACTGGGAAAGCAATTATAAGTGGATACAAAGCAAGCTCAGCTTTGTTTTGACAGCGGGCCATGATTTTTGCTGGAAGGACAGTACAGCTCATCGAGCCTGCAATGATTAAAGGCTTGTGTCTCCCCAAACCAACATTATCCTACTGCCGTGGGTTTTGAAGTTGCTAGCCGGGGTTTACAATAGCCTGTAACTCTGTCTCTGTCATTGTTTACTTCGACTTTAATCATCCCTGCACCATGGACCATTTAACACCAGGATTTGAAAACAGGAAGTAAGAAACAAGTGCGAAATTGCCCTTTTGTTCACAAATTATAGCCTGCCCAGCCGACACCAAAAGCAAGGCTCCAAACCAGTTGATTGGGAAAATAAGTTGCGGTTTTAATAGATTTCGTGCTGGCTTTCGAAGATCTCGCAAGTCTGAGCAGAGAGTTTGACAGCCTCAATGAATTAGGGAAGTGATTGCACGCTGGCTTATTTTGGGAAAGCAAAGGCTTCACTTTGTTCTGTCAGCCTCCCACGATGCCTCTTAGCTTGTGTGTTGTGTTAGCAAGGGTGTCTCAAGGGCCAAACTCACCCTGACACAACTGAGGGAGGCCACCCGTCCCGGATTGTCCCGGAGTTAAAGATTCATCTCCCACACACTGCTGCCACAGACACTGGAGAGAAACCAAATCAAGATGGGGAACAAAATCTGTGTGACAAGAATCACCCAACGGGGTAACAAAGAGACTGTTTGCTTCCCAGTCGGTGTTGGAAGGTGGGACGGCACGAGGCGGGCATCTCACTTGCCAGAGAGGGAGGGCAGCGAAGGTTCACCAGACTGATTTCTGGGATGGCAGGACTGTCGTATGAGGAGAGATTGGGTCGACTAGAACTGTATTCACTAGA
This sequence comes from Pristiophorus japonicus, assembly GCF_044704955.1. NCBI lineage: Eukaryota > Metazoa > Chordata > Chondrichthyes > Pristiophoridae > Pristiophorus > Pristiophorus japonicus. The sequence goes on from NC_091980.1 coordinate 146,052,020, forward strand.
ATTTAGAAGAATGAGAGGGGATCTCATTGAAACGTATAAAATTCTGACTGGGTTGGACAGACTGGATGCGGGGAGGATGTTTCCCCTGGCTGGGAAATCTAGAACACAGGGTCACAGTCTCAGGATACGGGGTAGGAAATTTAGGACCGAGATGAGGAGAAATTTTTTCATTCAGAGGGTGGTGAACCTGTGGAATTCTCTATCACAGCAAGCTGTTGAGGCCAAGTCACTGAATATATTTAAGAGGGAGATAGATCGATTTCTAGACACAAAAGGCAACAAGGGGTATGGAGAAAAAGCAGGAATATGCTGTTGAGATAGAGGATCAGCCATGATCATATTGAATGGCGGAGCAGACTCGAAGGGCTGAATGGTCAACTATTGATCCTACTTTCTATGTTTCTATGTCAGGTGACCAATGGCAGGCCGGGGCCAATGGAGGCTCCAACCCATGTGATGAACCTTCCTGGAACATGTCCAATCACAGTCGCTAACCCTGACGCGAAAGCCAGCAGCATAAGTACCCAGCAAGGAGGCTTGATTTGTGAATGCACTTGGACGACGCACTGAACTATAAACCCCAACAAGCTCCCAGCTCCAATCCCCGGGGTCTGAGTTAAGAGCTAACCTCAGCTGAGCTGCCGTTTCGGGTCACTGCGAGTGACCCAGGTCATCATCATCATCATAGGCAGTCCCTCGGAATCGAGGAAAACTTGCTTCCATTCTTAACATGAGTCCTTATGTGGCTGAACAGTGCAATACGAGAACCACAGACTCTGTCATGGTTGGGACAGATAGTCATTGAGGGAAAGGGTGGATGGGACAGGTTTGCCACACTGCCTGCTGTCATTCAACCTGCTGAGGCTGAGTAAGGCTCTATAGAAATGCAAGTTCTTAAATAGTCACTTTGGTACTGTGGGACAAGGAATGGGTTCCTTCAACACAGAAACCCATCTGTTCTCCTTATGTTAATGTAATTTTTCATTCCAGTTTATAAATCAGAATATAAATGTTTATAGAGGGTGCTGAAGGAGTTAATGTTGTCTCACCTATGGACAGCTGAAGAAGGAATTTGCTGCTCTTGGGAAGATTGCTATGTACATTTTTGTAGTTCTAGTACCAGCAGTGTCTCTATATTAGTAAGCGTTCTACTCGGAACTCCTTCATGGCAAACGAGCCAAAGTTGGGCAGAGGAAACATTACAAGGACACCCTCAAAGTCTCCCTGATAAAGTGCAACATCCCCACTGACACCTGGGATTCCGTGGCCAAAGACCGCCCTAAGTGGAGGAAGTGCATCTGGGAAGGCGCTGAGCACCTCGAGTCTCGTCGCCGAGAGCATGCAGAAATCAAGCACAGGCAGCGGAACTCGCCCGTGTTCCTGAATTATCCAACCTGCTGACACACCAGTGAATTCACACTGGGGAGAGACCGTTCACCTGCTCTGAGTGTGGGAAAGGATTCACTTGGTCATCCGACCTGCTGAGATATCAGCGCAGTCACACTGGGGAGAGACCTTTTAAATATTCTGACTGTGAGAAGAGTTTTAAAAGCAAACAGCACCTCCTGACACACCAGCGCACTCACACTGGGGAGAGGCCGTTCACCTGCTCTGAGTGTGGGACAAGATTCACTCTGTCATCCCCACCTGCTGAGACATCAGTAAGTTCACAAGTGACTGCAGGAGTGCTGTTATTGCTGCTGTTAATCACATCCCGACCTGTGTGAGAACACCACCGCAGGTGGGGGCTATAAATATAGCTGGGGCACTGGGCCCTGCAACATCGTGGTGAAGGTGCGGCGAATAAGGGTACGGGGCCCAGAAGAGGCAAGGGCCCAGGGCAGCACGGACCAGCCCACACTGCGATATGTGCACGCACTGGGTCCGTGCAGCAGAGCAGGTCTCCAGTCGTCCTGGTTAATCCTTCCCACTGGATAAAGGCCAAGCTCTGTCAAGCCCGTGTGGTGGCTGGTGTGCAATGGTCACCATACGATAAAAAAATCCACACACAGGCATCTTCCACCCCCTCATTTGGAGTTCAGGACTGGAACATCGGGTCCTTCATTGAAACTTCTGTGAACTCTCGTGGAAGCAAGTCATCTTCGTTCGAGGGACCGCCTATGATGATAACTCAGCCTCAGGATACCCAAAGGAATTTTTGAAGTACTTTTTGACGTGTCGTCGCTGTTGTATTGTAGGAAACACAGCAGCCAAATTGAGCACAGCAAGGTCTGAAAAAAAGCAATGTAATAATGACCAAATTATCTGGGTTTTTTTTAGTGATGATTGAGCAATAAAATATTGAGCAGGACATCAGGGAGAACTCCCCTGCTCTTCATTGAATAGTGCCTTGGGATCTTTTACATCCACCTGAGGGGGCAGACAGTGCTTTGGTGTAGCGTTTAACCCAAAAGCTAGCATTTGCAACAGTGCAGCACTCCCTCAGTCATCATCAACATAGGCAGTCCCTTGAAATCAAGGAAACTTGCTTCCACTCTAAAAGTGAGTTCTTGTGTGACTGAACAGTCCAATATGGGAACCACAGCCTCGGTCACAGTTGGGGCAGACAGGTTGAGGGAAGGGATGGGTGGGACTGATTTGCCGCACGCTCTTTTCGCTTGATTTCTGCATGCTCTCGGCGACGAGACTCGAGGTGCTCAGCGCCCTCCCGGATGCACTTAGGGTGGTCTTTGGCTAGGGACTCCCAGGTGTTGGTGGGGATGTTGTACTTTATCAAGGAGGCTTTGAGGGTGTCCCTGTAATGTTTCCTCTGCCCATCTGGGGCTCGTTTGCCATGAAGGAGTTCCGAGTAGAGCGCTTGCTTTGTGAGTCTCACATCGGGCATGCAGACAATGTGGCCTGCCCAGCGGAGCTGATCGAATGTGGTCAGTGCTTCAATGCTGGGGATGTTGGCCTGGTCGAGGACGCTAATGTTGGTGCGTCTGTCCTCCCAGGGGATTTGCAGGATCTTGCGGAGACACCGTTGGTGGTATTTTTCCAGCGACTTGAGGTGCCTACTGTATATGGTCCATGTCTCTGAACTATACAGGAGAGCGGGTATTACTACAGCCCTGTAGCCCATAAGCTTGGTGCCAGATTTGAGGGCCTGGTCTTCGAATACTTTCTTCCTCAGGCGGCCGAAGGCTGCACTGGAGCACTGGAGGCGGTGTTGGATCTTGTCGTCGATGTCTGCCCTTGCTGATCGGAGGCTCCCGAGGTATGGAAAGTGGTCCATACCTCGGGAGTACGTACTCCCTCAGTACTACACTGCAGACATTCAGTGTCTTCAAATAACCCAAGACATTGAAAGGCAATTCTTTGTGTCAGCTGCTGCTTCTCTCTGTCCACTGATGCAGATAATGTTCCTCACACTCCACCAGAGTTGAGAATGGTTGTAAATATTTTTGGCTGTTTTGACAGGTTTTTAATCTTTTACAATAAAACTGAGCTCCCAGATGGCCAGTGCGATTCTGAGCCACACCGACGGCCTGAGTCACCGGATCTTGGCTGGGATCATTGAGCAGCCCACTGACGCTCACTGTCTAGACTTCCTCCCACCCCCACCCCCGTGAGGGATGAGTGGTAGGCACAGACCTTTGGGAACAGCCAACATATAAGGAATTATAGTCCCATCCTCAGAATGAGAGAAAATTGGGGCAAAGAGCCAATTTGAATCAACCGAACAGCCTGAAATGCAGTCAAAAACTAGAACCTTCATCCGAGGGCACTTTCTGTGTCCTTTCCCCAAGCCTCTCCCGCCAATTAGCACTGTTACAACAACAACTTGCATTAATATAATGCCTTTAACTCTAGAAAATGTCCCAAGGTGCTTCATGGAGACATAAGTAGACAAAAATGGATGGCGAACCAAAGATGGCGATATTAGGAGGGCTGAATAAATGCTTGGTCAAAGAGGTGGTCTTTAAAGAGGGTCTTAAAGGAGGAGAGGGAGATGGAGAGGTTCAGGGAGGGATTTCCAGCGCGTTTGGAGTTAGACTGCTGAAGACACGGCTGCCAACGATGGGGCGAAGGGAGTGGGGGATTCACAAGAGGCCAGCGTCAGAGGAGTGGAGTGTTTGGTGGGGTGGGTGGGGGGCGGGTGGGGAGTTGTAGGGCTGAAGCAGGGTACAGAGATAAGGAGGGCCACTACCAATGTTCCATTCTCTGGAACCGGCTCTTAAATACAAAAAACACCCTTGCGTGGATTTTATGAATGGGCCGGCCGCCTGTTAAAGGGCTTGCGTGGCCCCCCAAAATATTACAGGGGACATTGGCCACTACCTGAGGAGATGAAACCATTGACATTGTCAGCTAGCATGGGAGCCAGGAAGGAAGGTTGTGTGATCAGCAGGTTAGTGAGAAAGAGGTCATGGGAGTAGCAGGTCAGTTTCGTGGCTGAATGCATGAGTGGACACAGGGAAAGTACCAGTAATTAAGGATGGGTGATAAATGCTGGCCTTTCCAGTGGCACCGACATCCCATAAACAAATTATAAAAAACCTGGCTCAGCTCTTGTCGAGGCCCACTGTTAGCGTCAGACATTCCCAAGCCATGGAGTAGCACGGGCTAGTTCGGGAGGAAGGTTCCTCCTAATTCTGCCCTGTCAATGTGGCCTAATCCTGGCACTAGATGGCATCTCCTCCCATTGTAAGAGTTTCCCACGGAAGTTATTGCTGTGGGGCAATTTAGTGTCAATTGATGCTGAAAGGTGAGCAGTTTTGCATTGTGGATCTGTGCCCATTAGCAAACGGGTGAGACGGCCAAAAAAACATTTCTCTCAGGAGACTTACAATCAATAAGTAGTCAGCTAGATTGGAGCCAGACTCAGGAGATGAAAGGGCAGCTGTGATGCACTGTGGTCCTTGTTTACATCCTGGCCAGAGACCACCCTAAGTGGAGGAAGTGCATCTGGGAGGGCACTGAGCACCTTGAGTCTCATCGCCGAGAGCATGCAGAAATCAAGCACAGGCAGCGGAAGGAGTGTGCGGCAAACCAGTCCCACCCACCCCTTCCCTCAACGACTATCTGTCTCACCTGTGACAGGGACTGTGGTTCTCATGTTGAACTGTTCAGCCACCTGAGAACTCATGTTTAGAGTGGAAGCAAGTTTTCCTCGATTCCGAGGGACTGCCTATGATGAACTGTAAAGACTGAAGTAAATGGGCTTTTAGTCCTTTATCTCTGTCCATAATGTTCTTATTTTATATCTCATGGTTTGCCACAGGTCTCTAACAGCACCTATCAATACTCTTCCACGATTGGCTGGTGGCAAGGCAGTAATGACAGCCCCTGCTTTCTCCGTGAAGTGTCCTCCGGCGTGGAGCTCCAGCTAGCGGCCGAGTGCAGAACTGCGACCATCCCCTCTGTTTGTAGATTGTGAGAGTCCGAAGTGAAATTGGTTTGGGGCAGTGTCATCCTGTTTCTAAAGGGCGACGGGGAGGGGCGGAGGAGGAGAATTTTTTAATGCAGCGAGTTGTGATCTGGAACAAACTGCCAGGAAGCAGAATTAATAGTAACTTTGAAAAGCGAATTGGACAAATACTTGAAAAGGAAAATATTGCAGGGCTGTGGGGAAAGAGCAGGGGAGCGGAACTGATTGGACAGCTCGTCCAAAGAGGCCGCACAGGTACGATGGGCCAAATGGCCTCCTGTGCTGTCAGAATCTATATTTCTTCTCTCAGAGGGTTGTAAATCTGTGGAACTCGCTGCCTCAGAGAGCTGTGAAAGCTGGGACATTGAATAAATTTAAGGCAGAAATAGTCAGTTTCTTAACCGATAAGGCGATAAGGGGTTATGGGAGCGGGCAGGGAAGTGGAGCTGAGTCCATGATCGGCTCTGCCATAATCGTATTAAATGGCGGAGCAGGCTCGAGGGGCCGTATGGTCTATTCCTGCTCCTATTTCTTATGTTCTTATGCTCTTACAATACTATGAATATGATTCCTGAGCAAGCCTGAGTGACAGGACCTCTGGATTCTAACTAATGGGCGGGACACAGCCTCAGAAACAGAATGTTTGAGACCAATCTGGTGAGTTTAGGCCCAATCCGTCTGAACTAACCCTACTTCAATTTTCTTTACATTTATTCTCGGGATGTGGGCATCACTAGCAAGGCTGGCGTCCGTTGCCCATCACGAGTTACCCTGGAAGATGGTGGTAATCCATTCAAGTTCAAATTATTAGGAGACCTCCATGACCAGCACCTGGGAATGTGCTTGACCAAGAGTTTTGCACGCAGTTATTTATGGTGGCCAGGTCATGATAAAAATATAGAGTACATTGTGAGTCAGTATACGACATGTCAATCGGTAAGCAAGCAACCACCATCAGTACCATTACAGCCATGGAAATAGCCTCCCAGGGTGTGGCAAAGGCTACATATTGATTTTGCTGAGTTAGAAGGACAACAATTGTTCATAACCATTCGAAGTGGGTTGAGGTGTTTCCAATGTGGAAAATAACAACAAGTAAAACATTGAACATCTTGCGAAGATTATTTTTTTCATTTGGCCTCCCAGAAGAAATTGTTTTGGATAATGGACCACAATTTTGTTCCGAAGAATTTGCACAGTTCACGAGCAAAAATGGTGTGAAACATACCAAGGTTCCACCATACCACCCTGCCTCGAATGGTGCAGCAGAGCGCACTGTACAAATTGTAAAATGTGCCCTGATAAAACAAATGTTAGATCCAAATCCAAAGAAACGACAGTTGTCATTGGATCACAAATTGGCAAATTTTTTGACTACGTATCAAAATACTCCTCATACAACTACTGGTAGAACACCAGCAGAGTTGTTTCTCAAACGACAGCCACAAACCAGATTCTCTTTGTTAAAACCAAATTTGGCACAGTCCGTAGAAGAGACACAATTAAGACAGAAAGAGAATCATGATAGAGGTAGAGTAAAAGAAAGAAGTGTGAAATTAAACCAGAAGGTGAGAGTGAAGAACCATGGTTAAAGGTTAAAGTGGTTACTAGGAAGAGTGGTGAAGATATGCGGTCCTCGCACATATTTGGTAAAGATGTTTGATAACGGACAAGTTAGGTTTGTTCATATTGATCATATTTTACCTACAGACATGGAAGGAGTTGAAGGTGGGAATGATTTAATTACTTCTGACTCATCAGATAGTTTTGATACACCAGTAGCATATCTTACATCTGGTGTACTGGAAACAATCCAAGAGAAAATCAGAATTTAAGTCTGAGTCCGAGTCAGGAAAACAAACAGCCTGAAGTTAGAGTGAGTTCAAATGAAAATCAAGAAAATTCCATGGAGGAAAACGTTCCACAGGAGGAGCCTCGAATGAGTTTAAATTTGACATCATGTTTGGAAGGTTCTGTTCGAGAGCGAAGGTATCCTCTTCGAAACAGAAAACAAGTGGTTAAGTTAAATTTGTAAATTGGAAAAAAATAAGTCTATATCCTGTGTTATGGATAAACATGCAAGTTATGTATGATGTTATAATAACTTCTTCATTAAGGAGGGAGAAGTGTAATGTCTGTAAGCTTGTGGATGTGGACGTATTGTGTACTGCAACTACAGATTAATAATTAAACAGAAGCAGCAGGTTCCGGAGACTTCTGAGAGAGCTGCCTGCCATGTTAGAAAGCTGTGTGTGCTGTGCTCTGTGAATATATCATAGTAGATAAGGATTTAAACTAATTAGTGGGGCGAGGTTTCAGGTGAGCGAAAATTGAAAAAGTCAAAGAATAAGGAGAAGGCAATAGAGCAGGGTAGCACTGGGGGAAATGAAAACCAGAGCGTACCAGGAAGGGACAGAATGTTTAAACATAAAGGTGAATCAGAAGGTGGGGTCAAAGCAGGAAAAATGGTAAAAAAAAAATGTAAAAGCTGAATTTGAAAATCTGAATGCATGTAGCATTTGTAACAAAATAGATACAAATGGGTATGATCTGAAAGCCATTACAGAGATGTGGTTGCAAAGTGACCAAGGCTGGGAACTAAATATTCGGGGTATTTGACAATTCGGAAGGATAGACAGAAAGGAAAAGGAGGTAATAAAGGATGAGATCAGTGCGTTAGTGTGAAATGATATTGGCTCAGAAGATCAAGATGTTGAATCAGTTTGGGTGGAGATGAGAAATAATAAGAGGAAAAAGTCACTAGTGGGCGTAGTCTATAGGCCCCCTTAACAGTAGCTACACTGTTGGATGGAGTATAAATCAAGAAATAATGGAGGCTTGTAAAACAGGAACGGCAATAATCATGGGCGATTTTAACCTTCATATTGATTGGGCAAAGCAAATTGGCCAGGGTAGCCTTGAGGAAGAGTTCATAGAGTGTATCCGGGATAGTTTCTTTGAACAGAACGTTGCGGAACCAACCAGAGAGCAGGCTATCTTAGATCTGGTACTGTATAATGAGACAGGATTAATAAACGATCTCCTAGTAAAGGAACAAGGGGTTATGGGGAGCAGACAGGGAAGTGGACCTGAGTCCATGATCGGATCAGCCATGATCGTATTAAATGGTGGAGCAGGCTCGAGGGGGCTGTATGGCCTACTCCTGCTCCTATGAGCAAATGGGCTTGAAAATATTTTCATATTATAGGGATGCACAGTTAACTTGGAAATGTAGTAAATATTGAGGAGGATAGTAGCAGACTTTGGAAGGGCATAGATCGGACATGTGAAATGGACAGACACAGCAGATATTTAATGCAAAGAAGTGTGAAGTAATGCATTTGGGAAGAAGAATGAAGAGAGGCAATATAAACTTAAAAGGTACAATTTTAAAGGGGGTACAGAAACAAAAGGACTGGGGTTAAACATACACAAACCTGTGACAGAAGTAGGACAAGTTAAGAAAGCTGTTTCGTTTTTTAAAGAAGTATATGGGAATCCTTGGCTTTGTCAACCGAGGCAGAGAGTACAAAAGCAATGAAGTTACACTAAACCTTTTATAAATCACTGGTTAGTCCCCAGCTAGAATATTGTGTTCGATTCTGGGCACCACAGTTTAGGAAGGAAGTCAAGGCCTTAGAAAGGGTACAGAGGAGATTTACTAGAATGATATCAAGAATGCAGAACTTCAATTACATGGAGAGACTAGAGAAGTTTAGAGCAGAGAATGTTAAGAGGCGATTTAATAGAGGTTGTTCAAAATCATGAATGGTTTTGATAGAGTAAATAAGCAGAAACTTTCGCAGAAGGGTCGGTAAGCACAGGGCACAGATTTAAAATAATTAGCAGAACCAGGGGTCACAGTCTAAGAATAAGGGGGAAGCCATTTAGGACCGAGATGAGGAGAAACTTTTTCACTCAGACAGTGGTTAACCTGTGGAATTCTCTACCACAGAAAGTTGTTGAGGCCAATTCACTAAATATATTCAAAAGGGAGTTAGATATGGCCCTTACAGCCAAAGGGATCAAGGGGTATGGAGAGAAAGCAGGAAAGGGGTACTGAGGTTGAATGATCAGCCATGATCTTATTGAATGGTGGTGCAGGCTCGAAGGGCCGAATGGCCTAATTTCTATGTTTCTATGTTTCTATGGTGACAGTGCCAGCAGTTTGATAGAGCTAAGTAGCTTGCTGGGGCAGTTAAAGATCAACTACGTTGTTGTGATGGTGGAGTCACATGTAGGCCAGAGACCATATAAGGATAGCGTCTTTCCTTCCCTAACCCTAACTCGAACCAGTTGGGCTTTGATGACAATCCGACAACTCTCTTTTACTGAAAGCAGCTTGTTATTTCCAGATATTTTAAACTGAATTCAAACTCTAAAACTGCCATGGTGGGATTTCAATTCACATTCTCTGGATTATTTTATCTTTATTTATTCTCGGGATGTGGACATCACTGGCAAGGCCAGCATTTATTGCCCATCACTAATTGCCCTTGAGAAGGTGGTGGTGAGCCGCCTTGAACCGCTGCAGTCTGTGTGGTGAAGGTACTCCTGTTAGGGAGGGAGTTCCAGGATTTTGACCCAGCGGCAATGAAGGAATGGAGATATATTTCCAAGTCAGGATGGTGTGTGACCAATTTATCCAAGATGACGGCTGTGTTATCAGTTGCTTCAGTTTCAGTATTGTTCGAGTCACTGTGCCTGTTGTCTGAGATGTTTACTTGGAGTATAGAGTGTCCTTTCTGGTTTTGCCTTACTGGTATGCAGCCTGCACTGTTTCAAAATACCATAAAACTGTTCAATAGCTTGACGGTGGTGGTGTTTCCATGCACCTGCTGCCCTTGTTCTTCTAGGTGGTACTGTTTGTGGGTTTGGTGGGTGCAGTGCAGCTACACTGCAGCCAGGGGGCGCCGATGGTGGAGGGAGTGACTGTTGTAGATAGTACACACTGCAGCCAGGGGGCGCTGGTGGTGGAGGGGGTGAATGTTGTCGATGGGACATACTGCAGTCAGGGGGCGCCGGTGGTGGAGGGAGTGAATGTTGTAGATGGGACACACTGCAGCCAGGGGGCGCTGGTGGTGGAGGGATTGAACGTTGTAGATGGGACACACTGCAGCCAGGGGGTGCTGGTGGTGGAGGGAGTGAATATTGTCGATGGGACACACTGCAGCCAGGGGGCGCTGGTGGTGGAGGGAGTGAATGTTGTAGATGGGACACACTGCAGCCAGGGGGCGCCGGTGGTGGGGGGAGTGAATGTTGTCGATGGGACACACTGCGGCCAGGGGGCGCTGGTGTTGAAGGGAGTGAATGTTATAGATGGGACACACTGCAGCCAGGGGGCGCCGGTGGTGGAGGGAGTGAATGTTGTCGATGTGACACACTGCAGCCAGGGGGCGCCAGTGGTGCAGGGAGTGAATGTTTAAGGTGGTGGATAGGGTGCCCATCAAGCGGGCTGCTTTGTCCTGGATGGTGTTGAGCTTCTTGAGTGTTGTTGGAGCTGCACTCACCCAGGCAAGTAGAGAGTATTCCATCACACTCCTGACTCATGCTTTGTAGATGGTGGAAAGGCCTTGGGGAGTCAGGAGGTGAGACATTTGCCGCAGAATACCGAGCCTCTGACCCGCTCTGGTAGCCAGTGGGCCTCTGGGTTAGTAGCCCAGTAACGTAACAACTACACAACCCAACCCAATTTTAATTTGCAATTATCCCTTCCTCACCCCCACAAAAAAAAACTCTTCAATCTTATAACACATTATCTGTGCTGACTGGATTTTTTTTCCTCTTAACAGCGGCGACAAGTAAAACTAACTGTGTTTCTTTTCTTTCCAATGTTAAATTGAATGGCTGGAGACAGCGCAGTCTAATACCAGGCCAATACAGATCGGGGCGAAGGAGCAGCGAGTGATCCGGGCCTAGAAGAGGCGAGGGCCGATGGGGCAGCATGGACCAGCCCACACTACGATATGTGTGCGCACTAGGTCCGTGCAGCAGAGCTGGTTTCCAGTCGTCATGGTTAACCCTTGCCACTGGACCAAGACCTAGCTCTGTCAAGCCCGTGTGGTGGCTGGTGTGCAACGGTCACCACACGTTAAAAAAATCCACGCACCCTTCAACATGTAATTCGGGTCCTTCATTGAAACACCTGTGAACTCATCCTTTTTTTTGGCATGGAAGCAAGTCATCCTCGTTTCGAGGGACTGCCTATGATGATGATGACAGACTGATATCAGGCTACCAACGCGGACACCCACAGCAGTATTGATTGACCTTTAGCCTTAGTGTGCCGTGACCCCGGCTGTTGTTGGAAACAGAGCCTATTGCCCCGCTAGTCGATCTTGCCAGTGAACAGGTGGCTGGGACAAAAAGGCTTTGCCTGCAATTACTGGGAAATTGACTGCTTCTTCAGGAATTGTCTCGAGAGGAAACGCTCTCCGACTTCTCCCGACTGAATCTGTGTGACCATATCTCCCAGACTGTGAGCAGGATTAGCCAGTCTAACCCTGATGTCCTGTTTCCTGTCGGTGCCTTTAGTCTCTATCCCATGTTAAAAAGCTGAATGAAGTTCAATCGGAAACGACCATGGAACACACACACTTACCCAGGCCAACTCGATCTGGCTTTGTCATGTCTGTTTTGCTTTTTGTCAACCGTGGCTCAGTGGGCAGCACCCTCGCTCCTGAGTCGGAAGGTTGTGGGTTCAAGTCCCACTCCAGGGACTTGAGCACAAAAATCCAGGCCGACACTCCAGTGCAGTGCTGAGAGATTGCCACACTGTCGGAGGTGTCCTCCTTCGGATGAGACATTAAGCCGAGGCCCCGTCTACTCTCTCAGGTGGACGTAAATGATCCCGTGGCACTATTTCAAAGAAGAGCAGGGGAGTTATCCCCAGTGTCCTGGGGCCAATATTTATCCCTCAATCAACATAACAAAAACAGATTATCTGGTCATTATCACATTGCTGTTTGTGGGAGCTTGCTTGTGCGCAAATTGGCTGCTGCATTCCCCACATTACAACAGTGACTACACTTCAAAAGTACTCCATTGGCTGTAAAGCAATTGAGATGTCTGGTGGTAGCGAAAGGCTATAAATTTAAATCTTTCTTTTTGCTTTAAACTCCTGACTATCCGTTTACCTCCAGCTCCAAGGAGATGCATTTCCCCACAACAGCGGTTCCAGAAGGCGACTCACCACCATCTTCCCAAGGGCAACTCGGTATGGCCAATAAATATCGGCCTGTCAGCCACGCCCATATCCTGAGAATAATATATTTTTAAATCTGAATAGGGTTTGTTCAGACGGATTGGGCCGAAACCACCAGATTTCTCCCAAAAATTCTGTTCCTGACACACTCTCTCTACCAGACAGTGAGAATGCAGAAAGCCCTGTCACCTAGGCTTGCTCGGGAATGATTGTCTGCACTTCCACACCGGGCCATGAGTTCCAAAGGACTAATCTCAATGGGCGGTGCGTCGACTCTGCCTGGAAGTAGGATATCCAGGTGAATTCAGCCTGTTCCTCACTCCAAACAAGACCTCCTCCACTCCTACAACACCCAAACCACCTAGCCACAAGGAAAGGGCAGACTGACTAAGGAGGGGAAATCCTACAGGAGCCCCAACTCACTCGTTAACACTGAGAGAACTGCTCCCGCTAACCAACTAGGTCCGACATCAAGCAAATTGCTCCAACCCTATCAGCATATCATTGGCAGCCCCTCGAAATCAAGGAAGACTTGCTTCCACTCCAAGAGTTCTCAGGTGACTGCAGAGTCCAATGCGGGAATTACAGGTGGTTGAAGGAAAGGGTGGGTGGGACTGGTTCACTGCACGCTCCTTCCGCTGCCTGTGCTTGCTTTCTGCATGCTCTCGGCGACGAGACTATAAGCGCCCTCTCGGATGCTCTTCCTCCAATTAGGGCAGTCTTTGGCCAGGCTCTCTCAGGTGTCAGTGGGGATGTTGCACTTTATCTCAAACCTCAAAGGTGTGCGGTTCCCAACATTAATGCACCAACATACACCAAGCACCACACTATCAAAGTGTACAGTGGCACCACAAAATATGTGTCTGTAGGTAAATTCCTGGAGAACTTTCTTTGAAAGAAAATCCTCTACTCTTCCAGTGGCCAAATGGACAAGGTCACCACCCAGGGTACCAGGGTGATGGCATCGTTTCTGTAACTGAAATGCAGCCCTTCAGTTGTTCTCACAGCTGTCCTGCCAATGTGAGAAGCATAGGGCAACAAAGGAAGCGATCAGTCACAATACAGCAGGCAACCTAGCTTCCTTTGAGGTGTGGCTCTTGGCTCAGTCTCCCACCTCTGAGTCACGAGGCTGTGCCTTCCAGCCCCACACCAGACGCTTCAACACATAATGTGGCCTGGCACTTCAGCGCAGTGCTGAGGATGACAAGTTAAACCAAGACCCTTTCAGGTGGATGTAAAAAATCCCACGGCAATATTTGAAGAAGAGCAGTGGAGTTCTCGCCCGGGTGTCCTGGCCAATATTTATCCCTCAATCAACATCGCCGAAACAGATTATTATTGGGTCATTATCTCACGGCAGTTTGTGGGACCTTGTTGTGTGCTGTGTTTTCTACATTACAACAGTTCTAAAGCATTTCTTTGGCTGTAGTTTCCTGGAGTTTGTGAAAGGCATGATAGAATGCAAGTCCTGCCTTTCCTTTCTCTGAAGCAGAAGGTCTTGGGTTCAAATCCCACTCCAGAGTCTTGAGCACATAATGCAGACCGGCATTGGTGCAGTGCTGAGCGAGTGCTGAGCGAGTGCTGTGGATGAGAGGTCTATAATTGTACAGTTTCTTCTGTTACATCGGCTCCTTTCCAAAAACTCCAGGGACAATTTGCATATTGAAGGAGGATTGAGAGGTTGGGGCCAGAGCCTCCATGACCTCTCCAACAGCCATGGGATAAGGGCCCAGTAACTAGCTGGATTGAAGTGAAGAATATCCCGTTGGGTGGAGGACTGCAAGTAGCCCATGTCCCATGAGACATGAGGGGAAAGTAGGAGGAGAATCTGGGAAGAGGAGGTGGGAGCAAAATAGGAAGCAAATGGGAGCCATTGGATGTTACTTTTATGCCATCCCCTGTGATAACTACAACGCACCAACGTTAGCGTCCTTGGCAAGGCCAACATCCCCAGCATTGAAGCACTGACCACACTTGATCAGCGCTGCTGGGCAGGCCACATAGTTTGCATGCCAGACACGAGACTCCCAAAGCAAGCGCTCTACTTGGAACTCGTCCATGGCAAACGAGCCAAAGGTGGGCAGAGGAAACGTTACAAGGACAACCTCAAAGCCTCCCTGATAAAGTACAACATCCCCACCGACACCTGGGAGTCCCTGGCCATAGACCACCCTAAGTGGAGGAAGTGCATCCAGGAGGGTGCTGAGCACTTCGAGTCTCATCGCTGAGAGCATGCAGAAAACAAGCGCAGGCAGCGGAAAGAGCATGCGACAAACCTGTCCCACCGGCCCTTTCTCTCAATGACTATCTGTCCCACCTGTGACAGGGACTGTGGTTCTCATATTGGACTGTTTCGCCACCTAAGGACTCATGTTAAGAGTGGAAGCAAGTCTTCCTCGCTCCCGAGGGACTGCCTATGATGATGATAACTAAAGTGTACGACAGTCCCAGAACTGCCTGCAATGTGAGGAGGCTTTTGTCCAGGTCGCTCCTTTCCTGCTTTGTGAGATTACAATCCAAGCAGCGAATTGGTTCCAAAAGCTGATCTCAGCTGGTTTCCCATAATTAGAGCTCTCCTTTGGAAGAGATGTTTTAAAATCACATTGCACATTTCGCCTGCTTTACATCACATACTCAGTCCGTATCTTTGGCCACCTCGACTTTTCTAATGTCTCCCGCCCGCAAATTACAACTGAGTTGTAACGCTGCCGTCTGCATCCCCACCGTGAAAACACCAGCCCCCCAAGTGCCACTGATTCCCTCAGCCCGGCGAAATGGCTTCACCATGCTCATCCTGTGGCAGGCCAGGCCGAGGAGTATCCCAGTGTCAGGGTGGTGGGTGTGAGGGCATGGTTAGAGGACAGCTCTGAGATAAAGCATCACTCAACCCAACCCTGCAGCCCCCCATAGACCACCTCCCCAAATACCAAATCATCCCCCCTCCCCCCAGCCCAGTGATCCCCAACTCTGCACCCCCTCATAGACCCTCCACCTCAAACACCGAATCACTCCTCCACCACCCTACCTCAGTGATCCCCAACCCTGCTCCCTCCCATAGACCCTCCACCTCAAACACCGAATCACTCCTCCACCACCCTACCTCAGTGATCCCCAACCCTGCTCCCTCCCATAGACCCTCGACCTCAAACACCGAATCACTCCTCCACCACCCTACCTCAGTGATCCCTAACCCTGCACCCCCCCATAGACCCTCCACCTCAAGCACCGAATCATCCCCCCTCCCCCCAACCCAGTGATCCCCAACCCTGCATCCCCTCATAGACCCTCCACCTCAAAGACCGAATCACTCCTCCACCACCCTACCTCAGTGATCCCCAACTCTGCACCCCCTCATAGACCCTCCACCTCAAACACCGAATCACTCCTCCACCACCCTACCTCAGTGATCCCCAACTCTGCACCTCCTCATAGATCCTCCACCTCAAACACCGAATCACTCCTCCACCACCCTACCTCAGTGATCCCCAACTCTGCACCCCCTCATAGACCCTCCACCTCAAACACCAAATCACTCCTCCACCACCCTACCTCAGTGATCCCCAACTCTGCACCCCCTCATAGACCCTCCACCTCAAACACCGAATCACTCCTCCACCACCCTACCTCAGTGATCCCCAACTCTGCACCCCCTCATAGACCCTCCACCTCAAACACCGAATCACTCCTCCACCACCCTACCTCAGTGATCCCTAACCCTGCACCCTCCCTTGGACCCTCCACCTCAAACACCGAATCACTCCTCCACCACCCTACCTCAGTGATCCCTAACCCTGCACCCCCCCATAGACCCTCCACCTCAAATACCGAATCATCCCCCCTCCCCCCAGCCCAGTGATCCCCAACCCTGCACCCCCTCATAGACCCTCCACCTCAAACACCGAATCACCCCCCTCCCAGTTCAGTGATCCCCCAACCCTGCACTTGCCCCCCATAGGCCCTCCAACCCTCCACCACCCTACCTCAGAGCTCCCACAAACAACAATGTGATAAAGAGCAAATAATCTATTTTAGTGATGTGGGATGCGGGATAAACCTTGGCCAGGACACTGGGGAGAACTCCCCTGCTTTTCTTCGAATAGTGTGATGGGATCTCTTACATTCACCTGAGCGGCAGACGTGGCCTCGATTTAACGTCTCATCCGAAAGATGGCCTCTCCGACAGTGCGGCGCTCCCTCAGCACTGCACGGGGAGTGTCAGCCTGGATTATGTGCTCAAGGCCCTGGAGTGGGACTTGAGCTCACAACCTCAGGAGGCCATACTGGGAGATGGTGTGGCTGGGAGTGGGTTAACAAGGTTCCAGCGGGGAAGTGCGGTTTCTAGACATGTTGCAATGAGCATGGAGCAGAGGTGTGAGTGTACATGTTCCAGACTGTAAGATCATCAGTACAAAACGGTGTGGGGTGGGGGAGTGATGTGGTCAGCAGTACAAGGGTCCCGCCCACTGAGAGATTTATTGGGAGCAGCTGCGGGGACCGCTGGCATTTTCCTTCCATGTAACGCACCGTCGGGACAAAATCCATGTGGGCTCACGGCAATCAACGGTGCTGATCGCCCACGGACCGCATTACCTCACATAGCAAGGGGGGTCCCGTGTCCCTCTCCACCCCCGTTCCTCTTTCCCCGCCCCGTGTCTCTCCACCCCCATGTTCCTCTCCCCCCTTGTCCCTCACTCCCCCGTCCCTGCCGTTCCTCACTCCCCCCCATTCCTCACTCTCCTCCCCCCATCTCTCTCCCCCTGTGTCTCTCTCCGCCCCCCCATGTTCCGCACTCACCCCCCACCCCCGTGTCTCTCTCTTCCCCGTGTCTCTCTCTTCCCCCCTCCCCACCGTGTCTCTCTCTTCCCCCCACCCCCCCATGTCTCTCTCTCTCTCCCCGTGTCTCTCTCTCTCTCCCCCCATGTCTCTCTCTCCCCCCCGTGTCTCTCTCTCTCCCCCCGTGTCTCTCTCTCTCTCCCGTGTCTCTTTCTCTCTCCTCCCCGTGTCTCTCTCTCTCCCCCGTGTCTCTCTCTCTCTCCCCCCGTGTCTCTCGCTCTCTCCCCCCCGGTGTCTCTCTCTCCCCCCCGTGTCTCTCTCTCTCCCCCCGTGTCTCTCTCTCTCCCCCCGTGTCTCTCTCTCGCTATTTCCCCCGTGTCTCTCTCTCTTCCCCCGTGTCTCTCTCTCTCCCCCGTGTCTCTCACTCTCCCCCCCCCGTGTCTCTCACTCTCCCCCGTGTCTCTCTCTCTCCCCACGTGTCTCTCCCTCCCCCCCACCGTTTCTCTCTCTCCCCCCCCGTGTCTTTCCGCCCCCCCGCCCGTGTCTCTCTCTCTCTCTCCCCACCATGTCTCTCTCTCTCCCCCGCCCCCCCGTGTCTCTCTCTCCCCACCGTGCCTCTCTCTCTCCCCCTGTGTCTCTCTCTCCCCCCCCCCACCATGTCTCTCTCTCACTCCCCGTGTCTCTCCCCCCCGCCTGTGTCTCTCTCCCACCCCCCCCCCCCATGTTGCCGCTCCTGATCTCTCCCCTCTCGTTCCCTCTTTTCCCACCGAGTATTTTCATCATCGCCATTCACCCCACCCCCGCTGTGAAGACGCGATGACCGATTCCCACATCGCTGTGTCTCTGCGTGTCAGGTCGCCCTGGCACCAGGAAGACCAGGCGGCAAGGGTCACCGGCCATTGTGGGCCCGTGGGCAGGGGTGAAGGGGCTGTGCTCCCTGCTTCCTCCCCCGCACAAACCCTCACCCGGTGACCCCCCCGACAGGAATATCCCCCAGAGCCAGTCCCGGGGACACCTGCCTTCCAGCCCCTTGCCAAAGTGACCATTACTCACCTAGTTGCTTTGACACTGCATGTCATCCATTTGACCTTGAGGGGCATCACAATCGTGCTTGATCCTGTCCCCACCCACCCAAAGCCCTTCTCTCTGTAGTCAGTGACTAGTCATCAGGGTAAGGAACCCTGCCTGATTTTCGTTCGTGGCACACTGACTCTCGATTCGATAGGCATTCTTCACTTGTCAGCTGACAGGATGGGCTATTCGGCTGCGGATGGCAGCACAGCCAAGGTTAATCTCACGTTTACCCCTTTCCCCCATGCATTCTTTGCAGCGTTCGCTCACACTGACCAGGACTGACTCAACCCTCACCCATCCCGAGCACAGAATCAACCAGTACTACAACATCGACCTGTGACGCGTGTGGCTCAGTGACACAGTGGGCTTTGCACCCACCCACTGAGCCACTGCGACGCAGTCTGCCTCAGCATGGTGACATGACTGAGCAGGATAGCCACTACACCCAGGAGAAGCAACAGGAGAACCCGTCCCGACTCGTGATGGAGCGTGACTGGGAGCACCACGTGTCAGGACCACATCGCGCACGAGCGGGTCACTAATTCTTTGTTTTGCAACACGGTGTTATTGCTATGCAAATGAAAGCATTAGATAATGTCTCGATCAACCCGTCAGTGATGATCCCTTTAACACCCAATTAACCCGATAATTAAAAGGGCAGCAGAGGTGGAAACTAACCCAGTCCCCACTTGCTGCCTCATGTCCCAGTGTTGAACACTCACACAATTCAGGCGAGTTGGGAGCACTCATGTCTTTGAGTCAGAAGGTCCTGGGTTCTGAGCACAGAATGTAGGCTGACACTCCCAGAAGAATTGCCCCGATGGAACCGTTTTAACCCACTCCCAGCCGCACCATCTTCCAATATGGCCTCCTTTGAAGAACATAAGAAATAGGTGTAGGCCATATGACCCCTCGAGCCTGCTCCGCCATTTAATACGATCATGGCTGATCTGATCATGGACACAGGTCCACTTCCCTGACCGCTCCCCATAACCCCTTATTCCCTTATCGGTTAAAAAACTGTCTATCTCTGTCTTAAATTTATTCAATGTCCCAGTTTCCACAGCTCTCTGAGGCAGCGAATTCCACAGATTTACAACCCTCTGAGAGAAGAAATTTCTCCTCATCTCTGTTTTAAATGGGCGGCCCCTTATTCTAAGATCATGCCCTCTAGTTCTAGTCTCCCCCATCAGTGGAAACATCCTCTCTGCATCCACCCTGTCAAGCCCCCTCATAATCTTATATGTTTCGATAAGATCACCTCTCATTCTTCTGAATTCCAATGAGTAGAGGCCCCACTCCAGAGACTTGAGCACGTCGTCTCGGCCGACACTCCAGTGCAGTACTGAGAGAACGCTGCACTGTCGGAGGTGCCGTCTTTTAGCTGTGACGTTAAACTGAGGTCTTGCTTGCCCCTCAGGTGGATGTAAAAGATTGCATGGTACTACTCGAAGAAGAGCAGGGGAATTCTCTCTGGTGTCCTGGCCAATATTTACACCTCAACCAACATCACTAATACAGATTATACAGACACTTATCTCATCGCTGTTTGTGGGAGCTTGCTGTGCGCAAATTGGCTGCCGCGTCTCCTACAATATAACAGCGACTACACCACACTTGATAATGGCCTCCGCAGACAGGTTATGAGCAGGCAGCTTGGAGTTAGAGGGGATTACGTAAATAGGGAGCTGTTGGTCAAACAGGAGTCCCCTCTGTGGTTACTGCAGAACCAGAGGCTGAATTGAATGTTTTAATTTCACTGTTGCAATGTTGATTCGGGAAGTTGCGGGGTTTTAATTTTCTGCTCACGCGTAGAGGCCGTTGTCTTGTGGATCAGGTGACACACATCCACCACTGTGCACAACCTTTGACCTCTGCTTCAATTGAAAGAGAAATGAAAGGACACGCAAGGCCAGCCCAAAACCAACTCTGAAAACAAATCAGCCATTTCTTTCATCTTCAAAGAGTTAAAGGCGCTGTATAAATGCAGGTTGTTGTTGTTTCAGGAGCAGTGTTGGCTGAGCCCACTGTGCCCCTGTCCAGCTCCCCCCATCCCACCCCCCGCACGCACACACACAGTGTCCGTCAGTGGACACTGGTCAGTGATCGGGAGCAGGGACCCTGGCTGAGTGTTTGCCCCGCTCTCTGACATGAGAGCACCTGTAGTAATACCCGCCCTCCTGTATGGCTCAGAGACACAGACAATGTACAGCAGACACCTCAAGTCGCTGGAGAAATACCACCAACGATGTCTCCGCAAGATCTTACAAATCCCCTGGGAGGACAGACGCACCAACATTAGCGTCCTCGACCAGGCCAACATCCCCAGCATTGAAGCACTGACCACACTTGATCAGCTCCGCTGGGCAGGCCACATTGTCTGCATGCCAGACACGAGACTCCCAAAACAAGCGCTCTACTCGGAACTCTTTCACGGCAAACGCGCCAAAGGTGGGCAGCGGAAACATTACAAGGACACCCTCAAAGCCTCCCTGATAAAGTGCAACATCCCCACCGACACCTGGGAGTCCCTGGCCAAAGATTGCCCTAAGTGGAGGAAATGCATCCGGGAGGGCGCTGAGCACCTCGAGTCTCATTGCCGAGAGCATGCAGAAACCAAGCGCAGGCAGCGGAAAGAGCGTGCGGCAAACCTGTCCCACCCTCCCTTTCCCTCAACGAATGTCTGTCCCACCTGTGACAGAGACTGTAATTCCCGTATTGGACTGTTCAGCCACCTAAAGACTCATGTTAAGAGTGGAAGCAAGTCTTCCTCGATTCCGAGGGACTGCCTATGATGATGATGATGATGACCTGGGTCACTCGCAGTGACCCAAAGTGGGAGCTCAGCTGAGGTCAGCTCTTAACTCAGACCCCGGGGATTGGAGCTGGGAGCTTGTTGGGGTTTATAGTTCAGTGCGTCGTCCAAGTGCATTCACAAATCAAGCCTCCTTGCTGTTGGTTTTCGCGTCAGGGTTAGCGACTGTGATTGGACATATTCCAGGAGGGTTCATCACATGGGCTCCTCACGCCGATTGGAAAGCCAGCAGATTCTTTGTTAGCCGATTGTACAATTTCTGACTGTCGGTGAAGCTGCCTTCTTCCCCAAACTCTTCGAGACTTTTATCACCAATTAACGCAAGTGTTCAGAGAAAATGCAACAAAAAGCATGGAATGTTTCAATGGCCCTTTCCTTGTTTGTCGGGTTGTTGCCAACAGCAGAGGGTTGGCAGTGCCGTGTGAAAGATTGCAGTGGGTGAGTTCATTCCCCCTCCCTCCGCCCCTCCCCCCACTACCCCCCCTCCCCCCCATTGCTCCCCCACTCCCCTCTCACCCCCACTGCCCCCCTCCCCCCACTCCCCTCTCCCCCCACCGCCTCCCCACTCCCCTCTCCCCCCAACTGACCCCCTTCCCCCACTCGCCTCTCCCCCCTACTGCCCCCTCGTCACCACTACCCCCCCTCCCCCCACTGCCCCCCATTTCCTCCTCCCCCCCTGCCCCCCATTGCCCCCCACTTCCCTCTCCCCCCCACTGTCCCCCCTCCTCCCACTCGCCTCTCCCCCCACTGCCCCCTTCCCCACTGCCCCCATTCCCCCTCCTCCCCACTGCCCCCTCCCCCATTCTCTCCTCCCCCCCACTGCCCCCTCCTCCCCACTGACCCCACATTGCCACCCACTACCCCCTCCCATCACTACCCCCCCTCGCCACCCATTGCCCCCTCCCTCCCCCCACTGCCCCCCCATTGCCACCCACTTCCCCCTCCCCTCCACTGCCCCCCCCTCCCCCCACTACCCCCTCCCCCCACTGCCCTCCTCCCCCCCACTGTCACCCCCATTGCCACCCACTGCCCCCTCCCCCCATTGCCACCCACTGCCCCCTCCCCCACTCCACCCTCCCCCCCACTGTATCCCTGCCCCCCTGCCCCCTACTTCCCCCCTCCCCCCACCTCCCCCCCATTGCCACCCACTGCCCCCCTCCCCCACTGCCCCCTATCCCCTCCCCCTACTGCCCTCCTCCCCTCTCTGCTCCCCCTCCTCCCTGCCCCCCTCTCCCCCTGCTCCCCTACCCCCACTCCCCCCTCCCCCCACTGCTCCCCCTTCCCCCTGCTCCCCTCCCCCCACTTCCCCCCCCGCCCCCCCCCCCACTTTACCCCCTCCCCTTCCCCCTCCCACTGCTCCCCCCTCTCCCCCCGCACCCCCCCATTTCTCCCCCCCCGCTCCCACCCCCCACCACTGCTGCCCTTTTACTCTCCCCTTAAGACAACGAGCGAGAACAAGAACGATAAAGGCACTGGAGATGAAGGAACTCGGCGACACCGCAGTGACGGGCTGTTGAGCTCAATCTCCGCAAACACAGCCCGGCCCGGCCGCAGTGGAGCCTGAATCATCGATGCAAAGCTCCCCCAGCACCTGACGGGAACTGTGGCAGCCAAATGCAACTGTCAGCACTTCAAGCCTGTCTCTGAGGGCCCAGCCTCGGCCTGGTCCTTCCCCGTGCTCCCCCCTCTCCACGCTCCACAGGGATGGCATGATATTAACAGCTGCTCCCCTCCCTCGAGGCACTCTCCAAATATTCCCAGTCAGGAGAAAAGGATTATTAGAGCTGCAGAGGGGGAAGCGTGTCTGCAGAGACCATCGCAGTGGTTCAGTGCGGGGGTGGGTGGGGGGGGGGGGGAGGTGAAAGGTCAAACAACCAACATGGCTAACTTGCTTTGATTGAATTAACCTTGCAGCTTCCCAACTACTGACACACAATCGAATGGCTCTGCAACACAGAAAGAGGCCTTTCAGCCCATCGCGCCCACGCTGGTACTTGCTCAGCTGACCCAACTCCAAATCCGTTTCTCTGCCCTCTCTCCATATTCTTTCACATTCTTTCCATTCAAGCGCTAAACTAATTATCTTCTTGAGACCCGGCCTCACTCCTGCCTAGAAATCCGATTGCGCCAGTAATCGTGTGTGGGCGGGGCCGGGCTGGGGGGCAGGGCCAGGCGGAGGGGCCGCAGGGGCAGGGCCACACACAATATTCGTGCTGCCTGCTAATTATCACAAGTCAGGCGAGCAGCCAGTGCTACCTGATTGGCTGTATGCCTGTATGGAGGGCAGGGGGGAGGGGAGATTTTAGGCCGCTCTGGCCCCACCTAAAGGGAGCCAGCACCTCTTAAAGGGGAGGTGCTCTCTGGCTGCAGACAGGAAGGTCGACTTCTGGCCATACAAATGGCTGCTCGACCTGTAGATGGTGACTCCCCCGCCAGGTTCCCCAGTGCTACATTGCAGGCCCTGGTCCGGGGTGTGGGGGCGGGTTTGGACAAGGAGGAGGGAGATTCTGACCCCACCCCCCTCCGGGGGACCAGCACCCACCAGCAGTGAGTCGAGGTTCAGAGGAGGTCAAAGCCCAGAGCTTACTGCCCAGGACATGGCTTCAACACCGTGTGAAGTTCAATAACCTCGCCATCGTTGTCAAGGTAACGATCCCACTCACATCTCCGGCCTCACTGCCCGACCCTCCTGACTTGTTCAGGAGTCTCCAATTGATCATGCTTTTCCTGGGTGCTGCTACTTGCAGCCCAGGCGATCTTCGCACTTTACAATTCTCACCACAGCACTGGGGAATGGAGACGTGGGGAGTGGGAGTTACAATCGACTATCCGTGAGTTATTGTACTACCGTCAGTATCCGGGGAATCTGAGTGTTACTAATGTTCTATTAATTATCAGAGCAATTTCAGTGAGCTAACATTGGTTACTGGTAAGATCAATGTTCCTCCCACCTCTTGTTTATCCCCTGAGAATCATTCCCCCAACTTCCGTTTCCCTTATTCCCTTCCCTCAGTTTCCTTTCTTCCCGGCTCTTGGGGAAGGCACACTCACACGCACACACATGCACACATACATCGCACACATTCACACGCGCGCACATACATGCACACATGTACACACACGCGCGCACGCACACACACATACATCGCACACACATTCACACGCGCGCACATACATGCACACATGTACACACGCGCGCGCACGCACACACACATACATCGCACACACATTCACACGCGCACACATGCATGCACACATGTACACACACGCGCGCACGCACACACACATATATCACACACACATTCACACGTGCGCACATACATGCACACATGTACACATACACGCGCACACACACGTGCACACATACACACACATGTGCGCACGCACACACACACGTGCACACACGCATACACTCACATGCACACACATGCGCACATACATCGCACACACATTCACACGCGCACACATACACATACACATGCACACATGCGCACATACACGTGCGCACATACACACACATGCACATCACACACTTTGTGCATCAGCCTCCAGTCTCACACCGGGTGGGCTGGGGAAGCAGAGGCTGGAGGTGTAGAGAGTCTGCCCCCTCGGGCCCATACTCTGGACTTTGCTGGCTTTGTCGGGGGCTGAGCGGAGTCACTGCCTTTTTTTTATGAGTCTGACTGAGTTTTCCTAACTCAGGCCAGAACCCGCCGTAGCTAGCCCCCCAGGCACTCCTGCAGCAGGTCCACCTCCAGGAGACTTGAACACTGCGCACATCGCTCGGTAACACGACCAGCACAGGTCCACCACTGAGCAGCACACAAAACAATCTGCCTTCAGGATGTTAGCCTGCAGCTCAGTGAACCGTGCCTCTGCTGAATAAACAGCAGCCGCGCATGGTCAGCAGAGCGTGAACTGTGACTGAGGAGCGAACTGTACAACGCAGTGCTCCTGGTTAACTGACATCGCAAATCTGCAGTGACCACCGGTCCTGCGCTGGGACCGCTGGGAACACAGAGCGCTGGGAACGGCGGGAACACGGAGCGCTGGGAAAGCTGGGAACACGGAATGCTGGGAATATGGAGCGCTGGGAACACGGAGCGCTGGGAACGCTGGGAACACGGAGCGCTGGGATCATGGAGCGCTGGGATAGCTGGGAACACAGAGTGCTGGGAACATGGAGTGCTGGGAACGCTGGGAAAACAGAGTGCTGGGAGCGCTGGGAACACGGAGCGCTGGTTGCGCTGGGAACACGGAGCGCTGGGACCACTGGGAACATGGAGCGCTGGGAACGCTGGGATTGCTGAGCGCTGAGAACACGAAGCGCTGGTTGAACTGGGAACATAGAGCACTGGGAACATGAAGCGCTGGGAACATGGAGCGCTGGGAACGCTGGGATTGCTGAGCGCTGGGGAACATGGATCGCTGGGAACATGGAATGCTGGAAACACAGAGCGCTGGGACCGCTGGGAACATGGAGCGCTGGGAGCGCTGGGAACGCTGAGCACTGGGAACATGGAGCGCTGGGACCACTGGGAATATGGAGCGCTGGGACTGCTGGGAACATGGAGCCCTAGGAATGCTGAGTGCTGGAACTGCTGGGAACACAGAGCGCTGGGAACGCTGGGAACATGGAGCACTGGGAATCCTGGGAATGCTGACCGCTGGGAGCGCTGGGAACACAGAGCGCTGGAAATGCTGGGAACATGGAGCATTGGGGATGCTGAGCGCTGGGAACATGGAGCGCAGGGAACACTGGGAACATGGAGCGCTGGGAACGCTGGGAACATGGAGCACTGGGAACGCTGGGAACGCTGAGCACGGGGAACATGGAGCGCTGGGAATACTGAGCGCTGAGACTGCTGGGAACAGAGAATGCTGGGACGCCGGGAATATGGTGCTCTGGGAAGGCTGAGCACTGGGAACATGGAGCACTGGGAACATAGAGTTTTGGGACCAGTGGGAACACAGATCGCTGGGAAGGCTGGGAACATGGAGCGTTGGGACTGCTGGGAACATTGAACACTGGGACTGCTGGGAATGCTGAGCGCTGGGAACATGGAGCGCTGGGAATGCTGGGAACATGGAGCGCTGGGAACACTGGGAACTTGGAGCGCTGGGAACGCAGGGAACACAGAGCGCTGGGAACGCTGGGAACACAGAGCGTTAGAGCGCTGGGCCCGCTGGGAATATGGAGCGCTGGAAACGCTGGGAACACAGAGCGCTGGGAACACTGGGAACACGGAGCGCTGGGAATGCTGGGAACACGGAGCACTGGGAATGCTGGGACCATGGAGCACTGGGAACATGAAGCGTTGGGACCGCTGGGAATGCTGAGCACTGGGAACATGGAGTGCTGGGAACAATGGGAACCTGGAACGCTGGGAACATGGAGCGCTGGGAACGCAGGGAATGCAGGGAACACAGAGCGCTGGGAACATGGAGTGCTGGGAACGCTGGGAACACGGAGCGCTGGGAACGCTGGGACCATGGAGCACTGGGAACATGAAGCGTTGGGACCGCCGCGAATGCTGAGCACTGGGAACATGGAGCGCTGGGAACGCTGGGAACATGGAGCGCTGGGAACGCTGGGAACACAGAGCGCTGGGAATGCTGGGAACATGGAGCACTGGGATCGCTGGGAACACGGAACGCTGGGAAAACAGAGCACTGGGAATGCTGGGAACGGAGCACTGGGAACACTGGGAACACGGAATGCTGGGAACACAGAGCGCTGGGAATGCTGGGAACACGGAGTGCTGGGAACACTGGGAACACGGAAAGCCGGAACACAGAGCGCTGTAAACGCTGGGAACATGGAGCACTGGGAATGCTGAGCGCTAGGAACATGGAGCGCTGGGAACACTGGGAACATGGAGCGCTGGGAACGCTGGGAACATGGAGCGCTGGGAACGCTGGGAACGCTGAGCACTGGGAACATGGAGCGCTGGGAACACTGAGCGCTGAGACTGCTGGGAACACAGAGCGCTGGGACGCCGGGAACATGGAGCACTGGGAATCCTGGGAATGCTGACCGCTGGGAGCGCTGGGAACAGAGAGCGCTGGAAATGCTGGGAACATGGAGCATTGGGAATGCTGAGCGCTGGGAACATGGAGCGCAGGGAACACTGGGAACATGGAGCGCTGGGAACGCTGGGAACATGGAGCACTGGGAACGCTGGGAACGCTGAGCACGGGGAACATGGAGCGCTGGGAATACTGAGCGCTGAGACTGCTGGGAACAGAGAATGCTGGGACGCCGGGAATATGGTGCGCTGGGAAGGCTGAGCACTGGGAACATGGAGCACTGGGAACATAGAGTTCTGGGACCAGTGGGAACACAGATCGCTGGGAAGACTGGGAACATGGAGCGTTGGGACTGCTGGGAACATTGAACACTGGGACTGCTGGGAATGCTGAGCGCTGGGAACATGGAGCGCTGGGAATGCTGGGAACATGGAGCGCTGGGAACACTGGGAACTTGGAGCGCTGGGAACGCAGGGAACACAGAGCGCTGGGAACGCTGGGAACACAGAGCGTTAGAGCGCTGGGCCCGCTGGGAATATGGAGCGCTGGAAACGCTGGGAACACAGAGCGCTGGGAACACTGGGAACACGGAGCGCTGGGAATGCTGGGAACACGGAGCACTGGGAATGCTGGGACCATGGAGCACTGGGAACATGAAGCGTTGGGACCGCTGGGAATGCTGAGCACTGGGAACATGGAGTGCTGGGAACAATGGGAACCTGGAACGCTGGGAACATGGAGCGCTGGGAACGCAGGGAATGCAGGGAACACAGAGCGCTGGGAACATGGAGTGCTGGGAACGCTGGGAACACGGAGCGCTGGGAACGCTGGGACCATGGAGCACTGGGAACATGAAGCATTGGGACCGCCGCGAATGCTGAGCACTGGGAACATGGAGCGCTGGGAACGCTGGGAACATGGAGCGCTGGGAACGCTGGGAACACAGAGCACTGGGAATGCTGGGAACATGGAGCACTGGGATCGCTGGGAACACGGAACGCTGGGAAAACAGAGCACTGGGAATGCTGGGAATGGAGCACTGGGAACACTGGGAACATGGAATGCTGGGAACACAGAGCGCTGGGAATGCTGGGAACACGGAGTGCTGGGAACACTGGGAACACGGAAAGCCGGAACACAGAGCGCTGTAAACGCTGGGAACATGGAGCACTGGGAATGCTGAGCGCTAGGAACATGGAGCGCTGGGAACACTGGGAACATGGAGCGCTGGGAACGCTGGGAACATGGAGCGCTGGGAACGCTGAGAACGCTGAGCACTGGGAACATGGAGCGCTGGGAACACTGAGCGCTGAGACTGCTGGGAACACAGTGCGCTGGGACGCCGGGAACATGGAGCGCTGGGAAGGCTGAGCATTGGGAACATGGAGCACTGGGAACATGGAGTGCTGGGACCAGTGGGAACACAGATCGCTGGGAAGGCTGGGAACATGGAGCGTTGGGACTGCTGGGAACATTGAACGCTGGGACTGCTGGGAATGCTGAGCGCTGGTAACATGAAGCGCTGGGAACACTGGGAACATGGAGTACTGGGAACACTGGGAACTTGGAGCGCTGGGAACGCAGGGAACACAGAGCGCTGGGAACACTGGGAACACAGAGCGTTGGAGCGCTGGGCCCGCTGGGAATATGGAGCGCTGGAAACACTGGGAACACAGAGCGCTGGGAACGCTGGGAACACGGAGCGCTGGGAACGCTGGGAACGCGGAGCGCTGGGAATGCTGGGAACATGGAATGCTGGGAACACAGAGCGCTGGGAACGCTAGGAACACAGAGCGCTGGGAACACTTGGAACACGGAACGCTGGGAACACAGAGTGCTGGGAATGCTGTGAGCACGGAGTGCTGGGAACGCCGGGACCATGGAGCACTGGGAACATGAAGCGATGGGACTGCTGGGAATGCTGAGCACTGGGAACATGGAGTGCTGGGAACACTGGGAACCTGGAACGCTGGGAACATGGAGCGCTGGGAACGCAGGGAACACAGAGCGCTGGGAATGCTGGGAACACAGATCGTTGGAGCGCTGGGCACACTGGGAAAATGGAGCGCTGAGAACGCTGGGGACACAGAGCACTGGGAACGCTGGGAACATGGAGCTCTGGCATCGCTGGGAACACAGAACGCTGGGAAAACAGAGTGCTGGGAACACTGGGAAAAAGGAGCACTTGGAACGCTGGGAACACAGAATACTGGGAACACAGAGCGCTGGGAACACTGGGAACACGGAGTGCTGGGAACACTGGGAACACGGAATGCTTGGAACACAGTGCGCTGGGAATGCTGGGAACACGGAGCGCTGAGAATGCTGGGAACATAGAATGCTGGGAACTTGGAGCGCTGGGAATGCTGGGAACATGGAGCGCTGGGAACACCGGGAACACAGAGCGCTGGGAACGCCGGGAACATGGAGCGCTGGGAACACCGGGAACACTGAGCGCTGGGAATGCCGGGAACACAGAGCGCTGGGAATGCTGGGAACACAGAGCGCTGGGAACATGGAGGACTGAGAACACTGGGAACACAGAGCGCTGGGAACGCTGGGATCTCGGAGCGCTGGGAATGCTGGGAACATGGAGCACTGGGAACATGAAACGCTGGGACCGCTGGGAATGCTGAGCACTGGAAACATGGAGTGTTGGGAACACTGGGAACATGAATCGCTGGGAACATGGAGCGCTGGGAACGCTGGGATTGCTGAGCGCTGGCGAACATGGATCGCTGGGAACATGGAATGCTGGAAACACAGAGCGCTGGGACCGCTGAGAACATGGAGCGCTGGGAGCGCTGGGAACGCTGAGCACTGGGAACATGGAGCGCTGGGACCGCTGGGAATATGGAACGCTGGGACTGCTGGGAACATGGAGCCCTAGGAACGCTGAGTGCTGGAACTGCTGGGAACATAGAGCACTGGGAACGCTGGGAACATGGAGCACTGGGAATGCTGGGAATGCTGACCGCTGGGAGCGCTGGGTACACAGAGCGCTGGGAACGCTGGGAACACGGGGCGCTGGGAACGCTGGGAACATGGAGCACTGGGAACGCTGAGCACTGGCAACATGGAGCGCTGGGAACATGAAGCATTGGGACCGCTGGGAATGCTGAGCGCTGGGAACATGGAACGCTGGGAATGCTGGGAACACAGAGCTTTGTAGCACTAGGCCTGCTGGGAACATGGAGCACTGGGAATGCTGGGAACATGGAGCGCTGGGAACACGGAACGCTGGGATCGCTGGGAACACGGAATGTTGGGAACATAGAGCACTGGGAATGCTGGGAACATGGAGCGCTGGGAACGCTGGGAACACGGAACACTGGGAACACAGAGCGCTGGGAACGCTGGGATCATGGATTGCTGGGAACGCTGGGAACACAGAGTGCTGGAAACATGGAGCGCTAGAAATGCTGGGAACATGGAGCGCTGGGAACGTTGGGAACATGGAGCGCTGGGAACGTTGGGAACATGGAGCGCTGGTAACAAGGAGTACAGGGAATGCTGGGATCATGGAGCGCTGGGAATGCTGGGAAAATGGAGCGCTAGGAACGCTGGGAACACGGAGCACTGGGAACATGGAGCGCTGGGAACATGGAGTGCTGGGAACGTTGGGAACACAGAGCACTAGTAACACGGAGTGCTTGGAACGCTGGTAACACAGAGTGCTGAGAACGCTGGGAACACGGAGCTCTGGTTGCACTGGGAACACAGAGCACTGGGAACATGGAGCACTGGGACCGCTGGGAACATGGAGCGCAGGGAATGCTGGGAACATGGAGTGCTGGGAAAGCTGGGATTGCTGAGCGCTGGGAACACGGAGCGCTGGTTGCACTGGGAACACAGTGCGCTGGGAACATGGAGCGTTGGGACCACTGGGAACATGGTGCACTGGGAATGCTGGGAATATGGAGCACCGGGAACGCTGGGATTGCTGAGCGCTGGGAACATGGAGTGCTGGGAACATGGAACGTTGGAAACACAGAGCGCTGGGACCGCTGGGAACATGAAGCGCTGGGACCAATGGGAATGCGGAGCGCTGGGAAAGCTGGGAACATTGAACGCTGGGACTGCTGGGAACGCTGAGCGCTGCGAACATGGAGCTCTGGAAACTCTGAGCGCTGGGACCGCTGGGAACACAAGGCACTGGGAACGCTGGGAATGTGGAGTGCTGGGAACACTGGGAATACTGAGCACAGGGAGCGCTGGGAACGCTGGGAACATGGAGCACTGGGAAAGCTGAACACTGGGAACTTGGAGCACTGGGAACATGGAGCGCTGGGAACATGGAGCGCTGGGAACACTGAGCGCTGCGACTGGTGGGAACACAGAGCGCTGGGACACTGGGAACATGGAGCACTGGGAGCGCTGTAAAGCGGAGCGCTAGGAATATGGAGCTCTGGGAATGCTGGGAATACAGAGCGCTGGGAGCGCTGGGAACAGAGCGCTGGGAATGCTGGGGACATAGAGCGCTGGGAACACTAACATGGAGCGCTGGGAACGCTGGTAACATGGAGCACTGGGAACATGGAGCGCTGGGAACACTGAGCGCTGAGACTGCTGGGAACACAGAGCGCTGGGACGCCGGGAACATGGAGCGCTGGGAAGGCTGAGCATTGGGAACATGGAGCACTGGGAACATGGAGTGCTGGGACCAGTGGGAACACAGATCGCTGGGAAGGCTGGGAACATGGAGCGTTGGGACTGCTGGCAACATTGAACGCTGGGACTGCTGGGAATGCTGAGCGCTGGTAACATGAAGCGCTGGGAACACTGGGAACATGGAGCGCTGGGAACACTGGGAACTTGGAGTGCTGGGAACGCAGGGAACACAGAGCGCTGGGAACACTGGGAACACAGAGCGTTGGAGCGCTGGGCCCGCTGGGAATATGGAGCGCTGGAAACACTGGGAACACAGAGCGCTGGGAATGCTGGGAACACGGAGCGCTGGGAACGCTGGGAACGCGGAGCGCTGGGAATGCTGGGAACATGGAATGCTGGGAACACAGAGCGCTGGGAACGCTAGGAACACAGAGCGCTGGGAACACTTGGAACACGGAACGCTGGGAACACGGAGTGCTGGGAATGCTGTGAACACGGAGTGCTGGGAACGCCGGGACCATGGAGCACTGGGAACATGAAGCGATGGGACCGCTGGGAATGCTGAGCACTGGGAACATGGAGTGCTGGGAACACTGGGAACCTGGAACGCTGGGAACATGGAGCGCTGGGAACGCAGGGAACACAGAGCGCTGGGAATGCTGGGAACACAGATCGTTGGAGCGCTGGGCACACTGGGAAAATGGAGCGCTGGGAACGCTGGGGACACAGAGCACTGGGAACACTGGAAACATGGAGCTCTGGCATCGCTGGGAACACAGAACGCTGGGAAAACAGAGTGCTGGGAACACTGGGAAAAAGGAGCACTTGGAACGCTGGGAACACAGAATACTGGGAACACTGGGAACATGGAGCTCTGGCATCGCTGGGAACACAGAACGCTGGGAAAACAGAGTGCTGGGAACACTGGGAATACTGAGCACAGGGAGCGCTGGGAACGCTGGGAACATGGAGCACTGGGAAAGCTGAACACTGGGAACTTGGAGCACTGGGAACATGGAGCGCTGGGAACATGGAGCGCTGGGAACACTGAGCGCTGCGACTGGTGGGAACACAGAGCGCTGGGACACTGGGAACATGGAGCACTGGGAGCGCTGTAAAGCGGAGCGCTAGGAATATGGAGCTCTGGGAATGCTGGGAATACAGAGCGCTGGGAGCACTGGGAACAGAGCGCTGGGAATGCTGGGAACATAGAGCGCTGGGAACACTAACATGGAGCGCTGGGAACGCTGGTAACATGGAGCACTGGGAA
The DNA here is from genome assembly GCF_044704955.1 of Pristiophorus japonicus. Lineage (NCBI taxonomy): Eukaryota > Metazoa > Chordata > Chondrichthyes > Pristiophoridae > Pristiophorus > Pristiophorus japonicus. The sequence continues at coordinate 146,085,168 of NC_091980.1, forward strand.
TGCTGAGCACTATGAACATGGAGCGCTGGGAACATGGAGCGCTGGCAACACTGGGAACATGGAGCGCTGGGAACGCTGGGAACATGGAGCGCTGCGACCGCTGGGAACATAGAGCGCTGGGACCGCTGTGATAACAGAGCGCTGGAAACGCTGGGAACATGGAGCACTGGGACTGCTGGGAACACGGAGCGCTGGGACGCTGGGAACACTGAGCACTGGGGACGCTGATTGCTGGGAACGCTGGGAATGCTGAGTGCTGGGACTGCTGGGAACACGGTGCGCTGGGAAAATAGAGCGCTGGGACCGCTGGGAACATGGAGCACTGGGATGCACTGGGAATGCAGAGCGCTGGGAACATGGAGCTCTGGGAACGCTGGAAACATCGAGCGCTGGGATCATGGAGCGCTAGGAACACTGAGAACACGGAGCATTGGGAACGCTGGGAACATGGAGCACTGGAAACATGGAGTGCTGGGAACATAGAGCACTGGGAACATGGTGTGCTGGGAATGCTGGGTACATGGAGCGCTGGGATGGCTGGGAACATGGAGCGCTGGGAATGCTGGGAACATGGAGCGCTGGGAACATGGAGCGCTGGGAATGCTGGAAACACTGAGCGCTAGGAACATGGAGCGCTGGGAACGCTGGGAACATGGAGTGCTGGGAATGCTGGGAACACTGAGCACTGGTGACGCTGATTGCTGGGAAGACTCGGAACGCTGTGCGCTGAGAACATGGAGCGGTGGGAACGCTGAGCGCTGGGAACATGGAGCGCTGGGAACATGGAGCGCTGGGAATGCTGAGAACATGGAGCACTGGGTATACTGGGAATATGGAGCGCTGGGAACGCAGGGAACATGCAGCGCTGGAACGATGGTAACATGGAGCACTGGGAACGCTGAGCGCTGGGAACATGGAGCGCTGGGACCGCTGGGAACACAGAGCGCTGGGAACGCTGGGAACATGGAGCACTGGGACCGCTGGGAACACGGAGCGCTGGAACGCTGGGAACATGGAGCGCTGGGAAAATGGAGCGCTGGGAACATGGAGCACTGGGACCGTTTAGAACACGGAGCGCTGGGAACGCTGGGAAAACTGAGCACTGGGGACGCTGATTGCTGGAAACGCTGGGAACACAGAGCGCTGGGACCGCTGGGAACATGGAGCACGGGGAGCATTGGGAATGCGGAGCGCTGGGAACATGAGGCTCTGGAAAGCTGGAAATGCAGAGCGCTCGGAGCGCTAGGAACATGGAGCACTGGGAATGCTGAGCACTGGGAACATGGAGCGCTGGGAACATGGAGCGCTGGGAACACTGGGAATATGGAGCGCTGGGAAAGCTCAGCGCTGGGAACATGGAGCGCTGGGACCGCTGGGAACACAGAGCGCTGGGAACGCTGGCAACATGGATCACTGGGACAGCTGGGAACACGGAGCACGGGGACACTGGGAACATGGAGCGCTGGGAAAACGGAGCGCTGGGAACACGGAGCACTGGGACCGCTGGGAACACGGAGCGCTGGAAACACTGGGAACACTGAGTACTGGAGATGCTGATTGCTGGGAACGCTGGGAATGCTGAGTGCTGGGACTGCTGGGAACACGGTGCACTGGGAACATTGAGTGCTGGGAAAGCTGAGAACGCCGAGCACTAGGAACGCTTGGAACATGGAACGCTGGGAATGCTGGGAATACAGAGCGCTGGTACCACTGGATCATGGAGCGCTGCGAACGCTGGAAACATTGAGTGCTGGGAACATGGAGCACTGGGAGCGCTGGAAACATCGAGCGCTGGGATCATGGAGCGCTAGGAACACTGAGATCACGGAGCGTTGGGAACGCTGGGAACATGGAGCACTGGAAACATGGAGTGCTGGGAACATGGAGCACTGGGAACATGGTGTGCTGGGAATGCTGGGAACACAGAGAGCTGGGATGGCTGGGAACATGGGGCGCTGGGAATGCTGGGAAAATGGAGCGCCGGGAACATGGAGCGTTGGGAACGCTGGAAACATGGAGCGCTGGGAACGCTGGAAACACTGAGTGCTAGGAACATGGAGCGCTGGGAACGCTGGGAACATGGAGCGCAGGGACCGCTGGGAACACGGAGCACTGGGACCGCTGGGAACATGAAGCACTGGGAGCATTGGGAATGCGGAGCGCTGGGAACATGAGGCTCTGGGAAAGCTGGAAATGCAGAGCGCTCGGAGCGCTAGGAACATGGAGCACTGGGAACGCTGAGCACTGGGAACATGGAGCGCTGGGAACATGGAGCGCTGGGAACATGGAGCGCTGCGAACTCTGGGAACATGGAGCGCTGGGAATGCTGGGAACATGGAGCGCAGGGACCGCTGGGAACACGGAGCACTGGGACCGCTAGTAACATGGAGCGCTGGAAAGCTGCACTGGGACCGCTGGTAACATGGAGCGCTGGAAAGCTGGTAACATGGAGCACTGGGAACGCTGAGCGCTGGGAACATGGAGCGCTGGGACCGCTGGGAACACAGAGTGCTGGGAACGCTGGGAACACGGATCACTGGGACAGCTGGGAACACGGAGCACAGGGACACTGGGAACATGGAGCGCTGGGAAAACGGAGCGCTGGGAACACGGAGCACTGGGACCGCTGGGAACACGGAGCGCTGGGAACACTGGGAACACTGAGTACTGGAGACGCTGATTGCTGGGAACGCTGGGAATGCTGAGTGCTGGGACTGCTGGGAACACGGTGCGCTGGGAACATTGAGTGCTGGGAAAGCTGAGAACGGCGAGCACTAGGAACGCTTGGAACATGGAACGCTGGGAATGCTGGGAACACAGAATGCTTGGAATGCTGAGATCACTGAGCGCTGGGAATACAGAGCGCTGGTACCACTGGAACACGTAGCGCTGCGAAAGCTGGAAACATTGAGTGCTGGGAACACGGAGCACTGGGAGCGCTGGAAACATCGAGCGCTGGGATCATGGAGCGCTAGGAACACTGAGATCACGGAGCGTTGGGAACGCTGGGAACATGGAGCACTGGAAACATGGAGTGCTGGGAACATGGAGCACTGGGAACATGGTGTGCTGGGAATGCTGGGAACACGGAGCGCTGGGATGGCTGGGAACATGGAGCGCTGGGAATGCTGGGAACATGGAGCGCCGGGAACATGGAGCGTTGGGAACGCTGGAAACATGGAGCGCTGGGAACGCTGGAAACACTGAGTGCTAGGAACATGGAGTGCTGGGAACGCTGGGAACATGGAGCGCAGGGACCGCTGGGAACACGGAGCACTGGGACCGCTGGGAACACGGAGCGCTGGGAACGCTGGGAACACTGAGCACTGGAGACAACTGATTTCTGGTAATGCTGGGAATGCTGAATGCTGAGACTGCTGGGAACATGGTGCGCTGGAAAAATAGAGCTCTGGGAACACTGGGAACACAGAGCGCTGGGACCTCTGGAAACATGGAGCACTGGGAGCGCTGGGAATGCAGAGCGCTGGGAACATGAGGCTCTGGGAACGCTGGGAATGCAGAGCGCTCGGAGCGCCAGGAACATGGAGCACTGGGAACGCTGAGCACTGGGAACATGGAGCGCTGGGAACATGGAGCGCTGGGAACATGGAGCTCTGGGAACTCTGGGAACATGGAGCGCTGGGAACGCTGGGAACATGGAGCGCTGGGAACACTTGGAATATGGACCGCTGGGAACGCTGGGAACATGGAGCACTGGAACGCTGGTGACATGGAGCACTGGGAACGCTGAGCACTGGGAACATGGAGCGCTGGGACCGCTGGGAACACAGAGCGTGGGAACGCTGGGAACATGGATCGCTCGGACCGCTGGGAACACGGAGCACTGGGAAAACGGAGCGCTGGGAACACGGAGCACTGGGACTGCTGGGAACACGGAGCACTGGGACTGCTGGGAACACGGAGCGCTGGGAACACTGGTAACACTGAGCACTGGGGACGCTGATTGCTGGGAATGCTGGTAAAGCTGAGTGCTGGGACTGCTGGGAACACGGTGCGCTGGGAACATTGAGCGCTGGGAACGCCGAGCACTAGGAACGCTTGGAACATGGAATGCGGGGAACGCTGGGAACACAGAACGCTGGGAATGCTGAGATCAGTGAGCGCTGGGAATAGAGAGCGCTGGTACCACTGGATCACGTAGCGCTGGGAACGCTGGAAACATTGAATGCTGGGAACACGGAGCACTGGGAGCGCTGGAAACATCGAGCGCTGGGATCATGGAGCACTGGAAACATGGAGCACTGGGAACATGGTGTGCTGGGAATGCTGGGAACACGGAGAGCTGGGATGGCTGTGAAGATGAAGTGCTGGGAATGCTGGGAACATGGAGCGCTGGGAACATGGAGTGCTGGGAACGCTGGAAACATGGAGCGCTGGGAACGCTGGGAACGCTGGAAACACTGAGCGCTAGGAACATGGAGCGCTGGGAACACTGGGAACATGGAGTGCTGGGAATGCTGGGAACATGGGACACTGGAACGCTGGTAACATGGAGCACTCGGAACGCTGAGCACAGGGAACATGGAGCGCTGGGACCGCTGGAAACACAGAACGTGGGAACGCTGGGAACATGGATCGCTGGGACCGCAGGGAACATGGAGCACGGGGACACTGGGAACATGGAGCACTGGGAAAACGGAGCGCTGGGAAAACGGAGCACTGGGACCGCTGGGAACACGGAGCGCTGGGAACACTGGGAACACTGAGCACTGGGGACGCTGATTGCTGGGAACGCTGGGAACACGGTGCACTGGGAACATTGAGCGCTGGGAACGCCGAGCACTAGGAATGGTTGGAACATGGAACGCGGGGAACGCTGAGATCACTGAGCGCTGGGAATAGAGAGCGCTGGCACCACTGGATCACGGAGCTCTGGGAACGCTGGAAACATTGAGTGCTGGGAACACGGAGCACTGGGAGCACTGGAAACATCGAGCGCTGGGATCATGGAGCGCTAGGAACATTGAGAACATGGAGCGTTGGGAACGCTGGGAACATGGAGCACTGGAAACATGGAGTGCTGGGAACATGGAGCACTGGGAACATGGTGTGCTGGTAATGCTGGGAACATGGAGCGCTGGGAATGCTGGAAACATGGAGCGCCGGGAACGTGGAGCGCTGGGAACGCTGGAAACACTGAGCGCTGGGACCTCTGGGAACACGGAGCACGGGGACACTGGGAACATGGAGCGCTGGGAAAACGGAGCGCTGGGAACACGGAGCACTGGGACCGCTGGGAACACGGAGCGCTGGGAACACTGGGAACACTGAGCACTGGGGACGCTGATTGCTGGGAACGCTGGGAATGCTGAGTGCTGGGACTGCTGGGAACACGGTGCGCTGGGAACATTGAGCGGTGGGAACATGGAGCACTGGGAACATGGAGCGCTGGGAAAACGGAGCGCTGGGAACACGGAGCACTGGGACTGCTGGGAACACGGAGCGCTGGGAACACTGGGAACACTGAGCACTGGGGAAGCTGATTGCTGGGAATGCTGGTAAAGCTGAGTGCTGGGACTGCTGGGAACACGGTGCGCTGGGAACATTGAGCGCTGGGAACGCCGAGCACTAGGAACGCTTGGAACATGGAATGCGGGGAACGCTGGGAACACAGACGCTGGGAATGCTGAGATCACTGAGCGCTGGGAATAGAGAGCGCTGGTACCACTGGATCACGTAGCGCTGGGAACGCTGGAAACATTGAGTGCTGGGAACACGGAGCACTGGGAGCGCTGGACACATCGAGCGCTGGGATCATGGAGCACTAGGAACACTGAGAACACGGAACGTTGGGAACGCTGGGAACATGGAGCACTGGAAACATGGAGTGCTGGGAACATGGAGCACTGGGAACATGGTGTGATGGGAATGCTGGGAACATGGAGCGCTGGGAACGCTGAGAACATGGAGCACTGGGAATACTGGGAATATGGAGCGCTGGTAATGCTGGGAACATGCAGCGCTGGAACGCTGGTAACATGGAGCACTGGGAACGCTGAGCACTGGGAACATGGAGCGCTGGGACTGCTGGGAACGCGGAGCGCTGGGAACACTGGGAGCACTGGGAAAACTGAGCACTGGGGATGCTGATTGCTGGGAACGCTGGTAACGCTGAGTGCTGGGACTGCTGGGAACACGGTGCACTGGGAACACTGGGCGCTGGGAACGCCGAGCACTAGGAACGCTTGGAACATGGAACGCTGGGAATGCTGGGAACACTGAGTGCTGGGAATACAGAGCGCTGGTACCACTGGATCATGGAGCGCTGGGAACGCTGGAAACTTTGAGTGCTGGGAACACGGTGCACTGGGAACATTGAGTGCTGGGAAAGCTGAGAACGCCGAGCACTAGGAACGCTTGGAACATGGAACGCTGGGAATGCTGGGAACACAGAATGCTTGGAATGCTGAGATCACTGAGCACTGGGAATACAGAGCGCTGGTACCACTGGAACACGTAGCGCTGCGAAAGCTGGAAACATTGAGTGCTGGGAACACGGAGCACTGGGAGCGCTGGAAACATCGAGCGCTGGGATCATGGAGCGCTAGGAACACTAAGATCACGGAGCGTTGGGAACGCTGGGAACATGGAGCACTGGAAACATGGAGTGCTGGGAACATGGAGCACTGGGAACATGGTGTGCTGGGAATGCTGGGAACACGGAGCGCTGGGATGGCTGGGAACATGGAGCGCTGGGAATGCTGGGAACATGGAGCGCCGGGAACATGGAGCGTTGGGAACGCTGGAAACATGGAGCGCTGGGAACGCTGGAAACACTGAGTGCTAGGAACATGGAGTGCTGGGAACGCTGGGAACATGGAGCGCAGGGACCGCTGGGAACACGGAGCACTGGGACCGCTGGGAACACGGAGCGCTGGGAATGCTGGGAACACTGAGCACTGGAGACAACTGATTTCTGGGAATGCTGGGAATGCTGAGTGCTGAGACTGCTGGGAACATGGTGCGCTGGGAAAATAGAGCTCTGGGAACACTGGGAACACAGAGCGCTGGGACCTCTGGAAACATGGAGCACTGGGAGCGCTGGGAATGCAGAGCGCTGGGAACATGAGGCTCTGGGAAAGCTGGGAGTGCAGAGCACTCGGAGCGCCAGGAACATGGAGCACGGGGAACGCTGAGCACTGGGAACATGGAGCGCTGGGAACATGGAGCGCTGGGAACTCTGGGAACATGGAGCGCTGGGAACGCTGGGAACATGGAGCGCTGGGAGCGCTGGAAACATCGAGCGCTGGGATCATGGAGCGCTAGGAACACTGAGATCACGGAGCGTTGGGAACGCTGGGAACATGGAGCACTGGAAACATGGAGTGCTGGGAACATGGAGCACTGGGAACATGGTGTGCTGGGAATGCTGGGAACACGGAGCGCTGGGATGGCTGGGAACATGGAGCGCTGGGAATGCTGGGAACATGGAGCGCCGGGAACATGGAGCGTTGGGAACGCTGGAAACATGGAGCGCTGGGAACGCTGGAAACACTGAGTGCTAGGAACATGGAGTGCTGGGAACGCTGGGAACATGGAGCGCAGGGACCGCTGGGAACACGGAGCACTGGGACCGCTGGGAACACGGAGCGCTGGGAACACTGAGCACTGGAGACAACTGATTTCTGGGAATGCTGGGAATGCTGAGTGCTGAGACTGCTGGGAACATGGTGCGCTGGGAAAATAGAGCTCTGGGAACACTGGGAACACAGAGCGCTGGGACCTCTGGAAACATGGAGCACTGGGAGCGCTGGGAATGCAGAGCGCTGGGAACATGAGGCTCTGGGAACGCTGGGAATGCAGAGCACTCGGAGCGCCAGGAACATGGAGCACTGGGAACGCTGAGCACTGGGAACATGGAGCGCTGGGAACATGGAGCGCTGGGAACATGGCGCTCTGGGAACTCTGGGAACATGGAGCGCTGGGAACGCTGGGAACATGGAGCGCTGGGAACACTTGGAATATGGACCGCTGGGAACGCTGGGAACATGGAGCACTGGAACGCTGGTGACATGGAGCACTGGGAACGCTGAGCACTGGGAACATGGAGCGCTGGGACCGCTGGGAACACAGAGCGTGGGAACGCTGGGAACATGGATCGCTCGGACCGCTGGGAACACGGAGCACGGGGACACTGGGAACATGGAGCACTGGGAAAACGGAGCGCTGGGAACACGGAGCACTGGGACTGCTGGGAACACGGACCGCTGGGAACACTGGTAACACTGAGCACTGGGGACGCTGATTGCTGGGAATGCTGGTAAAGCTGAGTGCTGGGACTGCTGGGAACACGGTGCGCTGGGAACATTGAGCGCTGGGAACGCCGAGCACTAGGAACGCTTGGAACATGGAATGCGGGGAACGCTAGGAACACAGAACGCTGGGAATGCTGAGATCAGTGAGCGCTGGGAATAGAGAGCGCTGGTACCACTGGATCACATAGCGCTGGGAACGCTGGAAACATTGAATGCTGGGAACACGGAGCACTGGGAGCGCTGGAAACATCGAGCGCTGGGATCATGGAGCACTGGAAACATGGAGCACTGGGAACATGGTGTGCTGGGAATGCTGGGAACACGGAGAGCTGGGATGGCTGTGAAGATGAAGTGCTGGGAATGCTGGGAACATGGAGCGCCGGGAACATGGAGCGCTGGGAACACTGGAAACATGGAGCGCTGGGAACGCTGGGAATGCTGGAAACACTGAGCGCTAGGAACATGGAGCGCTGGGAACACTGGGAACATGGAGTGCTGGGAATGCTGGGAACATTGAGTGCTGGGAACACGGAGCACTGGGAGCGCTGGAAACATCGAGCGCTGGGATCATGGAGCGCTAGGAACATTGAGAACATGGAGCGTTGGGAACGCTGGGAACATGGAGCACTGGAAACATGGAGTGCTGGGAACATGGAGCACTGGGAACATGGTGTGCTGGTAATGCTGGGAACATGGAGCGCTGGGAATGCTGGAAACATGGAGCGCCGGGAACGTAGAGCGCTGGGAACGCTGGAAACACTGAGCGCTGGGACCTCTGGGAACACGGAGCACGGGGACACTGGGAACATGGAGCGCTGGGAAAACGGAGCGCTGGGAACACGGAGCACTGGGACCGCTGGGAACACGGAGCGCTGGGAACACTGGGAACACTGAGCACTGGGGAAGCTGATTGCTGGGAACGCTGGGAATGCTGAGTGCTGGGACTGCTGGGAACACGGTGCGCTGGGAACATTGAGCGGTGGGAACATGGAGCACTGGGAACATGGAGCGCTGGGAAAACGGAGCGCTGGGAACACGGAGCACTGGGACTGCTGGGAACACGGAGCGCTGGGAACACTGGGAACACTGAGCACTGGGGAAGCTGATTGCTGGGAATGCTGGTAAAGCTGAGTGCTGGGACTGCTGGGAACACGGTGCGCTGGGAACATTGAGCGCTGGGAACGCCGAGCACTAGGAACGCTTGGAACATGGAATGCGGGGAATGCTGGGAACACAGAACGCTGGGAATGCTGAGATCACTGAGCGCTGGGAATAGAGAGCGCTGGTACCACTGGATCACGTAGCGCTGGGAACGCTGGAAACATTCAGTGCTGGGAACACGGAGCACTGGGAGCGCTGGACACATCGAGCGCTGGGATCATGGAGCACTAGGAACACTGAGAACACGGAACATTGGGAACGCTGGGAACATGGAGCACTGGAAACATGGAGTGCTGGGAACATGGAGCACTGGGAACATGGTGTGATGGGAATGCTGGGAACATGGAGCGCTGGGAATGCTGAGAACATGGAGCACTGGGAATACTGGGAATATGGAGCGCTGGTAATGCTGGGAACATGCAGCGCTGGAACGCTGGTAACATGGAGCACTGGGAACGCTGAGCACTGGGAATATGGAGCGCTGGGACTGCTGGGAACGCGGAGCGCTGGGAACACTGGGAGCACTGGGAAAACTGAGCACTGGGGATGCTGATTGCTGGGAACGCTGGTAACGCTGAGTGCTGGGACTGCTGGGAACACGGTGCACTGGGAACACTGGCCGCTGGGAACGCCGAGCACTAGGAACGCTTGGAACATGGAACGCTGGGAATGCTGGGAACACTGAGTGCTGGGAATACAGAGCGCTGGTACCACTGGATCATGGAGCGCTGGGAACGCTGGAAACTTTGAGTGCTGGGAACATGGAGCACTGGGAGCACTGGAAACATCGAGCGCTGGGATCATGGAGCGCTAGGAACACTGAGAACACGGAGCGTTGGGAATGCTGGGAACATGGAGCACTGGAAACATGGAGTGCTGGGAACATGGAGCACTGGGAACATGGTGTGCTGGGAATGCTGGGAACACGGAGCGCTGGGATGGCTGTGAAGATGGTGTGCTAGGAATGCTGGGAACATGGAGCGCCGGGAACATGGAGCGCTGGGAACACTGGAAACATGGAGCGCTGGGAACGCTGGAAACACTGAGCGCTAGGAACATGGAGCGCTGGGAACACTGGGAACATGGAGTGCTGGGAATGCTGGGAACACGGAGCACTGGAACGCTGGGAACATGGAACGCTGGGACCGCAGGGAACACGGAGCACGGGGACACTGGGAACATGGAGCACTGGGAAAACGGAGCGCTGGGAACACGGAGCACTGGGACCGCTGGGAACACGGAGCACTGGGAACACTGGGAACACTGAGCACTGGGGACGCTGATTGCTGGGAACACTGGGAATGCTGAGTGCTGGGACTGCTGGGAACACGGAGCGCTGGGAACATTGAGCGCAGGGAACGCCGAGCACTAGGAATGGTTGGAACATGGAACGCTGGGAACGCTGGGAAAACAGAACAGTGGGAATGCTGAGATCACTGAGCACTGGGAATAGAGAGCGCTGGTACCACTGGATCACGGAGCGCTGGGAACGCTGGAAACATTGATTGCTGGGAACACAGAGCACTGGGAGCGCTGGAAACATCGAGCGCTGGGATCATGGAGCGCTAGGAACATTGCGAACATGGAGCGTTGGGAACGCTGGGAACTTGGAGCACTGGAAACATGGAGTGCTGGGAACATGGAGCACTGGGAACATGGTGTGCTGGTAATGCTGGGAACATGGAGCGCTGGGAATGCTGGAAACATGGAGCGCCGGGAACATGGAGTGCTGGGAACGCTGAAAACACTGAGCGCTGGAAACGCTGAGAACATGGAGTGCTGGGAATGCTGGGAACACTGAGCACTGGTGACGCTGATTGCTGGGAATACTGGGAACGCTGTGCGCTGAGAACATGGAGCGGTGGGAACGCTGAGCACTGGGAACATGGAGCGATGGGAACATGGAGCGCTGGGAACACTGGGAATATGGAGCGCTGGGATCGCTGGGAACATGGAGCGCTGGAACGCTGGTAACATGGATCGCTGGGACCTCTGGGAACACGGAGCACGTGGACACTGGGAACATGGAGCGCTGGGAAAACGGAGCGCTGGGAACACGGAGCACTGGGACCGCTGGGAACACGGAGCACTGGGAACACTGGGAACACTGAGCACTGGGGAAGCTGATTGCTGGGAATGCTGGTAAAGCTGAGTGCTGGGACTGCTGGGAACACGGTGCGCTGGGAACATTGAGCGCTGGGAACGCCGAGCACTAGGAACGCTTGGAACATGGAATGCGGGGAATGCTGGGAACACAGAACGCTGGGAATGCTGAGATCACTGAGCGCTGGGAATAGAGAGCGCTGGTACCACTGGATCACGTAGTGCTGGGAACGCTGGAAACATTGAGTGCTGGGAACACGGAGCACTGGGAGCGCTGGACACATCGAGCGCTGGGATCATGGAGCACTAGGAACACTGAGAACACGGAACATTGGGAACGCTGGGAACATGGAGCACTGGAAACATGGAGTGCTGGGAACATGGAGCACTGGGAACATGGTGTGATGGGAATGCTGGGAACATGGAGCGCTGGGAATGCTGAGAACATGGAGCACTGGGAACACTGGGAATATGGAGCGCTGGGAACGCTGGGAACATGCAGCGCTGGAACGCTGGTAACATGGAGCACTGGGAACGTTGAGCGCTGGGAACATGGAGCGTTGGGACCGCTGGGAACACAGAGCGCTGGGAACATGTCGCACTGGGACCACTGGGAACACGGAGCGCTGGGAACGCTGGGAACATGGAACTCTGGGAACATGGAGCGCTGGGAACACTGGGAATATGGAGCGCTGGGATCGGGGGAACATGGAGTGCTGGAACGCTGGTAACATTGAGCACTGGGAACGCTGAGCACTGGGAACATGGAGCGCTGGGACCGCTGGGAACACAGAGCGCTGGGGACGCTGGGAACATGGATCGCTGGGACCTCTGGGAACATGGAGCACGGGGACACTGGGAAAATGGAGCGCTGGAAAAACAGAGCGCTGGGAATACAGAGCGCTGGGAATACTGGGAACACTGAGCACTGGGGACGCTGATTGCTGGGAACGCTGGGAGTGCTGAGTGCTGCGACTGCTGGGAACACAGTGTGCTGGGAACATTGAGCGGTGGGAACGCTGAGCGCTGGGAACATGGAGCGCTGGGAACATGGGGCGCTGGGAACGCTGAGAACATGAAGCACTGGGAACACTGGGAATATGGAGCGCTGGGAACGCTGGGAACATGCAGCGCATAATGCTGGTAACATGGAGCACTGGGAACATTGAGCGCTGGGGACATGGAGCGCTAGGACCGCTGGGAACACAGAGCGCTGGGAACGGTGGGAACAGGGAGCACTGGGACCGCTGGGAACACGGAGCGCTGGGACGCCTGGGAACATGGAGCGCTGGGAAAACGGAGCGCTGGGAACACGGAGCACTGGGACCGCTGGGAACACGGAGCGCTGGGAACGCTGGGAACACTGAGCACTGGGGACGCTGATTGCTGGGAACGCTGGGAATGCTGAGTGCTGGGACTGCTGGGAACATGGTGCGCTGGGGAATTAGAGCTCTGGGAATGCTGGGAACACAGAGCACTGGGACCGCTGGGAACATGGAGCACTGGGAGCGCTGGGAATGCGGAGCGCTGGGAACATGAGGCTCTGGGAATGCTGGGAATGCAGAGCGCTCAGAGCGCTGGGAACATGGAGCACTGGGAAAGCTGAGCACTGGGAACATGGAGCGCTGGGAACATGGAGCGCTGGGAATATGGAGCGCTGGGAACTCTGGGAACATGGAGCGCTGGGAAAGCTGGGAACATGGAGCGCTGGGAACACTGGGAATATGGAGCGCTGGGATTGCTGGGAACATGGAGCGCTGGAACGCTGGTAACATGGAGCACTGGGAACGCTGAGCACTGGGAACATGGAGCTCTGGGACCGGTGGAAACACAGAGTGCTGGGAACGCTGGGAACATGGATCGCTAGGACCGCTGGGAACACGGAGCATGGGGACACTGGGAACATGGAGCGCTGGGAAAACGGATCGCTGGGAACACGGAGCTTTGGGACCGCTGGGAACATGGAGCGCTGGGAACAGTGGGAACACTGAGCACTGAGGACGCTGATTGCTGGGAACGCTGGGAATGCTGAGTGCTGGGACTGCTGGGAACACGGTGCGCTGGGAACATTGAGTGCTGGGAAAGCTGGGAACGCCGAGCACTAGGAACGCTTGGAACATGGAACGCTGGGAATGCTGGGAAGACAGAACGCTGGGAATGCTGAGATCACTGAGTGCTGGGAATACGGAGCGCTGGTACCACTGGATCACGGAGCGCTGGGAAAGCTGGAAACATTGAGTGCTGGGAACAGGGAGCGCTGGGAACACTGGGAACACTGAGCACTGGAGACGCTGATTGCTGGGAACGCTGGGAATGCTGAGTGCTGGGACTGCTGGGAACACGGTGCACTGGGAACATTGAGTGCTGGGAATGCTGGGAACACCGAGCACTAGGAACGCTTGGAACATGGAACGCTGGGAATGCTGGGAGCACAGAACGCTAGGAAAGCTGAGATCACTGAGTGCTGGGAATACAGAGCGCTGGTACCACTGGAACACGGAGCGCTGCGAACGCTGGAAACATTGAGTGCTGGGAACACGGAGCATAGGGAGCACTGGAAACATCGAGCGCTGGGATCATGGAGCGCTAGGAACACTGAGATCACGGAGCGTTGGGAACGCTGGGAACATGGAGCACTGGAAACATGGAGTGCTGGGAACATGGAGCACTGGGAACATGGTGTGCTGGGAATGCTGGGAACACGGAGCGCTGGAATGGCTGGGAACATGGAGCATTGGGAATGCTGGGAACATGGAGCGCCGGGATCATGGAGCGTTGGGAATGCTGGAAACATGGAGCGCTGGGAACGCTGGAAACACTGAGTGCTAGGAACATGGAGCGTTGGGAACGCTGGGAACATGGAGCGCAGGGACCATTGGGAACACGGAGCACTGGGACCGCTGGGAACACGGAGCGCTGGGAACGCTGGGAACACTGAGCACTGGGGACGCTGATTGCTGGGAATGCTGGGAATGCTGAGTGCTGAGACTGCTGGGAAAATGGTGCGCTGGGAAAATAGAGCTCTGGGAACACTGGAAACACAGAGCGCTGGGACCTCTGGGAACATGGAGCACTGGGAGCGCTGGGAATGCAGAGCGCTGGGAAAATGAGGCTCTGGGAATGCTGGGAATGCAGAGCGCTCGGAGCGCCGGGAACATGGAGCACTGGGAACGCTGAGCACTGGGAACATGGAGCGCTGGGAACATGGAGCGCTGGGAACATGGAGCTCTGGGAACTCTGGGAACATGGAGCGCTGGGAACGCTGGGAACATGGAGCGCTGGGAACACTTGGAATATGGACCGCTGGGAACGCTGGGAACATGGAGCACTGGAACGCTGGTGACATGGAGCACTGGGAACGCTGAGCACTGGGAACATGGAGCGCTGGGACCGCTGGGAACACAGAGCGTGGGAACGCTGGGAACATGGATCGCTGGGACCGCTGGGAACATGGAGCACGGGGACACTGGGAACATGGAGCACTGGGAAAACGGAGCGCTGGGAACACGGAGCACTGGGACTGCTGGGAACACGGAGCGCTGGGAACACTGGGAACACTGAGCACTGGGGATGCTGATTGTTGGGAATGCTGGTAAAGCTGAGTGCTGGGACTGCTGGGAACACGGTGCGCTGGGAACATTGAGTGCTGGGAACGCCGAGCACTAGGAACGCTTGGAACATGGAACGCGGGGAACGCTGGGAACACAGAACGCTGGGAATGCTGAGATCACTGAGCACTGGGAATAGAGAGCGCTGGTACCACTGGATCACGTAGCGCTGGGAACGCTGGAAACATTGAGTGCTGTGAACACGGAGCACTGGGATCATGGAGCACTAGGAACACTGAGAACACGGAATGTTGGGAACGCTGGGAACATGGAGCACTGGAAACATGGAGTGCTGGGAACATGGAGCACTGGGAACATGGTGTGATGGGAATGCTGGGAACATGGAGCGCTGGGAACGCTGAGAACATGGAGCACTTGGAACACTGGGAATATGGAGCGCTGGTAACGCTGGGAACATGCAGCGCTGGAACGCTGGTAACATGGAGCACTGGGAACGCTGAGCACTGGGAACATGGAGCGCTGGGACTGCTGGGAACACGGAGCGCTGGGAACACTGGGAAAACTGAGCACTGGGGATGCTGATTGCTGGGAACGCTGGTAACGCTGAGTGCTGGGACTGCTGGGAACACGGTGCACTGGGAACATTGAGCACTGGGAACGCCGAGCACTAGGAACGCTTGGAACATGGAACGCTGGGAATGCTGGGAACACAGAAAATTGGGAATGCTGAGATCACTGAGTGCTGGGAATACAGTGCGCTGGTACCACTGGATCATGGAGCGCTGGGAACGCTGGAAACTTTGAGCGCTGGGAACATGGAGCACTGGGAGCGCTGGAAACATCGAGCGCTGGGATCATGGAGTGCTAGGAACACTGAGAACACGGAGCATTGGGAACGCTGGGAAAATGGAGCACTGGAAACATGGAGTGCTGGGAACATGGAGCACTGGGAACATGGTGTGCTGGGAATGCTGGGAACACGGAGCGCTGGGATGGCTGTGAAGATGGAGTGCTAGGAATGCTGGGAACATGGAGCGCCGGGAACATGGAGCGCTGGGAACGCTGGAAACATGGAGCGCTGGGAACGCTGGAAACACTGAGCGCTAGGAACATGGAGCGCTGGGAACACTGGGAACATGGAGTGCTGGAACGCTGGTAACATGGAGCACTCGGAACACTGAGCACTGGGAACATAGAGCGCTGGGACAGCAGGGAACACAGAGCGTGGGAACGCTGCAAACATGGATCGCTGGGACCTCTGGGAACACGGAGCACGTGGACACTGGGAACATGGAGCGCTGGGAAAACGGAGTGCTGGGAACACGGAGCACTGGGACCGCTGGGAACACGGAGCACTGGGAACACTGGGAACACTGAGCACTGGGGACGCTGATTGCTGGGAATGCTGAGTGCTGGGACTGCTGGGAACATGGTGCGCTGGGAACATTGAGCGGTGGGAACGCTGAGCGCTGCGAACATGGAGCGCTGGGAACATGGAGCACTGGGAACGCTGAGAACATGGAGCACTGGGAACACTGGGAATATGGAGCGCTGGGAATGCTGGGAACATGCAGTGCTGGAACGCTGGTAACATGGAGCACTGGGAACGTTGAGCGCTGGGAACATGTAGCGTTGGGACCGCTGGGAACACAGAGCACTGGGAACATGGAGCACTGGGACCGCTGGGAACACGGAGCGCTGGGAACGCTGGGAACATGGAACTCTGGGAACATGGAGCGCTGGGAACACTGGGAATATGGAGCGCTGGGATCGCTGGGAACATGGAGCGCTGGAACGCTGGTAACATGGAGCACTGGGAACGCTGAGCACGGGGAACATGGAGCGCTGGGACCGCTGGGAACACAGAGCGCTGGGGACGCTGGGAACATGGATCGCTGGGACCTCTGGGAACACGGAGCACGGGGACACTGGGAAAATGGAGCGCTGGGAAATCAGAGCGCTGGGAATACAGAGCGCTGGGAACACTGGGAACACTGAGCACTGGGGACGCTGATTGCTGGGAACGCTGGGAGTGCTGAGTGCTGGGACTGCTGGGAACACAGTGTGCTGGGAACATTGAGCGGTGGGAACGCTGAGCGCTGGGAACATGGAGCGCTGGGAACATGGGCCGCTGGGAACGCTGAGAACATGGAACACTGGGAACACTGGGAATATGGAGCGCTGGGAACGCTGGGAACATGCAGCGCATAATGCTGGTAACATGGAGCACTGGGAACGTTGAGCGCTGGGAACATGGAGCGCTGGGACCGCTGGGAACACAGAGCGCTGGGAACGGTGGGAACATGGAGCACTGGGACCGCTGGGAACACGGAGCGCTGGGACGCTGGGAACATGGAGCGCTGGGAAAACGGAGCGCTGGGAACACGGAGCACTGGGACCGCTGGGAACACGGAGCGCTGGGAACGCTGGGAACACTGAGCACTGGGGACGCTGATTGCTGGGAACGCTGGGAATGCTGAGTGCTGGGACTGCTGGGAACATGGTGCGCTGGGAAATTAGAGCTCTGGGAACGCTGGGAACACAGAGCACTGGGACCGCTGGGAACATGGAGCACTGGGAGCGCTGGGAATGCGGAGCGCTGGGAACATGAGGCTCTGGGAACGCTGGGAATGCAGAGCACTCGGAGTGCTGGGAACATGGAGCGCTGGGAACATGGAGCACTGGGAATATGGAGCGCTGGGAACTCTGGGAACATGGAGCGCTGGGAACGCTGGGAACATGGAGCGCTGGGAACACTGGGAATATGGAGCGCTGGGATTGCTGGGAACATGGAGCGCTGGAACGCTGGTAACATGGAGCACTGGGAACGCTGAGCACTGGGAACATGGAGCGCTGGGACCGGTGGAAACACAGAGTGCTGGGAACGCTGGGAACATGGATCGCTAGGACCGCTGGGAACACGGAGCACGGGGACACTGGGAACATGGAGCGCAGGGAAAATGGAGCGCTGGGAACACGGAGCACTGGGACCGCTGGGAACATGGAGTGCTGGGAACAGTGGGAACACTGAGCACTGAGGACGCTGATTGCTGGGAACGCTGGGAATGCTGAGTGCTGGGACTGCTGGGAACACGGTGCACTTGGAACATTGAGTGCTGGGACTGCTGGGAACACAGTGTGCTGGGAACATTGAGCGGTGGGAACGCTGAGCACTGGGAACATGGAGCGCTGGGAACATGGGCCGCTGGGAACGCTGAGAACATGGAACACTGGGAACACTGGGAATATGGAGCGCTGGGAACGCTGGGAACATGCAGCGCATAATGCTGGTAACATGGAGCACTGGGAACGTTGAGCGCTGGGAACATGGAGCGTTGGACCGCTGGGAACACAGAGCGCTGGGAACGGTGGGAACATGGAGCACTGGGACCGCTGGGAACACGGAGCGCTGGGACGCTGGGATCATGGAGCGCTGGGAAAACGGAGCGCTGGGAACACGGAGCACTGGGACCGCTGGGAACACGGAGCGCTGGGAACGCTGGGAACACTGAGCACTGGGGACGCTGATTGCTGGGAACGCTGGGAATGCTGAGTGCTGGGACTGCTGGGAACATGGTGCGCTGGGAACGCTGGGAACACAGAGCACTGGGACCGCTGGGAACATGGAGCACTGGGAGCGCTGGGAATGCGGAGCGCTGGGAACATGAGGCTCTGGGAACGCTGGGAATGCAGAGCGCTCGGAGCGCTGGGAACATGGACCGCTGGGAACATGGAGCGCTGGGAATATGGAGCGCTGGGAACTCTGGGAACATGGAGCGCTGGGAACGCTGGGAACATGGAGCGCTGGGAACACTGGGAATATGGAGCGCTGGGATTGCTGGGAACATGGAGCGCTGGAACGCTGGTAACATGGAGCACTGGGAACGCTGAGCACTGGGAACATGGAGCGCTGGGACCGGTGGAAACACAGAGTGCTGGGAACGCTGGGAACATGGATCGCTAGGACCGCTGGGAACACGGAGCATGGGGACACTGGGAACATGGAGCGCAGGGAAAATGGAGCGCTGGGAACACGGAGCACTGGGACCGCTGGGAACATGGAGTGCTGGGAACAGTGGGAACACTGAGCACTGAGGACGCTGATTGCTGGGAACGCTGGGAATGCTGAGTGCTGGGACTGCTGGGAACACGGTGCACTTGGAACATTGAGTGCTGGGACTGCTGGGAACACAGTGTGCTGGGAACATTGAGCGGTGGGAACGCTGAGCGCTGGGAACATGGAGCGCTGGGAACATGGGCCGCTGGGAACGCTGAGAACATGGAACACTGGGAACACTGGGAATATGGAGCGCTGGGAACGCTGGGAACATGCAGCGCATAATGCTGGTAACATGGAGCACTGGGAACGTTGAGCGCTGGGAACATGGAGCGCTGGGACAGCTGGGAACACAGAGCGCTGGGACGCTGGGAACATGGAGCGCTGGGAAAACGGAGCGCTGAGATCACGGAGCACTGGGACCGCTGGAAACACGGAGCGCTGGGAACGCTGGGAACACTGAGCACTGGGGACGCTGATTGCTGGGAACGCTGGGAATGCTGAATGCTGGGACTGCTGGGAACATGGTGCGCTGGGAAATTAGAGCTCTGGGAACGCTGGGAACACAGAGCACTGGGACCGCTGGGAACATGGAGCACTGGGAGCGCTGGGAATGCGGAGCGCTGGGAACATGAGGCTCTGGGAACGCTGGGAATGCAGAGCGCTCGGAGCACTGGGAACATGGAGCGCTGGGAACATGGAGCGCTGGGAATATGGAGCGCTGGGAACTCTGGGAACATGGAGCGCTGGGAACGCTGGCAACATGGAGCGCTGGGATTACTGGGAATAAGGAGCGCTGGGATTGCTGGGAACATGGAGCGCTGGAACGCTGGTAACATGGAGCACTCGGAACGCTGAGCACTGGGAACATGGAGCGCTGGGACGGGTGGAAACACAGAGTGCTGGGAACGCTGGGAACATGGATCGCTAGGACCGCTGGGAACACGGAGCATGGGGACACTGGGAACATGGAGCGCAGGGAAAATGGAGCGCTGGGAACACGGAGCACTGGGACCGCTGGGAACATGGAGCGCTGGGAACAGTGGGAACACTGAGCACTGAGGACGCTGATTGCTGGGAACGCTGGGAATGCTGAGTGCTGGGACTGCTGGGAACACGGTGCGCTGGGAACATTGAGCGCTGGGAACGCCGAGCACTAGGAATGCTTGGAACATGGAACGCGGGGAACGCTGGGAAAACAGAACACTGGGAATGCTGAGATCACTGAGCGCTGGGAATAGAGAGCGCTGGTACCACTGGATCACGGAGCGCTGGGAACGCTGGAAACATTGAGTGCTGGGAACACGGAGCACTGGGACTGCTGGAAACATCGAGCGCTGGGATCATGGAGCGCTAGGAACATTGAGAACATGGAGCGTTGGGAACGCTGGGAACATGGAGCACTGGAAACATGGAGTGCTGGGAACATGGAGCTCTGGGAACATGGTGTGCTGGTAATGCTGGGAACATGGAGCGCTGGGAATGCTGGAAACATGGAGCGCCGGGAACGTGGAGTGCTGGGAACGCTGGAAACACTGAGCACTGGAAACACTGGGAACATGGAGTGCTGGGAATGCTGGGAACACTGAGCACTGGTGACGCTGATTGCTGGGAATACTGGGAACGCTGTGCGCTGAGAACATGGAGCGGTGGGAACGCTGAGCACTGGGAACATGGAGCGATGGGAACATGGAGCGCTGGGAACTCTGGGAACATGGAGCGCTGGGAACACTGGGAATATGGAGCGCTGGGATCGTGGGAACATGGAGCGCTGGAACGCTGGTAACATGGAGCACTGGGAACATAGAGCGCTGGGACAGCAGGGAACACAGAGCGCTGGGAACGCTGCGAACATGGATCGCTGGGACCTCTGGGAACACGGAGCACGTGGACACTGGGAACATGGAGCGCTGGGAACACTGGGAACACTGAGCACTGGGGACGCTGATTGCTGGGAATGCTGAGTGATGGGACTGCTGTGAACATGGTGCGCTGGGAACATTGAGCGGTGGGAACGCTGAGCGCTGCGAACATGGAGCGCTGGGAACATGGAGCACTGGGAACGCTGAGAACATGGAGCACTGGGAACACTGGGAATATGGAGCTCTGGGAATGCTGGGAACATGCAGCGCTGGAACGCTGGTAACATGGAGCACTGGGAACGTTGAGCGCTGGGAACATGTAGCGTTGGGACCGCTGGGAACACAGAGCACTGGGAACATGGAGCACTGGGACCGCTGGGAACACGGAGCGCTGGGAACGCTGGGAACATGGAACTCTGGGAACATGGAGCGCTGGGAACACTGGGAATATGGAGCGCTGGGATCGCTGGGAACATGGAGCGCTGGAACGCTGGTAACATGGAGCACTGGGAACACTGAGCACGGGGAACATGGAGCGCTGGGACCGCTGGGAACACAGAGCGCTGGGGACGCTGGGAACATGGATCGCTGGGACCTCTGGGAACACGGAGCACGGGGACACTGGGAAAATGGAGCGCTGGGAAATCAGAGCGCTGGGAATACAGAGCGCTGGGAACACTGGGAACACTGAGCACTGGGGACGCTGATTGCTGGGAACGCTGGGAGTGCTGAGTGCTGGGACTGCTGGGAACACAGTGTGCTGGGAACATTGAGCGGTGGGATCGCTGAGCGCTGGGAACATGGGCCGCTGGGAACGCTGAGAACATGGAACATTGGGAACACTGGGAATATGGAGCGCTGGGAACACTGGGAACATGCAGCGCATAATGCTGGTAACATGGAGCACTGGGAACGTTGAGCGCTGGGAACATGGAGCGCTGGGACCGCTGGGAACACAGAGCGCTGGGAACGGTGGGAACATGGAGCACTGGGACCGCTGGGAACACGGAGCGCTGGGACGCTGGGAACATGGAGCGCTGGGAAAACGGAGCGCTGAGATCACGGAGCACTGGGACCGCTGGAAACACGGAGCGCTGGGAACGCTGGGAACACTGAGCACTGGGGACGCTGATTGCTGGGAACGCTGGGAATGCTGAGTGCTGGGACTGCTGGGAACATGGTGCGCTGGGAAATTAGAGCTCTGGGAACGCTGGGAACACAGAGCACTGGGACCGCTGGGAACATGGAGCACTGGGAGCGCTGGGAATGCGGAGCGCTGGGAACATGAGGCTCTGGGAACGCTGGGAATGCAGAGCGCTCGGAGCACTGGGAACATGGAGCGCTGGGAACATGGAGCGCTGGGAATATGGAGCGCTGGGAACTCTGGGAACATGGAGCGCTGGGAACGCTGGCAACATGGAGCGCTGGGATTACTGGGAATAAGGAGCGCTGGGATTGCTGGGAACATGGAGCGCTGGAACGCTGGTAACATGGAGCACTCGGAACGCTGAGCACTGGGAACATGGAGCGCTGGGACGGGTGGAAACACAGAGTGCTGGGAACGCTGGGAACATGGATCGCTAGGACCGCTGGGAACACGGAGCACGGGGACACTGGGAACATGGAGCGCAGGGAAAATGGAGCGCTGGGAACACGGAGCACTGGGACCGCTGGGAACATGGAGCGCTGGGAACAGTGGGAACACTGAGCACTGAGGACGCTGATTGCTGGGAACGCTGGGAATGCTGAGTGCTGGGACTGCTGGGAACACGGTGCGCTGGGAACATTGAGCGCTGGGAACGCCGAGCACTAGGAATGCTTGGAACATGGAACGCGGGGAACGCTGGGAAAACAGAACACTGGGAATGCTGAGATCACTGAGCGCTGGGAATAGAGAGCGCTGGTACCACTGGATCACGGAGCGCTGGGAACGCTGGAAACATTGAGTGCTGGGAACACGGAGCACTGGGACTGCTGGAAACATCGAGCGCTGGGATCATGGAGCGCTAGGAACATTGAGAACATGGAGCGTTGGGAACGCTGGGAACATGGAGCACTGGAAACATGGAGTGCTGGGAACATGGAGCTCTGGGAACATGGTGTGCTGGTAATGCTGGGAACATGGAGCGCTGGGAATGCTGGAAACATGGAGCGCCGGGAACGTGGAGTGCTGGGAACGCTGGAAACACTGAGCACTGGAAACACTGGGAACATGGAGTGCTGGGAATGCTGGGAACACTGAGCACTGGTGACGCTGATTGCTGGGAATACTGGGAACGCTGTGCGCTGAGAACATGGAGCGGTGGGAACGCTGAGCACTGGGAACATGGAGCGATGGGAACATGGAGCGCTGGGAACTCTGGGAACATGGAGCGCTGGGAACACTGGGAATATGGAGCGCTGGGATCGTGGGAACATGGAGCGCTGGAACGCTGGTAACATGGAGCACTGGGAACATAGAGCGCTGGGACAGCAGGGAACACAGAGCGCTGGGAACGCTGCGAACATGGATCGCTGGGACCTCTGGGAACACGGAGCACGTGGACACTGGGAACATGGAGCGCTGGGAACACTGGGAACACTGAGCACTGGGGACGCTGATTGCTGGGAATGCTGAGTGATGGGACTGCTGTGAACATGGTGCGCTGGGAACATTGAGCGGTGGGAACGCTGAGCGCTGCGAACATGGAGCGCTGGGAACATGGAGCACTGGGAACGCTGAGAACATGGAGCACTGGGAACACTGGGAATATGGAGCTCTGGGAATGCTGGGAACATGCAGCGCTGGAACGCTGGTAACATGGAGCACTGGGAACGTTGAGCGCTGGGAACATGTAGCGTTGGGACCGCTGGGAACACAGAGCACTGGGAACATGGAGCACTGGGACCGCTGGGAACACGGAGCGCTGGGAACGCTGGGAACATGGAACTCTGGGAACATGGAGCGCTGGGAACACTGGGAATATGGAGCGCTGGGATCGCTGGGAACATGGAGCGCTGGAACGCTGGTAACATGGAGCACTGGGAACGCTGAGCACGGGGAACATGGAGCGCTGGGAGCGCTGGGAATGCGGAGCGCTGGGAACATGAGGCTCTGGGAACGCTGGGAATGCAGAGCGCTCGGAGCGCTGGGAACATGGAGCGCTGGGAACATGGAGCGCTGGGAATATGGAGCGCTGGGAACTCTGGGAACATGGAGCGCTGGGAACGCTGGGAACATGGAGCGCTGGGAACGCTGGAAACACTGAGTGCTAGGAACATGGAGTGCTGGGAACGCTGGGAACATGGAGCGCAGGGACCGCTGGGAACACGGAGCACTGGGACCGCTGGGAACACGGAGCGCTGGGAACGCTGGGAACACTGAGCACTGGAGACAACTGATTTCTGGGAATGCTGGGAATGCTGAGTGCTGAGACTGCTGGGAACATGGTGCGCTGGGAAAATAGAGCTCTGGGAACACTGGGAACACAGAGCGCTGTGACCTCTGGAAACATGGAGCACTGGGAGCGCTGGGAATGCAGAGCGCTGGGAACATGAGGCTCTGGGAACGCTGGGAATGCAGAGCGCTCGGAGCGCCAGGAACATGGAGCACTGGGAACGCTGAGCACTGGGAACATGGAGCGCTGGGAACATGGAGCGCTGGGAACATGGAGCTCTGGGAACTCTGGGAACATGGAGCGCTGGGAACGCTGGGAACATGGAGCGCTGGGAACACTTGGAATATGGACCGCTGGGAACGCTGGGAACATGGAGCACTGGAACGCTGGTGACATGGAGCACTGGGAACGCTGAGCACTGGGAACATGGAGCGCTGGGACCGCTGGGAACACAGAGCGTGGGAACGCTGGGAACATGGATCGCTCCGACCGCTGGGAACACGGAGCACGGGGACACTGGGAACATGGAGCACTGGGAAAACGGAGCGCTGGGAACACGGAGCACTGGGACTGCTGGGAACATGGAGCGCTGGGAACACTGGTAACACTGAGCACTGGGGACGCTGATTGCTGGGAATGCTGGGAACACGGTGCGCTGGGAACATTGAGCGCTGGGAACGCCGAGCACTAGGAACGCTTGGAACATGGAATGCGGGGAACGCTGGGAACACAGAACGCTGGGAATGCTGAGATCACTGAGCGCTGGGAATAGAGAGCGCTGGTACCACTGGATCAAGTAGCGCTGGGAACGCTGGAAACATTGAATGCTGGGAACACGGAGCACTGGGAGCGCTGGAAACATCGAGCGCTGGGATCATGGAGCACTGGAAACATGGAGCACTGGGAACATGGTGTGCTGGGAATGCTGGGAACACGGAGAGCTGGGATGGCTGTGAAGATGAAGTGCTGGGAATGCTGGGAACATGGAGCGCCGGGAACATGGAGCGCTGGGAACGCTGGAAACTTGGAGCGCTGGGAACGCTGGGAACGCTGGAAACACTGTGCGCTAGGAACATGGAGCGCTGGGAAAACTGGGAACATGGAGTGCTGGGAATGCTGGGAACATGGAGCACTGGAACGCTGGTAACATGGAGCACTCGGAACACTGAGCACAGGGAACATGGAGCGCTGGGACCGCTGGAAACACAGAACGTGGGAACGCTGGGAACATGGATCGCTGGGACCGCAGGGAACATGGAGCACGGGGACACTGGGAACATGGAGCACTGGGAAAACGGAGCGCTGGGAAAACGGAGCACTGGGACCGCTGGGAACACGGAGCGCTGGGAACACTGGGAACACTGAGCACTGGGGACGCTGATTGCTGGGAACGCTGGGAACACGGTGCACTGGGAACATTGAGCGCTGGGAACGCCGAGCACTAGGAATGGTTGGAACATGGAACACGGGGAACGCTGAGATCACTGAGCGCTGGGAATAGAGAGCGCTGGTACCACTGGATCACGGAGCGCTGGGAACGCTGGAAACATTGAGTGCTGGGAACACGGAGCACTGGGAGCGCTGGAAACATCGAGCGCTGGGATCATGGAGCGCTAGGAACATTGAGAACATGGAGCGTTGGGAACGCTGGGAACATGGAGCACTGGAAACATGGAGTGCTGGGAATATGGAGCACTGGGAACATGGTGTGCTGGTAATGCTGGGAACATGGAGCGCTGGGAATGCTGGAAACATGGAGCGCCGGGAACGTGGAGCGCTGGGAACGCTGGATACACTGAGCGCTGGGACCTCTGGGAACACGGAGCACGGGGACACTGGGAACATGGAGCGCTGTGAAAACAGAGCGCTGGGAACACGGAGCACTGGGACCGCTGGGAACACGGAGCGCTGGGAACACTGGGAACACTGAGCACTGGGGACGCTGATTGCTGGGAATGCTGGGAATGCTGAGTGCTGGGACTGCTGGGAACACGGTGCGCTGGGAACATTGAGCGGTGGGAACATGGAGCACTGGGAACATGGAGCGCTGGGAAAACGGAGCGCTGGGAACACGGAGCACTGGGACTGCTGGGAACACGGAGCGCTGGGAACACTGGGAACACTGAGCACTGGGGAAGCTGATTGCTGGGAACGCTGGTAAAGCTGAGTGCTGGGACTGCTGGGAACACGGTGCGCTGGGAACATTGAGCGCTGGGAACGCCGAGCACTAGGAACGCTTGGAACATGGAATGCGGGGAATGCTGGGAACACAGAACGCTGGGAATGCTGAGATCACTGAGCGCTGGGAATAGAGAGCGCTGGTACCACTGGATCACGTAGCGCTGGGAACGCTGGAAACATTGAGTGCTGGGAACACGGAGCACTGGGAGCGCTGGACACATCGAGCGCTGGGATCATGGAGCACTAGGAACACTGAGAACACGGAACGTTGGGAACGCTGGGAACATGGAGCACTGGAAACATGGAGTGCTGGGAACATGGAGCACTGGGAACATGGTGTGATGGGAATGCTGGGAACATGGAGCGCTGGGAATGCTGAGAACATGGAGCACTGGGAATACTGGGAATATGGAGCGCTGGTAATGCTGGGAACATGCAGCGCTGGAACGCTGGTAACATGGAGCACTGGGAACACTGAGCACTGGGAACATGGTGTGCTGGGAATGCTGGGAACACGGAGCGCTGGGATGGCTGTGAAGATGGTGTGCTAGCAATGCTGGGAACATGGAGCGCCGGGAACATGGAGCGCTGGGAACTCTGGAAACATGGAGCGCTGGGAACGCTGGAAACACTGAGCGCTAGGAACATGGAGCGCTGGGAACACTGGGAACATGGAGTGCTGGGAATGCTGGGAACACGGAGCACTGGAACGCTGGGAACATGGATCGCTGGGACCGCAGAGAACACGGAGCACGGGGACACTGGAACATGGAGCACTGGGAAAACGGAGCGCTGGGAACACGGAGCACTGGGACCGCTGGGAACACGGAGCACTGGGAACACTGGGAACACTGAGCACTGGGGACGCTGATTGCTGGGAACACTGGGAATGCTGAGTGCTGGGACTGCTGGGAACACGGAGCGCTGGGAACATTGAGCGCTGGGAACGCCGAGCACTAGGAATGGTTGGAACATGGAATGCGGGGAACGCTGGGAAAACAGAACAGTGGGAATGCTGAGATCACTGAGCACTGGGAATAGAGAGCGCTGGTACCACTGGATCACGGAGCACTGGGAACGCTGGAAACATTGATTGCTGGGATCACGGAGCACTGGGAGCGCTGGAAACATCGAGCGCTGGGATCATGGAGCGCTAGGAACATTGCGAACATGGAGCGTTGGGAACGCTGGGAACTTGGAGCACTGGAAACATGGAGTGCTGGGAACATGGAGCACTGGGAACATGGTATGCTGGTAATGCTGGGAACATGGAGCGCTGGGAAACCTGGAAACATGGAGCGCCGGGAACATGGAGTGCTGGGAACGCTGAAAACACTGAGCGCTGGAAACGCTGAGAACATGGAGTGCTGGGAATGCTGGGAACACTGAGCACTGGTGACGCTGATTGCTGGGAATACTGGGAACGCTGTGCGCTGAGAACATGGAGCGGTGGGAACGCTGAGCACTGGGAACATGGAGCGATGGGAACATGGAGCGCTGGGAACTCTGGGAACATGGAGCGCTGGGAACACTGGGAATATGGAGCGCTGGGATCGCTGGGAACATGGAGCGCTGGAACGCTGGTAACATGGAGCACTGGGAACACTGAGCACTGGGAACATAGAGCGCTGGGACAGCAGGGAACACAGAGCGCTGGGAACGCTGGGAACATGGATCGCTGGGACCTCTGGGAACACGGAGCACGTGGACACTGGGAACATGGAGCGCTGGGAAAACGGAGCGCTGGGAACACGGAGCACTGGGACCGCTGGGAACACGGAGCACTGGGAACACTTGGAACACTGAGCACTGGGGACGCTGATTGCTGGGAATGCTGGGAATGCTGAGTGCTGGGACTGCTGGGAACACGGTGCGCTGGGAACATTGAGCGGTGGGAACGCTGAGCGCTGCGAACATGGAGCGCTGGGAACATGGAGCACTGGGAATGCTGAGAACATGGAGCACTGGGAACACTGGGAATATGGAGCGCTGGGAACGCTGGGAACATGCAGCGCTGGAACGCTGGTAACATGGAGCACTGGGAACGTTGAGCGCTGGAAACATGGAGAGTTGGGACCGCTGGGAACACAGAGCGCTGGGAACATGTCGCACTGGGACCACTGGGAACACGGAGCGCTGGGAACGCTGGGAACATGGAACTCTGGGAACATGGAGCGCTGGGAACACTGGAAATATGGAGCGCTGGGATCGGGGGAACATGGAGTGCTGGAAAGCTGGTAACATTGAGCACTGGGAACGCTGAGCACTGGGAACATGGAGCGCTGGGACCGCTGGGAACACAGAGCGCTGGGACCTCTGGGAACACGGAGCACGGGGACAC
Organism: Pristiophorus japonicus; assembly: GCF_044704955.1. NCBI lineage: Eukaryota > Metazoa > Chordata > Chondrichthyes > Pristiophoridae > Pristiophorus > Pristiophorus japonicus. The sequence goes on from NC_091980.1 coordinate 146,114,095, forward strand.
TGGGAAAATGGAGCGCTGGAAAAACAGAGCGCTGGGAATACAGAGCGCTGGGAATACTGGGAACACTGAGCACTGGGGACGCTGATTGCTGGGAACGCTGGGAGTGCTGAGTGCTGCGACTGCTGGGAACACAGTGTGCTGGGAACATTGAGCGGTGGGAACGCTGAGCGCTGGGAACATGGAGCGCTGGGAACATGGGGCGCTGGGAACGCTGAGAACATGAAGCACTGGGAACACTGGGAATATGGAGCGCTGGGAACGCTGGGAACATGCAGCGCATAATGCTGGTAACATGGAGCACTGGGAACATTGAGCGCTGGGGACATGGAGTGCTAGGACCGCTGGGAACACAGAGCGCTGGGAACGGTGGGAACAGGGAGCACTGGGACCGCTGGGAACACGGAGCGCTGGGACGCCTGGGAACATGGAGCGCTGGGAAAACGGAGCGCTGGGAACACGGAGCACTGGGACCGCTGGGAACACAGAGCGCTGGGGACGCTGGGAACATGGATCGCTGGGACCTCTGGGAACACGGAGCACGGGGACACTGGGAAAATGGAGCGCTGGAAAAACAGATCGCTGGGAATACAGAGCGCTGGGAATACTGGGAACACTGAGCACTGGGGACGCTGATTGCTGGGAACGCTGGGAGTGCTGAGTGCTGTGACTGCTGGGAACACAGTGTGCTGGGAACACAGAGCGCTGGGAACGCTGAGCGCTGGGAACATGGAGCGCTGGGACCGCTGGGAACACAGAGCGCTGGGAACGGTGGGAACAGGGAGCACTAGGACCGCTGGGAACACGGAGCGCTGGGACGCCTGGGAACATGGAGCGCTGGGAAAACGGAGCTCTGGGAACACAGAGCACTGGGACCGCTGGGAACACGGAGCGCTGGGAACGCTGGGAACACTGAGCACTGGGGACGCTGATTGCTGGGAACGCTGGGAATGCTGAGTGCTGGGACTGCTGGGAACATGGTGCGCTGGGAAATTAGAGCTCTGGGAACGCTGGGAACACAGAGCACTGGGACCGCTGGGAACATGGAGCACTGGGAGCGCTGGGAATGCGGAGCGCTGGGAACATGAGGCTCTGTGAACGCTGGGAATGCAGAGCGCTCAGAGCGCTGGGAACATGGAGCACTGGGAAAGCTGAGCACTGGCAACATGGAGCGCTGGGAACATGGAGCGCTGGGAATATGGAACGCTGGGAACTCTGGGAACATGGAGCGCTGGGAAAGCTGGGAACATGGAGCGCTGGGAACACTGGGAATATGGAGCGCTGGGATTGCTGGGAACATGGAGCGCTGGAACGCTGGTAACATGGAGCACTGGGAAAGCTGAGCACTGGGAACATGGAGCTCTGGGACCGGTGGAAACACAGAGTGCTGGGAACGCTGGGAACATGGATCGCTAGGACCGCTGGGAACACGGAGCATGGGGACACTGGGAACATGGAGCGCTGGGAAAACGGATCGCTGGGAACACGGAGCACTGGGACCGCTGGGAACATGGAGCGCTGGGAACAGTGGGAACACTGAGCACTGAGGACGCTGATTGCTGGGAACGCTGGGAATGCTGAGTGCTGGGACTGCTGGGAACACGGTGCGCTGGGAACATTGAGTGCTGGGAAAGCTGGGAACGCCGAGCACTAGGAACGCTTGGAACATGGAACGCTGGGAATGCTGGGAAGACAGAACGCTGGGAATGCTGAGATCACTGAGTGCTGGGAATACGGAGCGCTGGTACCACTGGATCACGGAGCGCTGGGAAAGCTGGAAACATTGAGTGCTGGGAACACGGAGCGCTGGCAACACTGGGAACACTGAGCACTGGAGACGCTGATTGCTGGGAACGCTGGGAATGCTGAGTGCTGGGACTGCTGGGAACACAGTGCGCTGGGAACATTGAGTGCTGGGAATGCTGGGAACACCGAGCACTAGGAACGCTTGGAACATGGAACGCTGGGAATGCTGGGAGCACAGAGCGCTAGGAAAGCTGAGATCACTGAGCGCTGGGAATACAGAGCGCTGGTACCACTGGAACACGGAGCGCTGTGAACGCTGGAAACATTGAGTGCTGGGAACACGGAGCACTGGGAGCACTGGAAACATCGAGCGCTGGGATCATGGAGCGCTAGGAACACTGAGATCACGGAGCGTTGGGAACGCTGGGAACATGGAGCACTGGAAACATGGAGTGCTGGGAACATGGAGCACTGGGAACATGGTGTGCTGGGAATGCTGGGAACACGGAGCGCTGGAATGGCTGGGAACATGGAGCGTTGGGAATGCTGGGAACATGGAGCGCCGGGATCATGGAGCGTTGGGAACGCTGGAAACATGGAGCGCTGGGAACGCTGGAAACACTGAGTGCTAGGAACATGTAGCGTTGGGAACGCTGGGAACATGGAGCGCAGGGACCGCTGGGAACACGGAGCACTGGGACCGCTGGGAACACGGTGCGCTGGGAACGCTGGGAACACTGAGCACTGGGGACGCTGATTGCTGGGAATGCTGGGAATGCTGAGTGCTGAGACTGCTGGGAAAATGGTGCGCTGGGAAAATAGAGCTCTGGGAACACTGGAAACACAGAGCGCTGGGACCTCTGGGAACATGGAGCACTGGGAGCGCTGGGAATGCAGAGCGCTGGGAACATGAGGCTCTGGGAATGCTGGGAATGCAGAGCGCTCGGAGCGCCGGGAACATGGAGCACTGGGAACGCTGAGCACTGGGAACATGGAGCGCTGGGAACATGGAGCGCTGGGAACATGGAGCTCTGGGAACTCTGGGAACATGGAGCGCTGGGAACGCTGGGAACATGGAGCGCTGGGAACACTTGGAATATGGACCGCTGGGAACGCTGGGAACATGGAGCACTGGAACGCTGGTGACATGGAGCACTGGGAACGCTGAGCACTGGGAACATGGAGCGCTGGGACCGCTGGGAACACAGAGCGTGAGAATGCTGGGAACATGGATCGCTGGGACCGCTGGGAACATGGAGCACGGGGACACTGGGAACATGGAGCACTGGGAAAACGGAGCGCTGGGAACACGGAGCACTGGGACTGCTGGGAACACGGAGCGCTGGGAACACTGGGAACACTGAGCACTGGGGACGCTGATTGTTGGGAATGCTGGTAAAGCTGAGTGCTGGGACTGCTGGGAACACGGTGCGCTGGGAACATTGAGCGCTGGGAACGCCGAGCACTAGGAACGCTTGGAACATGGAACGCGGGGAACGCTGGGAACACAGAACGCTGGGAATGCTGAGATCACTGAGCACTGGGAATAGAGAGCGCTGGTACCACTGGATCACGTAGCGCTGGGAACGCTGGAAACATTGAGTGCTGGGAACACGGAGCACTGGGAGCACTGGAAACATCGAGCACTGGGATCATGGAGCACTTGGAACACTGAGAACACGGAATGTTGGGAACGCTGGGAACATGGAGCACTGGAAACATGGAGTGCTGGGAACATGGAGCACTGGGAACATGGTGTGATGGGAATGCTGGGAACATGGAGCGCTGGGAACGCTGAGAACATGGAGCACTTGGAACACTGGGAATATGGAGCGCTGGTAACGCTGGGAACATGCAGCGCTGGAACGCTGGTAACATGGAGCACTGGGAACGCTGAGCACTGGGAACATGGAGCGCTGGGACTGCTGGGAACACAGAGCGCTGGGAACACTGGGAAAACTGAGCACTGCGGATGCTGATTGCTGGGAACGCTGGTAACGCTGAGTGCTGGGACTGCTGGGAACACGGTGCACTGGGAACATTGAGCACTGGGAACGCCGAGCACTAGGAACGCTTGGAACATGGAACGCTGGGAATGCTGAGAACACAGAAAATTGGGAATGCTGAGATCACTGAGTGCTGGGAATACAGAGCGCTGGTACCACTGGATCATGGAGCGCTGGGAACGCTGGAAACTTTGAGCGCTGGGAACATGGAGCACTGGGAGCGCTGGAAACATCGAGCGCTGGGATCATGGAGTGCTAGGAACACTGAGAACACGGAGCATTGGGAACGCTGGGAAAATGGAGCACTGGAAACATGGAGTGCTGGGAACATGGAGCACTGGGAACATGGTGTGCTGGGAATGCTGGGAACACGGAGCGCTGGGATGGCTGTGAAGATGGAGTGCTAGGAATGCTGGGAACATGGAGCGCCGGGAACATGGAGCGCTGGGAACGCTGGAAACATGGAGCGCTGGGAACGCTGGAAACACTGAGCGCTAGGAACATGGAGCGCTGGGAACACTGGGAACATGGAGTGCTGGGAATGCTGGGAACATGGAGCACTGGAACGCTGGTAACATGGAGCACTCGGAACGCTGAGCACTGGGAACATGGAGCGCTGGGACCACTGGGAACACAGAGCGTGGGAACGCTGGGAACATGGATCGCTGGGACCGCAGGGAACACGGAGCATGGGGATACTGGGAACATGGAGCACTGGGAAAACGGAGCGCTGGGAAAACGGAGCACTGGGACCGCTGGGAACACGGAGCGCTGGGAACACTGGGAACACTGAGCACTGGGGACGCTGATTGCTGGGAACGCTGGGAATGCTGAGTGCTGGGACTGCTGGGAACACGGTGCGCTGGGAACATTGAGCGCTGGGAACGCCGAGCACTAGGAATGCTTGGAACATGGAACGCGGGGAACGCTGGGAAAACAGAACACTGGGAATGCTGAGATCACTGAGCGCTGGGAATAGAGAGCGCTGGTACCACTGGATCACGGAGCGCTGGGAACGCTGGAAACATTGAGTGCTGGGAACACGGAGCACTGGGACTGCTGGAAACATCGAGCGCTGGGATCATGGAGCGCTAGGAACATTGAGAACATGGAGCGTTGGGAACGCTGGGAACATGGAGCACTGGAAACATGGAGTGCTGGGAACATGGAGCTCTGGGAACATGGTGTGCTGGTAATGCTGGGAACATGGAGCGCTGGGAATGCTGGAAACATGGAGCGCCGGGAACATGGAGTGCTGGGAACGCTGGAAACACTGAGCACTGGAAACACTGGGAACATGGAGTGCTGGGAATGCTGGGAACACTGAGCACTGGTGACGCTGATTGCTGGGAATACTGGGAACGCTGTGCGCTGAGAACATGGAGCGGTGGGAACGCTGAGCACTGGGAACATGGAGCGATGGGAACATGGAGCGCTGGGAACTCTGGGAACATGGAGCGCTGGGATCACTGGGAACATGGAGCGCTGGAACGCTGGTAACATGGAGCACTGGGAACACTGAGCACTGGGAACATAGAGCGCTGGGACAGCAGGGAACACAGAGCGCTGGGAACGCTGCAAACATGGATCGCTGGGACCTCTGGGAACACGGAGCACGTGGACACTGGGAACATGGAGCGCTGGGAAAACGGAGCGCTGGGAACACGGAGCACTGGGACCGCTGGGAACACGGAGCACTGGGAACACTGGGAACACTGAGCACTGGGGACGCTGATTGCTGGGAATGCTGAGTGCTGGGACTGCTGGGAACATGGTGCGCTGGGAACATTGAGCGGTGGGAACGCTGAGCGCTGCGAACATGGAGCGCTGGGAACATGGAGCACTGGGAACACTGAGAACATGGAGCACTGGGAACACTGGGAATATGGAGCGCTGGGAATGCTGGGAACATGCAGCGCTGGAACGCTGGTAACATGGAGCACTGGGAACGTTGAGCGCTGGGAACATGGAGCGTTGGGACCGCTGGGAACACAGAGCACTGGGAACATGGAGCACTGGGACCGCTGGGAACACGGAGCGCTGGGAACGCTGGGAACATGGAACTCTGGGAACATGGAGCGCTGGGAACACTGGGAATATGGAGCGCTGGGATCGCTGGGAACATGGAGCGCTGGAACGCTGGTAACATGGAGCACTGGGAACGCTGAGCACGGGGAACATGGAGCGCTGGGACCGCTGGGAACACAGAGCGCTGGGGACGCTGGGAACATGGATCGCTGGGACCTTTGGGAACACGGAGCACGGGGACACTGGGAAAATGGAGCGCTGGGAAATCAGAGCGCTGGGAATACAGAGCGCTGGGAACACTGGGAACACTGAGCACTGGGGACGCTGATTGCTGGGAACGCTGGGAGTGCTGAGTGCTGGGACTGCTGGGAACACAGTGTGCTGGGAACATTGAGCGGTGGGAACGCTGAGCGCTGGGAACATGGAGCGCTGGGAAAACGGAGCGCTGGGAACACGGAGCACTGGGACTGCTGGGAACACGGAGCGCTGGGAACACTGGGAACACTGAGCACTGGGGACGCTGATTGCTGGGAATGCTGGGAATGCTGAGTGCTGGGACTGCTGGGAACACGGTGCGCTGGGAACATTGAGCGGTGGGAACATGGAGCACTGGGAACATGGAGCGCTGGGAAAACGGAGCGCTGGGAACACGGAGCACTGGGACTGCTGGGAACACGGAGCGCTGGGAACACTGGGAACACTGAGCACTGGGGAAGCTGATTGCTGGGAACGCTGGTAAAGCTGAGTGCTGGGACTGCTGGGAACACGGTGCGCTGGGAACATTGAGCGCTGGGAACGCCGAGCACTAGGAACGCTTGGAACATGGAATGCGGGGAATGCTGGGAACACAGAACGCTGGGAATGCTGAGATCACTGAGCGCTGGGAATAGAGAGCGCTGGTACCACTGGATCACGTAGCGCTGGGAACGCTGGAAACATTGAGTGCTGGGAACACGGAGCACTGGGAGCGCTGGACACATCGAGCGCTGGGATCATGGAGCACTAGGAACACTGAGAACACGGAACGTTGGGAACGCTGGGAACATGGAGCACTGGAAACATGGAGTGCTGGGAACATGGAGCACTGGGAACATGGTGTGATGGGAATGCTGGGAACATGGAGCGCTGGGAATGCTGAGAACATGGAGCACTGGGAATACTGGGAATATGGAGCGCTGGTAATGCTGGGAACATGCAGCGCTGGAACGCTGGTAACATGGAGCACTGGGAACGCTGAGCACTGGGAACATGGAGCGCTGGGACTGCTGGGAACGCGGAGCGCTGGGAACACTGGGAGCACTGGGAAAACTGAGCACTGGGGATGCTGATTGCTGGGAACGCTGGTAACGCTGAGTGCTGAGACTGCTGGGAACACGGTGCACTGGGAACACTGGGCGCTGGGAACGCCGAGCACTAGGAACGCTTGGAACATGGAACGCTGGGAATGCTGGGAACACTGAGTGCTGGGAATACAGAGCGCTGGTACCACTGGATCATGGAGCGCTGGGAACGCTGGAAACTTTGAGTGCTGGGAACATGGAGCACTGGGAGCGCTGGAAACATCGAGCGCTGGGATCATGGAGCGCTAGGAACACTGAGAACACGGAGCGTTGGGAATGCTGGGAACATGGAGCACTGGAAACATGGAGTGCTGGGAACATGGAGCACTGGGAACATGGTGTGCTGGGAATGCTGGGAACACGGAGCGCTGGGATGGCTGTGAAGATGGTGTGCTAGGAATGCTGGGAACATGGAGCGCCGGGAACATGGAGCGCTGGGAACGCTTGAAACATGGAGCGCTGGGAACGCTGGAAACACTGAGCGCTAGGAACATGGAGCGCTGGGAACACTGGGAACATGGAGTGCTGGGAATGCTGGGAACACGGAGCACTGGAACGCTGGTAACATGGATCGCTGGGACCGCAGAGAACACGGAGCACGGGGACACTGGAACATGGAGCACTGGGAAAACGGAGCGCTGGGAACACGGAGCACTGGGACCGCTGGGAACACGGAGCACTGGGAACACTGGGAACACTGAGCACTGGGGACGCTGATTGCTGGGAACACTGGGAATGCTGAGTGCTGGGACTGCTGGGAACACGGAGCGCTGGGAACATTGAGCGCTGGGAACGCCGAGCACTAGGAATGGTTGGAACATGGAATGCGGGGAACGCTGGGAAAACAGAACAGTGGGAATGCTGAGATCACTGAGCACTGGGAATAGAGAGCGCTGGTACCACTGGATCACGGAGCGCTGGGAACGCTGGAAACATTGATTGCTGGGATCACGGAGCACTGGGAGCGCTGGAAACATCGAGCGCTGGGATCATGGAGCGCTAGGAACATTGCGAACATGGAGCGTTGGGAACGCTGGGAACTTGGAGCACTGGAAACATGGAGTGCTGGGAACATGGAGCACTGGGAACATGGTGTGCTGGTAATGCTGGGAACATGGAGCGCTGGGAAACCTGGAAACATGGAGCGCCGGGAACATGGAGTGCTGGGAACGCTGAAAACACTGAGCGCTGGAAACGCTGAGAACATGGAGTGCTGGGAATGCTGGGAACACTGAGCACTGGTGACGCTGATTGCTGGGAATACTGGGAACGCTGTGCGCTGAGAACATGGAGCGGTGGGAACGCTGAGCACTGGGAACATGGAGCGATGGGAACATGGAGCGCTGGGAACTCTGGGAACATGGAGCGCTGGGAACACTGGGAATATGGAGCGCTGGGATCGCTGGGAACATGGAGCGCTGGAACGCTGGTAACATGGAGCACTGGGAACACTGAGCACTGGGAACATAGAGCGCTGGGACAGCAGGGAACACAGAGCGCTGGGAACGCTGGGAACATGGATCGCTGGGACCTCTGGGAACACGGAGCACGTGGACACTGGGAACATGGAGCGCTGGGAAAACGGAGCGCTGGGAACACGGACCACTGGGACCGCTGGGAACACGGAGCACTGGGAACACTTGGAACACTGAGCACTGGGGACGCTGATTGCTGGGAACGCTGGGAATGCTGAGTGCTGGGACTGCTGGGAACACGGTGCGCTGGGAACATTGAGCGGTGGGAACGCTGAGCGCTGCGAACACAGAGCGCTGGGAACATGTCGCACTGGGACCACTGGGAACACGGAGCGCTGGGAACGCTGGGAACATGGAACTCTGGGAACATGGAGCGCTGGGAACACTGGAAATATGGAGCGCTGGGATCGGGGGAACATGGAGTGCTGGAAAGCTGGTAACATTGAGCACTGGGAATGCTGAGCACTGGGAACATGGAGCGCTGGGACCGCTGGGAACACAGAGCGCTGGGACCTCTGGGAACACGGAGCACGGGGACACTGGGAAAATGGAGCGCTGGAAAAACAGAGCGCTAGGAATACAGAGCGCTGGGAATACTGGGAACACTGAGCACTGGGGACGCTGATTGCTGGGAACGCTGGGAGTGCTGAGTGCTGCGACTGCTGGGAACACAGTGTGCTGGGAACATTGAGCGGTGGGAACGCTGAGCGCTGGGAACATGGAGCGCTGGGAACATGGGGCGCTGGGAACGCTGAGAACATGAAGCACTGGGAACACTGGGAATATGGAGCGCTGGGAACGCTGGGAACATGCAGCGCATAATGCTGGTAACATGGAGCACTGGGAACATTGAGCGCTGGGGACATGGAGTGCTAGGACCGCTGGGAACACAGAGCGCTGGGAACGGTGGGAACAGGGAGCACTGGGACCGCTGGGAACACGGAGCGCTGGGACGCCTGGGAACATGGAGCGCTGGGAAAACGGAGCGCTGGGAACACGGAGCACTGGGACCGCTGGGAACACAGAGCGCTGGGGACGCTGGGAACATGGATCGCTGGGACCTCTGGGAACACGGAGCACGGGGACACTGGGAAAATGGAGCGCTGGAAAAACAGATCGCTGGGAATACAGAGCGCTGGGAATACTGGGAACACTGAGCACTGGGGACGCTGATTGCTGGGAACGCTGGGAGTGCTGAGTGCTGCGACTGCTGGGAACACAGTGTGCTGGGAACACAGAGCGCTGGGAACGCTGAGCGCTGGGAACATGGAGCGCTGGGACCGCTGGGAACACAGAGCGCTGGGAACGGTGGGAACAGGGAGCACTAGGACCGCTGGGAACACGGAGCGCTGGGACGCCTGGGAACATGGAGCGCTGGGAAAACGGAGCGCTGGGAACACGGAGCACTGGGACCGCTGGGAACACGGAGCGCTGGGAACGCTGGGAACACTGAGCACTGGGGACGCTGATTGCTGGGAACGCTGGGAATGCTGAGTGCTGGGACTGCTGGGAACATGGTGCGCTGGGAAATTAGAGCTCTGGGAACGCTGGGAACACAGAGCACTGGGACCGCTGGGAACATGGAGCACTGGGAGCGCTGGGAATGCGGAGCGCTGGGAACATGAGGCTCTGTGAACGCTGGGAATGCAGAGCGCTCAGAGCGCTGGGAACATGGAGCACAGGGAAAGCTGAGCACTGGCAACATGGAGCGCTGGGAACATGGAGCGCTGGGAATATGGAGCGCTGGGAACTCTGGGAACATGGAGCGCTGGGAAAGCTGGGAACATGGAGCGCTGGGAACACTGGGAATATGGAGCGCTGGGATTGCTGGGAACATGGAGCGCTGGAACGCTGGTAACATGGAGCACTGGGAAAGCTGAGCACTGGGAACATGGAGCTCTGGGACCGGTGGAAACACAGAGTGCTGGGAACGCTGGGAACATGGATCGCTAGGACCGCTGGGAACACGGAGCATGGGGACACTGGGAACATGGAGCGCTGGGAAAACGGATCGCTGGGAACACGGAGCACTGGGACCGCTGGGAACATGGAGCGCTGGGAACAGTGGGAACACTGAGCACTGAGGACGCTGATTGCTGGGAACGCTGGGAATGCTGAGTGCTGGGACTGCTGGGAACACGGTGCGCTGGGAACATTGAGTGCTGGGAAAGCTGGGAACGCCGAGCACTAGGAACGCTTGGAACATGGAACGCTGGGAATGCTGGGAAGACAGAACGCTGGGAATGCTGAGATCACTGAGTGCTGGGAATACGGAGCGCTGGTACCACTGGATCACGGAGCGCTGGGAAAGCTGGAAACATTGAGTGCTGGGAACACGGAGCGCTGGCAACACTGGGAACACTGAGCACTGGAGACGCTGATTGCTGGGAACGCTGGGAATGCTGAGTGCTGGGACTGCTGGGAACACGGTGCGCTGGGAACATTGAGTGCTGGGAATGCTGGGAACACCGAGCACTAGGAATGCTTGGAACATGGAACGCTGGGAATGCTGGGAGCACAGAACGCTAGGAAAGCTGAGATCACTGAGCGCTGGGAATACAGAGCGCTGGTACCACTGGAACACGGAGCGCTGCGAACGCTGGAAACATTGAGTGCTGGGAACACGGAGCACTGGGAGCACTGGAAACATCGAGCGCTGGGATCATGGAGCGCTAGGAACACTGAGATCACGGAGCGTTGGGAACGCTGGGAACATGGAGCACTGGAAACATGGAGTGCTGGGAACATGGAGCACTGGGAACATGGTGTGCTGGGAATGCTGGGAACACGGAGCGCTGGAATGGCTGGGAACATGGAGCGTTGGGAATGCTGGGAAAATGGAGCGCCGGGATCATGGAGCGTTGGGAACGCTGGAAACATGGAGCGCTGGGAACGCTGGAAACACTGAGTGCTAGGAACATGTAGCGTTGGGAACGCTGGGAACATGGAGCGCAGGGACCGCTGGGAACACGGAGCACTGGGACCGCTGGGAACACGGTGCGCTGGGAACGCTGGGAACACTGAGCACTGGGGACGCTGATTGCTGGGAATGCTGGGAATGCTGAGTGCTGAGACTGCTGGGAAAATGGTGCGCTGGGAAAATAGAGCTCTGGGAACACTGGAAACACAGAGCGCTGGGACCTCTGGGAACATGGAGCACTGGGAGCGCTGGGAATGCAGAGCGCTGGGAACATGAGGCTCTGGGAATGCTGGGAATGCAGAGCGCTCGGAGCGCCGGGAACATGGAGCACTGGGAACGCTGAGCACTGGGAACATGGAGCGCTGGGAACATGGAGCGCTGGGAACATGGAGCTCTGGGAACTCTGGGAACATGGAGCGCTGGGAACGCTGGGAACATGGAGCGCTGGGAACACTTGGAATATGGACCGCTGGGAACGCTGGGAACATGGAGCACTGGAACGCTGGTGACATGGAGCACTGGGAACGCTGAGCACTGGGAACATGGAGCGCTGGGACCGCTGGGAACACAGAGCGTGAGAATGCTGGGAACATGGATCGCTGGGACCGCTGGGAACATGGAGCACGCGGACACTGGGAACATGGAGCACTGGGAAAACGGAGCGCTGGGAACACGGAGCACTGGGACTGCTGGGAACACGGAGCGCTGGGAACACTGGGAACACTGAGCACTGGGGACGCTGATTGTTGGGAATGCTGGTAAAGCTGAGTGCTGGGACTGCTGGGAACACGGTGCGCTGGGAACATTGAGCGCTGGGAACGCCGAGCACTAGGAACGCTTGGAACATGGAACGCGGGGAACGCTGGGAACACAGAACGCTGGGAATGCTGAGATCACTGAGCACTGGGAATAGAGAGCGCTGGTACCACTGGATCACGTAGCGCTGGGAACGCTGGAAACATTGAGTGCTGGGAACACGGAGCACTGGGAGCACTGGAAACATCGAGCACTGGGATCATGGAGCACTTGGAACACTGAGAACACGGAATGTTGGGAACGCTGGGAACATGGAGCACTGGAAACATGGAGTGCTGGGAACATGGAGCACTGGGAACATGGTGTGATGGGAATGCTGGGAACATGGAGCGCTGGGAACGCTGAGAACATGGAGCACTTGGAACACTGGGAATATGGAGCGCTGGTAACGCTGGGAACATGCAGCGCTGGAACGCTGGTAACATGGAGCACTGGGAACGCTGAGCACTGGGAACATGGAGCGCTGGGACTGCTGGGAACACGGAGCGCTGGGAACACTGGGAAAACTGAGCACTGCGGATGCTGATTGCTGGGAACGCTGGTAACGCTGAGTGCTGGGACTGCTGGGAACACGGTGCACTGGGAACATTGAGCACTGGGAACGCCGAGCACTAGGAACGCTTGGAACATGGAACGCTGGGAATGCTGGGAACACAGAAAATTGGGAATGCTGAGATCACTGAGTGCTGGGAATACAGAGCGCTGGTACCACTGGATCATGGAGCGCTGGGAACGCTGGAAACTTTGAGCGCTGGGAACATGGAGCACTGGGAGCGCTGGAAACATCGAGCGCTGGGATCATGGAGTGCTAGGAACACTGAGAACACGGAGCATTGGGAACGCTGGGAAAATGGAGCACTGGAAACATGGAGTGCTGGGAACATGGAGCACTGGGAACATGGTGTGCTGGGAATGCTGGGAACACGGAGCGCTGGGATGGCTGTGAAGATGGAGTGCTAGGAATGCTGGGAACATGGAGTGCCGGGAACATGGAGCGCTGGGAACGCTGGAAACATGGAGCGCTGGGAACGCAGGAAACACTGAGCGCTAGGAACATGGAGCGCTGGGAACACTGGGAACATGGAGTGCTGGGAATGCTGGGAACATGGAGCACTGGAACGCTGGTAACATGGAGCACTCGGAACGCTGAGCACTGGGAACATGGAGCGCTGGGACCACTGGGAACACAGAGCGTGGGAACGCTGGGAACATGGATTGCTGGGACCGCAGGGAACACGGAGCATGGGGATACTGGGAACATGGAGCACTGGGAAAACGGAGCGCTGGGAAAACGGAGCACTGGGACCGCTGGGAACACGGAGCGCTGGGAACACTGGGAACACTGAGCACTGGGGACGCTGATTGCTGGGAACGCTGGGAATGCTGAGTGCTGGGACTGCTGGGAACACGGTGCGCTGGGAACATTGAGCGCTGGGAACGCCGAGCACTAGGAATGCTTGGAACATGGAACGCGGGGAACGCTGGGAAAACAGAACACTGGGAATGCTGAGATCACTGAGCGCTGGGAATAGAGAGCGCTGGTACCACTGGATCACGGAGCGCTGGGAACGCTGGAAACATTGAGTGCTGGGAACACGGAGCACTGGGACTGCTGGAAACATCGAGCGCTGGGATCATGGAGCGCTAGGAACATTGAGAACATGGAGCGTTGGGAACGCTGGGAACATGGAGCACTGGAAACATGGAGTGCTGGGAACATGGAGCTCTGGGAACATGGTGTGCTGGTAATGCTGGGAACATGGAGCGCTGGGAATGCTGGAAACATGGAGCGCCGGGAACATGGAGTGCTGGGAACGCTGGAAACACTGAGCACTGGAAACACTGGGAACATGGAGTGCTGGGAATGCTGGGAACACTGAGCACTGGTGACGCTGATTGCTGGGAATACTGGGAACGCTGTGCGCTGAGAACATGGAGCGGTGGGAACGCTGAGCACTGGGAACATGGAGCGATGGGAACATGGAGCGCTGGGAACTCTGGGAACATGGAGCGCTGGGAACACTGGGAATATGGAGCGCTGGGATCGCTGGGAACATGGAGCGCTGGAATGCTGGTAACATGGAGCACTGGGAACACTGAGCACTGGGAACATAGAGCGCTGGGACAGCAGGGAACACAGAGCGCTGGGAACGCTGCAAACATGGATCGCTGGGACCTCTGGGAACACGGAGCACGCGGACACTGGGAACATGGAGCGCTGGGAAAACGGAGCGCTGGGAACACGGAGCACTGGGACCGCTGGGAACACGGAGCACTGGGAACACTGGGAACACTGAGCACTGGGGACGCTGATTGCTGGGAATGCTGAGTGCTGGGACTGCTGGGAACATGGTGCGCTGGGAACATTGAGCGGTGGGAACGCTGAGCGCTGCGAACATGGAGCACTGGGAACATGGAGCACTGGGAACGCTGAGAACATGGAGCACTGGGAACACTGGGAATATGGAGCGCTGGGAATGCTGGGAACATGCAGCGCTGGAACGCTGGTAACATGGAGCACTGGGAACGTTGAGCGCTGGGAACATGGAGCGTTGGGACCGCTGGGAACACAGAGCACTGGGAACATGGAGCACTGAGAACGCTGGGAACATGGAACTCTGGGAACATGGAGCGCTGGGAACACTGGGAATATGGAGCGCTGGGATCGCTGGGAACATGGAGCGCTGGAACGCTGGTAACATGGAGCACTGGGAACGCTGAGCACGGGGAACATGGAGCGCTGGGACCGCTGGGAACACAGAGCGCTGGGGACGCTGGGAACATGGATCGCTGGGACCTCTGGGAACACGGAGCACGGGGACACTGGGAAAATGGAGCGCTGGGAAATCAGAGCGCTGGGAATACAGAGCGCTGGGAACACTGGGAACACTGAGCACTGGGGACGCTGATTGCTGGGAACGCTGGGAGTGCTGAGTGCTGGGACTGCTGGGAACACAGTGTGCTGGGAACATTGAGCGGTGGGAACGCTGAGCGCTGGGAACATGGAGCGCTGGGAACATGGGCCGCTGGGAACGCTGAGAACATGGAACACTGGGAACACTGGGAATATGGAGCGCTGGGAACGCTGGGAACATGCAGCGCATAATGCTGGTAACATGGAGCACTGGGAACGTTGAGCGCTGGGAACATGGAGCGCTGGGACCGCTGGGAACACAGAGCGCTGGGAACGGTGGGAACATGGAGCACTGGGACCGCTGGGAACACGGAGCGCTGGGACGCTGGGAACATGGAGCGCTGGGAAAACGGAGCGCTGGGAACACGGAGCACTGGGACCGCTGGGAACACGGAGCGCTGGGAACGCTGGGAACACTGAGCACTGGGGACGCTGATTGCTGGGAACACTGGGAATGCTGAGTGCTGGGACTGCTGGGAACATGGTGCGCTGGGAAATTAGAGCTCTGGGAACGCTGGGAACACAGAGCACTGGGACCGCTGGGAACATGGAGCACTGGGAGCGCTGGGAATGCGGAGCGCTGGGAACATGAGGCTCTGGGAACGCTGGGAATGCAGAGCGCTCGGAGCGCTGGGAACATGGAGCGCTGGGAACATGGAGCGCTGGGAATATGGAGCGCTGGGAACTCTGGGAACATGGAGCGCTGGGAACGCTGGGAACATGGAGCGCTGGGAACACTGGGAATATGGAGCGCTGGGATTGCTGGGAACATGGAGCGCTGGAACGCTGGTAACATGGAGCACTGAGAACGCTGAGCACTGGGAACATGGAGCGCTGGGACCGGTGGAAACACAGAGTGCTGGGAACGCTGGGAACATGGATCGCTAGGACCGCTGGGAACACGGAGCACTGGGAACGCTGGGAACACTGAGCACTGGGGACGCTGATTGCTGGGAACACTGGGAATGCTGAGTGCTGGGACTGCTGGGAACATGGTGCGCTGGGAAATTAGAGCTCTGGGAACGCTGGGAACACAGAGCACTGGGACCGCTGGGAACATGGAGCACTGGGAGCGCTGGGAATGCGGAGCGCTGGGAACATGAGGCTCTGGGAACGCTGGGAATGCAGAGCGCTCGGAGCGCTGGGAACATGGAGCGCTGGGAACATGGAGCGCTGGGAATATGGAGCGCTGGGGACTCTGGGAACATGGAGCGCTGGGAACGCTGGGAACATGGAGCGCTGGGAACACTGGGAATATGGAGCGCTGGGATTGCTGGGAACATGGAGCGCTGGAACGCTGGTAACATGGAGCACTGGGAACGCTGAGCACTGGGAACATGGAGCGCTGGGACCGGTGGGAACACAGAGCGCTGGGAACGGTGGGAACATGGAGCACTGGGACCGCTGGGAACACGGAGCGCTGGGACGCTGGGAACAAGGAGCGCTGGGAAAACGGAGCGCTGAGATCACGGAGCACTGGGACCGCTGGAAACACGGAGCGCTGGGAACGCTGGGAACACTGAGCACTGGGGACGCTGATTGCTGGGAACGCTGGGAATGCTGAGTGCTGGGACTGCTGGGAACATGGTGCGCTGGGAAATTAGAGCTCTGGGAATGCTGGGAACACAGAGCACTGGGACCGCTGGGAACATGGAGCACTGGGAGCGCTGGGAATGCGGAGCGCTGGGAGCATGAGGCTCTGGGAATGCTGGGAATGCAAAGCGCTCGGAGCACTGGGAAGATGGAGCGCTGGGAACATGGAGCGCTGGGAATATGGAGCGCTGGGAACTCTGGGAACATGGAGCGCTGGGAACGCTGGGAACATGGAGCGCTGGGAACACTGGGAATATGGAGCGCTGGGATTGCTGGGAACATGGAGCGCTGGAACGCTGGTAACATGGAGCACTCGGAACGCTGAGCACTGGGAACATGGAGCGCTGGGACGGGTGGAAACACAGAGTGCTGGGAACGCTGGGAACATGGATCGCTCGGACCGCTGGGAACACGGAGCACGGGGACACTGGGAACATGGAGCGCAGGGAAAATGGAGCGCTGGGAACACGGAGCACTGGGACCGCTGGGAACATGGAGCGCTGGGAACAGTGGGAACACTGAGCACTGAGGACGCTGATTGCTGGGAACGCTGGGAATGCTGAGTGCTGGGACTGCTGGGAACACGGTGCGCTGGGAACATTGAGCGCTGGGAACGCCGAGCACTAGGAATGCTTGGAACATGGAACGCGGGGAACGCTGGGAAAACAGAACACTGGGAATGCTGAGATCACTGAGCGCTGGGAATAGAGAGCGCTGGTACCACTGGATCACGGAGCGCTGGGAACGCTGGAAACATTGAGTGCTGGGAACACGGAGCACTGGGACTGCTGGAAACATCGAGCGCTGGGATCATGGAGCGCTAGGAACATTGAGAACATGGAGCGTTGGGAACGCTGGGAACATGGAGCACTGGAAACATGGAGTGCTGGGAACATGGAGCTCTGGGAACATGGTGTGCTGGTAATGCTGGGAACATGGAGCGCTGGGAATGCTGGAAACATGGAGCGCCGGGAACGTGGAGTGCTGGGAACGCTGGAAACACTGAGCACTGGAAACACTGGGAACATGGAGTACTGGGAATGCTGGGAACACTGAGCACTGGTGACGCTGATTGCTGGGAATACTGGGAACGCTGTGCGCTGAGAACATGGAGCGGTGGGAACGCTGAGCACTGGGAACATGGAGCGATGGGAACATGGAGCGCTGGGAACTCTGGGAACATGGAGCGCTGGGAACACTGGGAATATGGAGCGCTGGGATCGCTGGGAACATGGAGCACTGGAACGCTGGTAACATGGAGCACTGGGAACACTGAGCACTGGGAACATAGAGCGCTGGGACAGCAGGGAACACAGAGCGCTGGGAACGCTGCAAACATGGATCGCTGGGACCTCTGGGAACACGGAGCACGTGGACACTGGGAACATGGAGCGCTGGGAAAACGGAGTGCTGGGAACACGGAGCACTGGGACCGCTGGGAACACGGAGCACTGGGAACACTGGGAACACTGAGCACTGGGGACGCTGATTGCTGGGAATGCTGAGTGCTGGGACTGCTGGGAACATGGTGCGCTGGGAACATTGAGCGGTGGGAACGCTGAGCGCTGCGAACATGGAGCGCTGGGAACATGGAGCACTGGGAACGCTGAGAACATGGAGCACTGGGAACACTGGGAATATGGAGCGCTGGGAATGCTGGGAACATGCAGCGCTGGAACGCTGGTAACATGGAGCACTGGGAACGTTGAGCGCTGGGAACATGTAGCGTTGGGACCGCTGGGAACACAGAGCACTGGGAACATGGAGCACTGGGACCGCTGGGAACACGGAGCGCTGGGAACGCTGGGAACATGGAACTCTGGGAACATGGAGCGCTGGGAACACTGGGAATATGGAGCGCTGGGATCGCTGGGAACATGGAGCGCTGGAACGCTGGTAACATGGAGCACTGGGAACGCTGAGCACGGGGAACATGGAGCGCTGGGACCGCTGGGAACACAGAGCGCTGGGGACGCTGGGAACATGGATCGCTGGGACCTCTGGGAACACGGAGCACGGGGACACTGGGAAAATGGAGCGCTGGGAAATCAGAGCGCTGGGAATACAGAGCGCTGGGAACACTGGGAACACTGAGCACTGGGGACGCTGATTGCTGGGAACGCTGGGAGTGCTGAGTGCTGGGACTGCTGGGAACACAGTGTGCTGGGAACATTGAGCGGTGGGAACGCTGAGCGCTGGGAACATGGAGCGCTGGGAACATGGGCCGCTGGGAACGCTGAGAACATGGAACATTGGGAACACTGGGAATATGGAGCGCTGGGAACGCTGGGAACATGCAGCGCATAATGCTGGTAACATGGAGCACTGGGAACGTTGAGCGCTGGGAACATGGAGCGCTGGGACCGCTGGGAACACAGAGCGCTGGGAACGGTGGGAACATGGAGCACTGGGACCGCTGGGAACACGGAGCGCTGGGACGCTGGGAACATGGAGCGCTGGGAAAACGGAGCGCTGGGAACACGGAGCACTGGGACCGCTGGGAACATGGAGCGCTGGGAACGCTGGGAACACTGAGCACTGGGGACGCTGATTGCTGGGAACGCTGGGAATGCTGAGTGCTGGGACTGCTGGGAACACAGTGTGCTGGGAACATTGAGCGGTGGGAACGCTGAGCGCTGGGAACATGGGCCGCTGGGAACGCTGAGAACATGGAACACTGGGAACACTGGGAATATGGAGCGCTGGGAACGCTGGGAACATGCAGCGCATAATGCTGGTAACATGGAGCACTGGGAACGTTGAGCGCTGGGAACATGGAGCGCTGGGACCGCTGGGAACACAGAGCGCTGGGAACGGTGGGAACATGGAGCACTGGGACCACTGGGAACACGGAGCGCTGGGACGCTGGGAACATGGAGCGCTGGGAAAACGGAGCGCTGAGATCACGGAGCACTGGGACCGCTGGAAACACGGAGCGCTGGGAACGCTGGGAACACTGAGCACTGGGGACGCTGATTGCTGGGAACGCTGGGAATGCTGAGTGCTGGGACTGCTGGGAACATGGTGCGCTGGGAAATTAGAGCTCTGGGAACGCTGGGAACACAGAGCACTGGGACCGCTGGGAACATGGAGCACTGGGAGCGCTGGGAATGCGGAGCGCTGGGAACATGAGGCTCTGGGAACGCTGGGAATGCAGAGCACTCGGAGTGCTGGGAACATGGAGCGCTGGGAACATGGAGCACTGGGAATATGGAGCGCTGGGAACTCTGGGAACATGGAGCGCTGGGAACGCTGGGAACATGGAGCGCTGGGAACACTGGGAATATGGAGCGCTGGGATTGCTGGGAACATGGAGCGCTGGAACGCTGGTAACATGGAGCACTGGGAACGCTGAGCACTGGGAACATGGAGCGCTGGGACCGGTGGAAACACAGAGTGCTGGGAACGCTGGGAACATGGATCGCTAGGACCGCTGGGAACACGGAGCACGGGGACACTGGGAACATGGAGCGCAGGGAAAATGGAGCGCTGGGAACACGGAGCACTGGGACCGCTGGGAACATGGAGTGCTGGGAACAGTGGGAACACTGAGCACTGAGGATGCTGATTGCTGGGAACGCTGGGAATGCTGAGTGCTGGGACTGCTGGGAACACGGTGCACTTGGAACATTGAGTGCTGGGACTGCTAGGAACACAGTGTGCTGGGAACATTGAGCGGTGGGAACGCTGAGCGCTGCGAACATGGAGCGCTGGGAACATGGGCCGCTGGGAACGCTGAGAACATGGAACACTGGGATCACTGGGAATATGGAGCGCTGGGAATGCTGGGAACATGCAGCGCTGGAACGCTGGTAACATGGAGCACTGGGAACGTTGAGCGCTGGGAACATGTAGCGTTGGGACCGCTGGGAACACAGAGCACTGGGAACATGGAGCACTGGGACCGCTGGGAACACGGAGCGCTGGGAACGCTGGGAACATGGAACTCTGGGAACATGGAGCGCTGGGAACACTGGGAATATGGAGCGCTGGGATCGCTGGGAACATGGAGCGCTGGAACGCTGGTAACATGGAGCACTGGGAACGCTGAGCACGGGGAACATGGAGCGCTGGGACCGCTGGGAACACAGAGCGCTGGGGACGCTGGGAACATGGATCGCTGGGACCTCTGGGAACACGGAGCACGGGGACACTGGGAAAATGGAGCGCTGGGAAATCAGAGCGCTGGGAATACAGAGCGCTGGGAACACTGGGAACACTGAGCACTGGGGACGCTGATTGCTGGGAACGCTGGGAGTGCTGAGTGCTGGGACTGCTGGGAACACAGTGTGCTGGGAACATTGAGCGGTGGGAACGCTGAGCGCTGGGAACATGGAGCGCTGGGAACATGGGCCGCTGGGAACGCTGAGAACATGGAACACTGGGAACACTGGGACTATGGAGCGCTGGGAACGCTGGGAACATGCAGCGCATAATGCTGGTAACATGGAGCACTGGGAATGTTGAGCGCTGGGAACATGGAGCGCTGGGACCGCTGGGAACACAGAGCGCTGGGAACGGTGGGAACATGGAGCACTGGGACCGCTGGGAACACGGAGCGCTGGGACGCTGGGAACATGGAGCACTGGGAAAACGGAGCGCTGAGATCACGGAGCACTGGGACCGCTTTAAACACGGAGCGCTGGGAACACTGGGAACACTGGGCACTGGGGACGCTGATTGCTGGGAACGCTGGGAATGCTGAGTGCTGGGACTGCTGGGAACATGGTGCGCTGGGAAATTAGAGCTCTGGGAACGCTGGGAACACAGAGCACTGGGACCGCTGGGAACATGGAGCACTGGGAGCGCTGGGAATGCGGAGCGCTGGGAACATGAGGCTCTGGGAACGCTGGGAATGCAGAGCGCTCGGAGCGCTGGGAACATGGAGCGCTGGGAACATGGAGCGCTGGGAATATGGAGCGCTGGGAACTCTGGGAACATGGAGCGCTGGGAATGCTGGGAACATGGAGCGCTGGGAACACTGGGAATATGGAGCGCTGGGATTGCTGGGAACATGGAGCGCTGGAACGCTGGTAACATGGAGCACTGGGAACGCTGAGCACTGGGAACATGGAGCGCTGGGACCGGTGGAAACACAGAGTGCTGGGAACGCTGGGAACATGGATCGCTAGGACCGCTGGGAACACGGAGCACGGGGACACTGGGAACATGGAGCGCAGGGAAAATGGAGCGCTGGGAACACGGAGCACTGGGACCGCTGGGAACATGGAGTGCTGGGAACAGTGGGAACACTGAGCACTGAGGACGCTGATTGCTGGGAACGCTGGGAATGCTGAGTGCTGGGACTGCTGGGAACACGGTGCACTTGGAACATTGAGTGCTGGGAAAGCTGGGAACGCCGAGCACTAGGAACGCTTGGAACATGGAACGCTGGGAATGCTGGGAAGACAGAACGCTGGGAATGCTGAGATCACTGAGTGCTGGGAATACGGAGCGCTGGTACCACTGGATCACGGAGCGCTGGGAACGCTGGAAATATTGAGTGCTGGGAACACGGAGCACTGGGAGCGCTGGAAACATCGAGTGCTGGGATCATGGAGCACTAGGAACACTGAGATCACGGAGCGTTGGGAACGCTGGGAACATGGAGCACTGGAAACATGGAGTGCTGGGAACATGGAGCACTGGGAACATGGTGTGCTGGGAATGCTGGTAACACGGAGCGCTGGGATGGCTGGGAATATGGAGCGCTGGGAATGCTGGGAACATGGAGCACCGGGAACATTGAGCGCTGGGAACGCTGGAAACATGGAGCGCTGGGAACGCTGGAAATACTGAGTGCTAGGAACATGGAGCGCTGGGAACGCTGGGAACATGGAGCGCAGGGACCGCTGGGAACACGGATCACTGGGACCGCTGGGTACACGGAGTGCTGGGAACGCTTGGAACACTGAGCACTGGGGACGCTGATTGCTGGGAACGCTGGGAATGCTGAGTGCTTAGACTGCTGGGAACACGGTGCGCTGGGAAAATATAGCTCTGGGAACACTGGGAACACAGAGCGCTGGGACCGCTGGGAACATGGAGCACTGGGAGCGCTGGGAATGCAGAGCGCTGGGAACATGAGGCTCTGGGAACGCTGGGAATGCAGAGCGCTCGGAGCGCCGGGAACATGGAGCACTGCGAATGCTGAGCACTGGGAACATGGAGCGCTGGTAACATGGAGCTCTGGGAACAATTGGAATATGGAGCGCTGGGAACGCTGGGAACATGGAGCAATGGAACGCTGGTGACATGGAGCACTGGGAACGCTGAGCACTGTGAACATGGAGCGCTGGGAACGCTGGGAACATGGAGCGCTGGGAACAATTGGAATATGGAGCGCTGGGAACGCTGGGAACATGGAGCAATGGAACGCTGGTGACATGGAGCACTGGGAACGCTGAGCACTGGGAACATGGAGCGCTGGGACCGCTGGGAACACAGAGCGTGGGAACGCTGGGAACATGGATCACTCGGACCGCTGGGAACACGGAACGTTGGGAACGCTGGGAACATGGAGCACTGGAAACATGGAGTGCTGGGACCATGGAGCACAGGGAACATGGTGTGCTGGGAATGCTGGGAACATGGATCGCTGGGACCACAGGGAACACGGAGCACGGGGACACTGGGAACATGGAGCACTGGGAAAACGGAGCGCTGGGAAAACGGAGCACTGGGACCGCTGGGAACACGGAGCGCTGGGAACACTGGGAACACTGAGCACTGGGGACGCTGATTGCTGGGAACGCTGGGAACGCTGCGTGCTGGGACTGCTGGGAACACGGTGCGCTGGGAACATTGAGCGCTGGGAACGCCGAGTACTAGGAATGGTTGGAACATGCAACGCGGGGAACGCTGAGATCACTGAGCGCTGGCAATAGAGAGCGCTGGTACCACTGGATCATGGAGCGCTGGGAACGCTGGAAACATTGAGTGCTGGGAACACGGAGCACTGGGAGCACTGGAAACATCGAGCGCTGGGATCATGGAGCGCTAGGAACATTGAAAACATGGAGCGTTGGGAACGCTGGGAACATGGAGCACTGGAAACATGGAGTGCTGGGAACATGGAGCACTGGGAACATGGTGTGCTGGTAATGCTGGGAACATGGAGCGCTGGGAATGCTGGAAACATGGAGCGCTGGGAACGTGGAGCGCTGGGAATGCTGGAAACACTGAGCGCTGGAAACGCTGGGAACATGGAGTGCTGGGAATGCTGGGAACACTGAGCACTGGTGATGCTGATTGCTGGGAATACTGGGAATGCTGTGCGCTGAGAAAATGGAGCGGTGGGAACGCTGAGCTCTGGGAACATGGAGCGATGGGAACATGGAGCGCTGGGAACTCTGGGAACATGGAGCGCTGGGTACACTGGGAATATGGAGCGCTGGGATCACTGGGAACATGGAGCGCTGGAACGCTGGTAACATGGAGCACTGGGAACACTGAGCACTGGGAACATAGAGCGCTGGGACCGCAGGGAACACAGAGCGCTGGGAACACTGGTAACACTGAGCACTGGGGACGCTGATTGCTGGGAACGCTGGGAATGCTGAGTGCTGGAACTGCTGGGAACACGGTGCGCTGGGAACATTGAGCGGTGGGAACGCTGAGCGAAGGGAACATGGAGCGCTGGGAACATGGAGCGCTGGGAAAACGGAGCGCTGGGAACACGGAGCACTGGGACTGCTGGGAACACGGAGCGCTGGGAACACTGGGAACACTGAGCACTGGGGACGCTGATTGCTGGGAATGCTGGTAAAGCTGAGTGCTGGGACTGCTGGGAACACGGTGCGCTGGGAACATTGAGCGCTGGGAACGCCGAGCACTAGGAACACTTGGAAATTGGAATGCGGGGAACGCTGGGAACACAGAACGCTGGGAATGCTGAGATCACTGAGCGCTGGGAATAGAGAGTGCTGGTACCACTGGATCACGTAGCGCTGGGAACGCTGGAAACATTGAGTGCTGGGAACATGGAGCACTGGAGCGCTGGAAACATCGAGCGTTGGGATCATGGAGCACTAGGAACACTGAGAACACGGAACGTTGGGAACGCTGGGAACATGGAGCACTGGAAACATGGAGTGCTGGGAACATGGAGCACTGGGAACATGGTGTGATGGGAATGCTGGGAACGTGGAGCGCTGGGAACGCTGAGAACATGGAGCACTGGGAACACTGGGAATATGGAGCGCTGGTAACGCTGGGAACATGCAGCGCTGGAACGCTGGTAACATGGAGCACTGGGAACGCTGAGCACTGGGTACATGGAGCGCTGGGACTGCTGGGAACGTGGAGCGCTGGGAACACTGGGAAAACTGAGCACTGGGGATGCTGATTGCTGGGAACGCTGGTAACGCTGAGTGCTGGGACTGCTGGGAACATGGTGCGCTGGGAACATTGAGTGCTGGGAACGCCGAGCACTAGGAACGCTTGGAACATGGAACGCTGGGAATGCTGGGAACACAGAAAATTGGGAATGCTGAGATCACTGAGTGCTGGGAATACAGAGCGCTGGTACCACTGGATCATGGAGCGCTGGGAACGCTGGAAACTTTGAGTGCTGGGAACATGGAGCACTGGGAGCGCTGGAAACATGGAGCGCTGGAAATATGGAGTGCTGGGAACATGGAGCACTGGGAACATGGTGTGCTGGGAATGCTGGGAACACGGAGTGCTGGGATGGCTGTGAAGATGGAGTGCTAGGAATGCTGAGAACACGGAGCGCCGGGAACATGGAGCGCTGGGAATGCTGGAAACATTGAGCGCTGGGAACGCTGGAAACACTGAGCGCTAGGAACATGGAGCACTGGGAACACTGGGAACATGGAGTGCTGGGAATGCTGGGAACATGGAGCACTGGAACGCTGGTAACATGGAGCACTCGGAACGCTGAACACTGGGAATATGGAGCGTTGGGACCGCTGGGAACACAGAGCGTGGGAACGCTGGGAACATGGATCGCTGGGACCGCAGGGAACACGGAGCACGGGGACACTGGGAACATGGAGCACTGGGAAAACGGAGCGCTGGGAAAACGGAGCACTGGGACCGCTGGGAACACGGAGCGCTGGGAACACTGGGAACACTGAGCACTGGGGACGCTGATTGCTGGGAACGCTGGGAACGCTGAGTGCTGGGACTGCTGGGAACACGGTGCGCTGGGAACATTGAGCGCTGGGAACGCCGAGCACTAGGAATGGTTGGAACATGGAACGCGGGGAACGCTGGGAAAACAGAACACTGGGAATGCTGAGATCACTGAGCGCTGGGAATAGAGAGCGCTGGTACCACTGGATCACGGAGCGCTGGGAACGCTGGAAACATTGAGTGCTGGGAACACGGAGCACTGGGAGCGCTGGAAACATCGAGCGCTGGGATCATGGAGCGCTAGGAACATTGAGAACATGGAGCGTTGGGAACGCTGGGAACATGGAGCACTGGAAACATGGAGTGCTGGGAACATGGAGCACTGGGAACATGGTGTGCTGGTAATGCTGGGAACATGGAGCGCTGGGAATGCTGGAAACATGGAGCGCCGTGAACGTGGAGTGCTGGGAACGCTGGAAACACTGAGCGCTGGAAACGCTGGGAACATGGAGTGCTGGGAATGCTGGGATCACTAAGCACTGGTGACGCTGATTGCTGGGAATACTGGGAACGCTGTGCGCTGAGAACATGGAGCAGTGGGAATGCTGAGCACTGGGAACATGGAGCGATGGGAACATGGAGCGCTGGGAACTCTGGGAACATGGAGCGCTGGGAATACTGGGAATATGGAGCGCTGGGATCGCTGGGAACATGGAGCGCTGGAACGCTGGTAACATGGAGCACTGGGAACACTGAGCACTGGGAACATAGAGCGCTGGGACAGCAGGGAATACAGAGCGCTGGGAACGCTGGGAACATGGATCGCTGGGACCTCTGGGAACACGGAGCACGGGGACACTGGGAACATGGAGCGCTGGGAAAATGGAGCGCTGGGAACACGGAGCATTGGGACCGCTGGGAACACGGAGCACTGGGAACACTGGGAACACTGAGCACTGGGGACGCTGATTGCTGGGAACGCTGGGAACGCTGAGTGCTGGGACTGCTGGGAACACGGTGCGCTGGGAACATTGAGCGGTGGGAACGCTGAGCGCTGGGAACATGGAGCGCTGGGAACATGGAGCACTGGGAAAGCTGAGAACATGGAGCACTGGGAACACTGGGAATATGGAGCGCTGGGAACGCTGGGAACATGCAGCGCTGGAATGCTGGTAACATGGAGCACTGGGAACGTTGAGCGCTGGGAACATGGAGCGTTGGGACCGCTGGGAACAGAGAGCGCTTGGAACATGGAGCACTGGGACCGCTGGGAACACGGAGCGCTGGGAACGCTGGGAACATGGAACTCTGGGAACATGGAGCGCTGGGAACACTGGGAATATGGAGCGCTGGGATCGCTGGGAACATGGAGCGCTGGAACGCTGGTAACATGGAGCACTGGGAACGCTGAGCACTGGGAACATGGAGCGCTGGGACCGCTGGGAACACAGAGCGCTGAGGACGCTGGGAACATGGATCGCTGGGACCTCTGGGAACACGGAGCACGGGGACACTGGGAAAATGGAGCGCTGGGAAAACAGAGCGCTGGGAATACAGAGCGCTGGGAACACTGGGAACACTGAGCACTGGGGACGCTGATTGCTGGGAACGCTGGGAGTGCTGAGTGCTGGGACTGCTGGGAACACAGTGTGCTGGGAACATTGAGCGGTGGGAACGCTGAGCGCTGGGAACATGGAGCGCTGGGAACATGGGGTGCTGGGAACGCTGAGAACATGGAGCACTGGGAACACTGGGAATATGGAGCGCTGGGAACGCTGGGAACATGCAGCGCATAATGCTGGTAACATGGAGCACTGGGAACGTTGAGCGCTGGGAACATGGAGCGCTGGGACCGCTGGGAACACAGAGCGCTGGGAACAGTGGGAACATGGAGCACTGGGACCGCTGGGAACACGGAGCGCTGGGACGCTGGGAACATGGAGCGCTGGGAAAATGGAGCGCTGGGAACACAGAGCACTGGGACCGCTGGGAACACGGAGCGCTGGGAACGCTGGGAACACTGAGCACTGGGGACGCTGATTGCTGGGAACGCTGGGAATGCTGAGTGCTGGGACTGCTGGGAACATGGTGCGCTGGGAAATTAGAGCTCTGGGAACGCTGGGAACACAGAGCACTGGGACCGCTGAGAACATGGAGCACTGGAAGCGGTGGGAATGCGGAGCGCTGGGAACATGAGGCTCTGGGAACGCTGGGAATGCAGAGCGCTCGGAGCGCTGGGAATATGGAGCACTGGGAAAGTTGAGCACTGGGAACATGGAGCGCTGGGAACATGGAGCGCTGGGAATATGGAGCGCTGGGAACTCTGGGAACATGGAGCGCTGGGAACACTGGGAACATGGAGAGCTGGGAACACTGGGAATATGGAGCGCTGGGATTGCTGGGAACATGGAGCGCTGGAACGCTGGTAACATGGAGCACTGGGAACGCTGAGCACTGGGAACATGGAGCGCTGGGAAAACGGAGTGCTGGGAACACGGAGCACTGGGACCGCTGGGAACATGGAGTGCTGGAAACAGTGGGAACACTGAGCACTGAGGACGCTGATTGCTGGGAAAGCTGGGAACGCCGAGCACTAGGAACGCTTGGAACATGGAACGCTGGGAATGCTGGGAACACAGAACGCTGGGAATGCTGAGATCACTGAATGCTGGGAATACGGAGCGCTGGTACCACTGGATCACGGAGCGCTGGGAAAGCTGGAAACATTGAGTGCTGGGAACACGGAGCACTGGGAACACTGGGAACACTGAGCACTGGAGACGCTGATTGCTGGGAACGCTGGGAATGCTGAGTGCTGGGACTGCTGGGAACACGGTGCGCTGGGAACATTGAGTGCTGGGAAAGCTGGGAACACCGAGCACTAGGAACGCTTGGAACATGGAATGCTGGGAATGCTGGGAGCACAGAACGCTGGGAAAGCTGAGATCACTGAGCGCTGGGAATACAGAGCGCTGGTACCACTGGATCACGGAGCGCTGCGAACGCTGGAAACATTGCGTGCTGGGAACACGGAGCACTGGGAGCGCTGGAAACATCGAGCGCTGAGATCATGGAGCGCTAGGAACACTGAGATCACGGAGCGTTGGGAACGCTGGGAACATGGAGCACTGGAAACATGGAGTGCTGGGAACATGGAGCGCTGGGAACGCTGGAAACATGGAGCGCTGGGAACGCTGGAAACACTGAGTGCTAGGAACATGGAGCGCTGGGAACGCTGGGAACATGGAGCACAGGGACCGCTGGGAACACGGAGCACTGGGACCGCTGGGAACACGGAGTGCTGGGAACGCTTGGAACACTGAGCACTGGGGACGCTGATTGCTGGGAACGCTGGGAATGCTGAGTGCTGAGACTGCTGGGAACACGGTGCGCTGGGAAAATAGAGCTCTGGGAACACTGGGAACACAGAGCGCTGGGACCGCTGGGAACATGGAGCACTGGGAGCACTGGGAATGCAGAGCGCTGGGAACATGAGGCTCTGGGAACGCTGGGAATGCAGAGCGCTCGGAGTGCCGGGAACATGGAGCACTGGGAATGCTGAGCACTGGGAACATGGAGCGCTGGTAACATGGAGCGCTGGGAACATGGAGCTCTGGGAACAATTGGAATATGGAGTGCTGGGAACGCTGGGAACATGGAGCAATGGAACGCTGGTGACATGGAGCACTGGGAACGCTGAGCACTGGGAACATGGAGCGCTGGGAACGCTGGGAACATGGAGCGCTGGGAACAATTGGAATATGGAGCGCTGGGAACGCTGGGAACATGGAGCAATGGAACGCTGGTGACATGGAGCACTGGGAACGCTGAGCACTGGGAACATGGAGTGCTAGGACCACTGGGAACACAGAGCGTGGGAACGCTGGGAAGATGGATCGCTCGGACCACTGGGAACACGGAGCACGGGGACACTGGGAACATGGAGCACTGGGAAAATGGAGCGCTGGGAACACGGAGCACTGGGACCACTGGGAACACAGAGCGCTGGGAACACTGGGAACACTGAGCACTGGGGACGCTGATTGCTGGGAACGCTGGGAACGCTGAGTGCTGGGACTGCTGGGAATACGGTGCGCTGGGAACATTGAGCGCTGGGAACGCCGAGCACTAGGAACGCTTGGAACATGGAAAGCGGGGAATGCTGGGAACACAGAACGCTGGGAATGCTGAGATCACTGAGCGCTGGGAATAGAGAGCGCTGGTACCACTGGATCACGGAGCGCTGGGAACGCTGGAAACATTGAGTGCTGGGAACACGGAGCACTGGGAGCGCTGGAAACATCGAGCGCTGGGATCATGGAGCACTAGGAACACTGAGATCACGGAGCGTTGGGAACGCTGGGAACATGGAGCACTGGAAACATGGAGTGCTGGGAACATGGAGCACTGGGAACATGGTGTGCTGGGAATGCTGGGAACACGGAGCGCTGGGATGGCTGGGAACATGGAGCGCTGGGAATGCTGGGAACATGGAGCGCCGGGAACATTGAGCGCTGGGAACGCTGGAAACATGGAGCGCTGGGAACGCTGGAAACACTGAGTGCTAGGAACATGGAGCGCTGGGAACGCTGGGAACATGGAGCGCAGGGACCGCTGGGAACACGGAGCACTGGGACCCCTGGGAACATGGAGTGCTGGGAACGCTTTGAACACTGAGCACTGGGGAAGCTGATTGCTGGGAACGCTGGGAATGCTGAGTGCTGAGACTGCTGGGAACACGGTGCGCTGGGAAAATAGAGCTCTGGGAACACTGGGAACACAGAGCGCTGGGACCGCTGGGAACATGGAGCACTGGGAGCGCTGGGAATGCAGAGCGCTGGGAACATGAGGCTCTGGGAACGCTGTGAAAGCAGAGCGCTCGGAGCGCCGGGAACATGGAGCACTGGGAATGCTGAGCACTGGGAACATGGAGCGCTGGTAACATGGAGCGCTGGGAACATGGAGTTCTGGGAACTCTGGGAACATGGAGCGCTTGGAACGCTGGGAACATGCAGCGCTGGGAACAATTGGAATATGGTGCGCTGGGAACGCTGGGAACATGGAGCAATGGAACGCTGGTGACATGGAGCACTGGGAACGCTGAGCACTGGGAACATGGAGCGCTGGGACCGCTGGGAACACAGAGCGTGGGAATGCTGGGAACATGGATCGCTCGGACCGCTGGGAACACGGAGCACGGGGACACTGGGAACATGGAGCACTGGGAAAACGGAGCGCTGGGAACACGGAGCACTGGGACCACTGGGAACACGGAGCGCTGGGAACACTGGGAGCACTGAGCACTGGGGACGCTGATTCCTGGGAACGCTGGGAATGCTGAGTGCTGAGACTGCTGGGAACACGGTGCGCTGGGAAAATAGAGCTCTGGGAACACTGGGAACACAGAGCGCTGGGACCGCTGGGAACATGGAGCACTGGGAGCGCTGGGAATGCAGAGCGCTGGGAACATGAGGCTCTGGGAACGCTGGGAATGCAGAGCGCTCGGAGCGCCGGGAACATGGAGCACTGCGAATGCTGAGCACTGGGAACATGGAGCGCTGGTAACATGGAGCGCTGGGAACATGGAGCTCTGGGAACAATTGGAATATGGAGCGCTGGGAACGCTGGGAACATGGAGCAATGGAACGCTGGTGACATGGAGCACTGGGAACGCTGAGCACTGGGAACATGGAGCGCTGGGAACGCTGGGAACATGGAGCGCTGGGAACAATTGGAATATGGAGCGCTGGGAACGCTGGGAACATGGAGCAATGGAACGCTGGTGACATGGAGCACTGGGAATGCTGAGCACTGGGAACATGGAGCGCTGGGACCGCTGGGAACACAGAGCGTGGGAACGCTGGGAAGATGGATCGCTCGGACCGCTGGGAACACGGAGCACGGGGACACTGGGAACATGGAGCACTGGGAAAATGGAGCGCTGGGAACACGGAGCACTGAGACCACTGTGAACACGGAGCGCTGGGAACACTGGGAACACTGAGCACTGGGGACGCTGATTGCTGGGAACGCTGGGAACGCTGAGTGCTGGGACTGCTGGGAACACGGTGCGCTGGGAACATTGAGCGCTGGGAACGCCGAGCACTAGGAACGCTTGGAACATGGAAAGCGGGGAATGCTGGGAACACAGAACGCTGGGAATGCTGAGATCACTGAGCGCTGGGAATAGAGAGCGCTGGTACCACTGGATCATGGAGCGCTGGGAACGCTGGAAATATTGAGTGCTGGGAACACGGAACACTGGGAGCGCTGGAAACATCGAGTGCTGGGATCATGGAGCACTAGGAACACTGAGATCATGGAGCGTTGGGAACGCTGGGAACATGGAGCACTGGAAACATGGAGTGCTGGGAACATGGAGCACTGGGAACATGGTGTGCTGGGAATGCTGGGAACACGGAGCGCTGGGATGGCTGGGAACATGGAGTGCTGGGAATGCTGGCAACATGGAGCGCCGGGAACATTGAGCGCTGGGAACGCTGGAAACACTGAGTGCTAGGAACATGGAGCGCTGGGAACGCTGGGAACATGGAGCGCAGGGACCGCTGGGAACACGGAGCACTGGGACCCCTGGGAACATGGAGTGCTGGGAACGCTTGGAACACTGAGCACTGGGGACGCTGATTGCTGGGAACGCTGGGAATGCTGAGTGCTGAGACTGCTGGGAACACTGTGCGCTGGGAAAATAGAGCTCTGGGAACACTGGGAAAACAGAGCGCTGCGACCGCTGGGAACATGGAGCACTGGGAGCGCTGGGAATGCAGAGCGCTGGGAACATGAGGCTCTGGGAACGCTGTGAAAGCAGAGCGCTCGGAGCGCCGGGAACATGGAGCACTGGGAATGCTGAGCACTGGGAACGTGGAGCGCTGGTAACATGGAGCGCTGGGAACATGGAGTTCTGGGAACTCTGGGAACATGGAGCGCTGGGAACGCTGGGAACATGCAGCGCTGGGAACAATTGGAATATGGAGCGCTGGGAACGCTGGGAACATGGAGCAATGGAACGCTGGTGACATGGAGCACTGGGAACGCTGAGCACTGGGAACATGGAGCGCTGGGACCGCTGGGAACACAGAGCGTGGGAACGCTGGGAACATGGATCGCTCGGACCGCTGGGAACACGGAGCACGGGGACACTGGGAACATGGAGCACTGGGAAAACGGAGCGCTGGGAACACGGAGCACTGGGGCCACTGGGAACACGGAGCGCTGGGAACACTGGGAGCACTGAGCACTGGTAACGCTGAGTGCTGGGACTGCTGGGAACACGGTGCGCTGGGAACATTGAGCGCTGGGAACGCCGAGCACTAGGAACGCTTGGAAAATGGAACGCGGGGAACGCTGGGAACACAGAACACTGGGAATGCTGAGATCACTGAGCGCTGGGAATAGAGAGCGCTGGTACCACTGGATCACGGAGTGCTGGGAACGCTGGAAACATTGAGTGCTGGGAACACGGAGCACTGGGAGCACTGGAAACATCGAGCGCTGGGATCATGGAGCGCTAGGAACACTGAGAACACGGAACGTTGGGAACGCTGGGAACATGGAGCACTGGAAACATGGAGTGCTGGGAACATGGAGCACTGGGAACATGGTGTGCTGGGAATGCTGGGAACATGGAGCGCTGGGAACGCTGGGAACATGCAGCGCTGGAAAGCTGGGAACATGAAGCACTGGGAATGATGAGCGCTGGGAACATGGAGCGCTGGGAACATGGAGCTCTGGGAACAATTGGAATATGGAGCGCTGGGAACGCTGGGAACATGGAGCAATGGAACGCTGGTGACATGGAGCACTGGGAACGCTGAGCACTGGGAACATGGAGCGCTGGGAACGCTGGGAACATGGAGCGCTGGGAACAATTGGAATATGGAGCGCTGGGAACGCTGGGAACATGGAGCAATGGAACGCTGGTGACATGGAGCACTGGGAACGCTGAGCACTGGGAAGATGGAGCGCTGGGACCGCTGGGAACACTGAGCGTGGGAACGCTGGGAAGATGGATCGCTCGGACCGCTGGGAACACGGAGCACGGGGACACTGGGAACATGGAGCACTGGGAAAATGGAGCGCTGGGAACACGGAGCACTGGGACCACTGTGAACACGGAGCGCTGGGAACACTGGGAACACTGAGCACTGGGGACGCTGATTGCTGGGAACGCTGGGAACGCTGAGTGCTGGGACTGCTGGGAACACGGTGCGCTGGGAACATTGAGCGCTGGGAACGCCGAGCACTAGGAACACTTGGAACATGGAAAGCGGGGAATGCTGGGAACACAGAACGCTGGGAATGCTGAGATCACTTAGCGCTGGGAATAGAGAGCGCTGGTACCACTGGATCACGGAGCGCTGGGAACGCTGGAAATATTGAGTGCTGGGAACACGGAGCACTGGGAGCGCTGGAAACATCGTGTGCTGGGATCATGGAGCACTAGGAACACTGAGATCACGGAGCGTTGGGAACGCTGGGAACATGGAGCACTGGAAACATGGAGTGCTGGGAACATGGAGCACTGGGAACATGGTGTGCTGGGAATGCTGGGAACACGGAGCGCTGGGATGGCTGGGAACATGGAGTGCTGGGAATGCTGGCAACATGGAGCGCCGGGAACATTGAGCGCTGGGAACGCTGGAAACATGGAGCGCTGGGAACGCTGGAAACACTGAGTGCTAGGAACATGGAGCGCTGGGAACGCTGGGAACATGGAGCGCAGGGACCGCTGGGAACACGGAGCACTGGGACCCCTGGGAACATGGAGTGCTGGGAACGCTTGGAACACTGAGCACTGGGGACGCTGATTGCTGGGAACGCTGGGAATGCTGAGTGCTGAGACTGCTGGGAACACGGTGCGCTGGGAAAATAGAGCTCTGGGAACACTGGGAAAACAGAGCGCTGCGACCGCTGGGAACATGGAGCACTGGGAGCGCTGGGAATGCAGAGCGCTGGGAACATGAGGCTCTGGGAACGCTGTGAAAGCAGAGCGCTCGGAGCGCCGGGAACATGGAGCACTGGGAATGCTGAGCACTGGGAACGTGGAGCGCTGGTAACATGGAGCGCTGGGAACATGGAGTTCTGGGAACTCTGGGAACATGGAGCGCTGGGAACGCTGGGAACATGCAGCGCTGGGAACAATTGGAATATGGTGCGCTGGGAACGCTGGGAACATGGAGCAATGGAACGCTGGTGACATGGAGCACTGGGAACGCTGAGCACTGGGAACATGGAGCGCTGGGACCGCTGGGAACACAGAGCGTGGGAACGCTGGGAACATGGATCGCTCGGACCGCTGGGAACACGGAGCACGGGGACACTGGGAACATGGAGCACTGGGAAAACGGAGCGCTGGGAACACGGAGCACTGGGGCCACTGGGAACACGGAGCGCTGGGAACACTGGGAGCACTGAGCACTGGGGACGCTGATTGCTGGGAACGCTGGTAACGCTGAGTGCTGGGACTGCTGGGAACACGGTGCGCTGGGAACATTGAGCGCTGGGAACGCCGAGCACTGGGAACGCTTGGAAAATGGAACGCGGGGAACGCTGGGAACACAGAACACTGGGAATGCTGAGATCACTGAGCGCTGGGAATAGAGAGCGCTGGTACCACTGGATCATGGAGTGCTGGGAACGCTGGAAACATTGAGTGCTGGGAACACGGAGCACTGGGAGCACTGGAAACATCGAGCGCTGGGATCATGGAGCGCTAGGAACACTGAGAACACGGAACGTTGGGAACGCTGGGAACATGGAGCACTGGAAACATGGAGTGCTGGGAACATGGAGCACTGGGAACATGGTGTGCTGGGAATGCTGGGAACATGGAGCGCTGGGAACGCTGGGAACATGCAGCGCTGGAAAGCTGGGAACATGCAGCGCTGGAAAGCTGGGAACATGAAGCACTGGGAATGATGAGCGCTGGGAACATGGAGCGCTGGGACCGCTGGGAACACGGAGCGCTGGGAACACTGGGAAAACTGAGCACTGGGGACGCTGATTGCTGGGAACGCTGGGAATGCTGAGTGCTGGGACTGCTGGGAACACGATGCGCTGGGAACATTGAGAGCTGGGAAAGCTGGGAACGCCGAACACTAGGAACGCTTGGAACATGGAACGCTGGGAATGCTGGGAACACAGAAGGCTGGGAATGCTGAGATCACTGAGTGCTGGGAATACAGAGCGCTGGTACCACTGGATCACGGAGCGCTGAGAACGCTGGAAACATTGAGTGCTGGGAACACGGAGCACTGGGAGCACTGGAAACATCGAGCACTGGGATCATGGAGCGCTCGGAACAGTGAGAACACGGAGCGTTGGGAACGCTGGGAACATGGAGCACTGGAAACATGGAGTGCTGGGAACATGGAGCACTGGGAACATGGTGTGCTGGGAATGCTGGGAACACGGAGCGCTGGGATGGCTGGGAACATGGAGTGCTGGGAATGCTGGGAACATGGAGCGCCGGGAACATGGAGCGCTGGTACCACTGGATCACGGAGCGCTGGGAACGCTGGAAACATTGAGTGCTGGGAACACGGAGCACTGGGAGCGCTGGAAACATCGAGCGCTGGGATCATGGTGCGCTAGGAACATTGAGAACATGGAGCGTTGGGAACGCTGGGAACATGGAGCACTGGAAACATGGAGTGCTGGGAACATGGAGCACTGGGAACATGGTGTGCTGGGAATGCTGGGAACACGGAGCGCTGGGATGGCTGGGAACATGGAGTGCTGGGAATGCTGGGAACATGGAGCGCCAGGAACATGGAGCGCTGGTACCACTGGATCACGGAGCGCTGGGAACGCTGGAAACATTGAGTGCTGGGAACACGGAGCACTGGGAGCGCTGGAAACATCGAGCGCTGGGATCATGGTGCGCTAGGAACATTGAGAACATGGAGCGTTGGGAACGCTGGGAACCTGGAGCACTGGAACGCTGGTGACATGGAGCACTGGGAACGCTGAGCACTGGGAACATGGAGCGCTAGGACCGCTGGGAACACAGAGCGTGGGAACGCTGGGAAGATGGATCGCTTGGACCGCTGGGAACACGGAGCACGGGGACACTGGGAACATGGAGCACTGGGAAAATAGAGCGCTGGGAACACGGAGCACTGGGACCACTGGGAACACAGAGCGCTGGGAACACTGGGAACACTGAGCACTGGGGACGCTGATTGCTGGGAACGCTGGGAACGCTGAGTGCTGGGACTGCTGGGAACACGGTGCGCTGGGAACATTGAGCGCTGGGAACGCCGAGCACTAGGAACGCTTGGAACATGGAAAGCGGGGAATGCTGGGAACACAGAACGCTGGGAATGCTGAGATCACTGAGCGCTGGGAATAGAGAGCGCTGGTACCACTGTATCACGGAGCGCTGGGAACGCTGGAAACATGGAGCGCTGGGAACAATTGGAATATGGAGCGCTGGGAACGCTGGGAACATGGAGCAATGGAACGCTGGTGACATGGAGCACTGGGAACGCTGAGCACTGGGAACATGGAGCGCTAGGACCGCTGGGAACACAGAGCGTGGGAACGCTGGGAAGATGGATCGCTCGGACCGCTGGGAACACGGAGCACGGGGACACTGGGAACATGGAGCACTGGGAAAATGGAGCGCTGGGAACACGGAGCACTGGGACCACTGGGAACACAGAGCGCTGGGAACACTGGGAACACTGAGCACTGGGGACGCTGATTGCTGGGAACGCTGGGAACGCTGAGTGCTGGGACTGCTGGGAACACGGTGCGCTGGGAACATTGAGCGCTGGGAACGCCGAGCACTAGGAACGCTTGGAACATGGAAAGCGGGGAATGCTGGGAACACAGAACGCTGGGAATGCTGAGATCACTGAGCGCTGGGAATAGAGAGCGCTGGTACCACTGGATCACGGAGCGCTGGGAACGCTGGAAACATTGAGTGCTGGGAACACGGAGCACTGGGAGCGCTGGAAACATCGAGCGCTGGGATCATGGAGCACTAGGAACACTGAGATCACGGAGCGTTGGGAACGCTGGGAACATGGAGCACTGGAAACATGGAGTGCTGGGAACATGGAGCACTGGGAACATGGTGTGCTGGGAATGCTGGGAACACGGAGCGCTGGGATGGCTGGGAACATGGAGCGCTGGGAATGCTGGGAACATGGAGCGCCGGGACCATTGAGCACTGGGAACGCTGGAAACATGGAGCGCTGGGAACGCTGGAAACACTGAGTGCTAGGAACATGGAGCGCTGGGAACGCTGGGAACATGGAGCGCAGGGACCGCTGGGAACACGGAGCACTGGGACCCCTGGGAACATGGAGTGCTGGGAACGCTTTGAACACTGAGCACTGGGGACGCTGATTGCTGGGAACGCTGGGAATGCTGAGTGCTGAGACTGCTGGGAACACGGTGCGCTGGGAAAATAGAGCTCTGGGAACACTGGGAACACAGAGCGCTGGGACGGCTGGGAACATGGAGCACTGGGAGCGCTGGGAATGCAGAGCGCTGGGAACATGAGGCTCTGGGAACGCTGTGAAAGCAGAGCGCTCGGAGCGCCGGGAACATGGAGCACTGGGAATGCTGAGCACTGGGAACGTGGAGCGCTGGTAACATGGAGCGCTGGGAACATGGAGTTCTGGGAACTCTGGGAACATGGAGCGCTGGGAACGCTGGGAACATGCAGCGCTGGGAACAATTGGAATATGGTGCGCTGGGAACGCTGGGAACATGGAGCAATGGAACGCTGGTGACATGGAGCACTGGGAACGCTTAGCACTGGGAACATGGAGCGCTGGGACCGCTGGGAACACAGAGCGTGGGAATGCTGGGAACATGGATCGCTCGGACCGCTGGGAACACGGAGCACGGGGACACTGGGAACATGGAGCACTGGGAAAACGGAGTGCTGGGAAGACGGAGCACTGGGACCACTGGGAACACGGAGCGCTGGGAACACTGGGAGCACTGAGCACTGGGGACGCTGATTCCTGGGAACGCTGGGAATGCTGAGTGCTGAGACTGCTGGGAACACGGTGCGCTGGGAAAATAGAGCTCTGGAAACACTGGGAACACAGAGCGCTGGGACCGCTGGGAACATGGAGCACTGGGAGCGCTGGGAATGCAGAGCGCTGGGAACATGAGGCTCTGGGAACGCTGGGAATGCAGAGCGCTCGGAGCGCCGGGAACATGGAGCACTGCGAATGCTGAGCACTGGGAACATGGAGCGCTGGTAACATGGAGCGCTGGGAACATGGAGCTCTGGGAACAATTGGAATATGGAGCGCTGGGAACGCTGGGAACATGGAGCAATGGAACGCTGGGAACATGGAGCACTGGGAACGCTGAGCACTGGGAACATGGAGCGCTGGGAACGCTGGGAACATGGAGCGCTGGGAACAATTGGAATATGGAGCGCTGGGAACGCTGGGAACATGGAGCAATGGAACGCTGGTGACATGGAGCACTGGGAACGCTGAGCACTGGGAACATGGAGCGCTGGGACCGCTGGGAACACAGAGCGTGGGAACGCTGGGAAGATGGATCGCTCGGACCGCTGGGAACACGGAGCACGGGGACACTGGGAACATGGAGCACTGGGAAAATGGAGCGCTGGGAACACGGAGCACTGGGACCACTGTGAACACGGAGCGCTGGGAACACTGGGAACACTGAGCACTGGGGATGCTGATTGCTGGGAACGCTGGGAACGCTGAGTGCTGGGACTGCTGGGAACACGGTGCGCTGGGAACATTGAGCGCTGGGAACGCCGAGCACTAGGAACGCTTGGAACATGGAAAGCGGGGAATGCTGGGAACACAGAACGCTGGGAATGCTGAGATCACTGAGCGCTGGGAATAGAGAGCGCTGGTACCACTGGATCACGGAGCGCTGGGAACGCTGGAAATATTGAGTGCTGGGAACACGGAGCACTGGGAGCGCTGGAAACATCGAGTGCTGGGATCATGGAGCACTAGGAACACTGAGATCACGGAGCGTTGGGAACGCTGGGAACATGGAGCACTGGAAACATGGAGTGCTGGGAACATGGAGCACTGGGAACATGGTGTGCTGGGAATGCTTGGAACACGGAGCGCTGGGATGGCTGGGAACATGGAGTGCTGGGAATGCTGGGCAACATGGAGCGCCGGGAACATTGAGCGCTGGGAACGCTGGAAACATGGAGCGCTGGGAACGCTGGAAACACTGAGTGCTAGGAACATGGAGCGCTGGGAACGCTGGGAACATGGAGCGCAGGGACCGCTGGGAACACGGAGCACTGGGACCCCTGGGAACATGGAGTGCTGGGAACGCTTGGAACACTGAGCACTGGGGACGCTGATTGCTGGGAACGCTGGGAATGCTGAGTGCTGAGACTGCTGGAAACACGGTGCGCTGGGAAAATAGAGCTCTGGGAACACTGGGAAAACAGAGCGCTGCGACCGCTGGGAACATGGAGCACTGGGAGCGCTGGGAATGCAGAGCGCTGGGAACATGAGGCTCTGGGAACGCTGTGAAAGCAGAGCGCTCGGAGCGCCGGGAACATGGAGCACTGGGAATGCTGAGCACTGGGAACGTGGAGCGCTGGTAACATGGAGCACTGGGAACATGGAGTTCTGGGAACTCTGGGAACATGGAGCGCTGGGAACGCTGGGAACATGCAGCGCTGGGAACAATTGGAATATGGTGCGCTGGGAACGCTGGGAACATGGAGCAATGGAACGCTGGTGACATGGAGCACTGGGAACGCTGAGCACTGGGAACATGGAGCGCTGGGACTGCTGGGAACACAGAGCGTGGGAACGCTGGGAACATGGATCGCTCGGACCACTGGGAACACGGAGCACGGGGACACTGGGAACATGGAGCACTGGGAAAACGGAGCGCTGGGAACACGGAGCACTGGGGCCACTGGGAACACGGAGCGCTGGGAACACTGGGAGCACTGAGCACTGGGGACGCTGATTGCTGGGAACGCTTAACGCTGAGTGCTGGGACTGCTGGGAACACGGTGCGCTGGGAACATTGAGCGCTGGGAACGCCGAGCACTAGGAACGCTTGGAAAATGGAACGCAGGGAACGCTGGGAACACAGAACACTGGGAATGCTGAGATCACTGAGCGCTGGGAATAGAGAGCGCTGGTACCACTGGATCACGGAGTGCTGGGAACGCTGGAAACATTGAGTGCTGGGAACACGGAGCACTGGGAGCTCTGGAAACATCGAGTGCTGTGATCATGGAGCGCTAGGAACACTGAGAACACGGAACGTTGGGAACGCTGGGAACATGGAGCACTGGAAACATGGAGTGCTGGGAACATGGAGCACTGGGAACATGGTGTGCTGGGAATGCTGGGAACATGGAGCGCTGGGAACGCTGGGAACATGCAGCGCTGGAAAGCTGGGAACATGAAGCACTGGGAATGATGAGCGCTGGGAACATGGAGCGCTGGGACCACTGGGAACACGGAGCGCTGGGAACACTGGGAAAACTGAGCACTGGGGACGCTGATTGCTGGGAACGCTGGGAATGCTGAGTGCTGGGACTGCTGGGAACACGATGCGCTGGGAACATTGAGAGCTGGGAAAGCTGGGAACGCCGAACACTAGGAACGCTTGGAACATGGAACGCTGGGAATGCTGGGAACACAGAAGGCTGGGAATGCTGAGATCACTGAGTGCTGGGAATACAGAGCGCTGGTACCACTGGATCACGGAGCGCTGGGAACGCTGGAAACATTGAGTGCTGGGAACATGGAGCACTGGGAGCACTGGAAACATCGAGCACTGGGATCATGGAGCGCTCGGAACACTGAGAACACGGAGCGTTGGGGACGCTGGGAACATGGAGCACTGGAAACATGGAGTGCTGGGAACATGGAGCACTGGGAACATGGTGTGCTGGGAATGCTGGGAACACGGAGCGCTGGGATGGCTGGGAACATGGAGTGCTGGGAATGCTGGGAACATGGAGCGCCGGGAACATGGAGCGCTGGTACCACTGGATCACGGAGCGCTGGGAACGCTGGAAACATTGAGTGCTGGGAACACGGAGCACTGGGAGCGCTGGAAACATCGAGCGCTGGGATCATGGTGCGCTAGGAACATTGAGAACATGGAGCGTTGGGAACGCTGGGAACATGGAGCACTGGAAACATGGAGTGCTGGGAACATGGAGCACTGGGAACATGGTGTGCTGGGAATGCTGGGAACACGGAGCGCTGGGATGGCTGGGAACATGGAGTGCTGGGAATGCTGGGAACATGGAGCGCCAGGAACATGGAGCGCTGGTACCACTGGATCACGGAGCGCTGGGAACGCTGGAAACATTGAGTGCTGGGAACACGGAGCACTGGGAGCGCTGGAAACACCGAGCGCTGGGATCATGGTGCGCTAGGAACATTGAGAACATGGAGCGTTGGGAACGCTGGGAACCTGGAGCACTGGAAACATGGAGTGCTGGGAACATGGAGCACTGGGAACATGGTGTGCTGGGAAATCTGGGAACATGGAGCGCCGGGAACATGGAGCGCTGGTACCACTGGATCACGGAGCGCTGGGAACGCTGGAAACTTTGAGTGCTGGGAACACGGAGCACTGGAACGCTGGAATCATCGAGCACTGGGATCATGGGGCGCTAGGAACACTGAGATCACGGAGCGTTGGGAACGCTGGGAACATGGAGCACTGGAAACATGGAGTGCTGGGAACATGGAGCACTGGGAGCATGGTGTGCTGGGAATGCTGGGAACACGGAGCGCTGGGATGGCTGGGAACATGGAGCGCTGGGAATTCTGGGAACATGGAGCGCTGGGAAAATGGAGCGCTGGGAACGCTGGAAACATGGAGCGCTGGGAACGCTGGAAACACTGAGTGCTAGGAACATGGAGCGCTGGGAACGCTGGGAACATGGAGCGCAGGGACCGCTGGGAACACAGAGCACTGGGACCACTGGGAACACGGAGCGCTGGGAACACTGGGAGCACTGAGCACTGGGGACGCTGATTGCTGGGAACGCTGGTAACGCTGAGTGCTGGGACTGCTAGGAACACGGTGCGCTGGGAACATTGAGCGCTGGGAACGCCGAGCACTAGGAACGCTTGGAACATGGAACGCGGGGAACGCTGGGAACACAGAACGCTGGGAATGCTGAGATCACTGAGCGCTGGGAATAGAGAGCGCTGGTACCACTGGATCACGTAGCGCTGGGAACGCTGGAAACATTGAGTGCTGGGAACACGGAGCACTGGGAGCACTGGAAACATCGAGCGCTGGGATCATGGAGCGCTAGGAACACTGAGAACACGGAACGTTGGGAATGCTGGGAACATGGAGCACTGGAAACATGGAGTGCTGGGAACATGGAGCACTGGGAACATGGTGTGCTGGGAATGCTGGGAACATGGAGCGCTGGGAACGCTGGGAACATGCAGCGCTGGAAAGCTGGGAACATGAAGCACTGGGAATGATGAGCACTGGGAACATGGAGCGCTGGGACCGCTGGGAACACGGAGCGCTGGGAACACTGGGAAAACTGAGCACTGGGGACGCTGATTGCTGGGAACGCTGGGAATGCTGAGTGCTGGGACTGCTGGGAACACGATGCGCTGGGAACATTGAGAGCTGGGAAAGCTGGGAACGCCGAACACTAGGAACGCTTGGAACATGGAACGCTGGGAATGCTGGGAACACAGAACGCTGGGAATGCTGAGATCACTGAGTGCTGGGAATACAGAGCGCTGGTACCACTGGATCACGGAGCGCTGGGAACGCTGGAAACATTGACTGCTGGGAACACGGAGCACTGGGAGCGCTGGAAACATCGAGCGCTGGGATCATGGTGCGCTAGGAACATTGAGAACATGGAGCGTTGGGAACGCTGGGAACATGGAGCACTGGAAACATGGAGTGCTGGGAACATGGAGCACTGGGAACATGGTGTGCTGGGAATGCTGGGAACACGGAGCGCTGGGATGGCTGGGAATATGGAGTGCTGGGAATGCTGGGAACATGGAGCGCCAGGAACATGGAGCGCTGGTACCACTGGATCACGGAGCGCTGGGAACGCTGGAAACATTGAGTGCTGGGAACACGGAGCACTGGGAGCGCTGGAAACATCGAGCGCTGGGATCATGGTGCGCTAGGAACATTGAGAACATGGAGCGTTGGGAACGCTGGGAACCTGGAGCACTTGAAACATGGAGTGCTGGGAACATGGAGCACTGGGAACATGGTGTGCTGGGAATGCTGGGAACATGGAGCGCTGGGAATGCTGGAAACATGGAGCGCTGGGAACATGGAGTGCTGGGAACGCTGGAAACATGGAGCGCTGGGAACGCTGGAAAAACTGAGCGCTGGGAATTCTGGGAACATGGAGTGCTGGGAATGCTGGGAACACTGAGCACTGGGGACGCTGACTGCTGGGAACGCTGGGAATGCTGAGTGCTGGGACTGCTGGGAACACGGTGCACTGGGAACATTGAGCGCTGCGAAAGCTGGGAACGCCTAGCACTAGGAACGCTTGGAACATGGAACGCTGGGAATGCTGGGAACACAGAACGCTGGGAATGCTGAGATCACTGCGCGCTGGGAATACAGAGCGCTGGTACCACTGGATCACGGAGCGCTGGGAACGGTGGAAACATTGAGTGCTGGGAACACGGAGCGCTGGGAACACTGGGAGCACTGAGCACTGGGGACGCTGATTGCTGGGAACGCTGGTAACGCTGAGTGCTGGGACTGCTGGGAACACGGTGCGCTGGGAACATTGAGCGCTGGGAATGCCGAGCACTAGGAATGCTTGGAACATGGAACGCGGGGAACGCTGGGAACAC
This sequence comes from Pristiophorus japonicus, assembly GCF_044704955.1. Classification (NCBI taxonomy): domain Eukaryota; kingdom Metazoa; phylum Chordata; class Chondrichthyes; family Pristiophoridae; genus Pristiophorus; species Pristiophorus japonicus. The sequence continues at coordinate 146,158,874 of NC_091980.1, forward strand.
AGAACACTGGGAATGCTGAGATCACTGAGCGCTGGGAATAGAGAGCGCTGGTACCACTGGATCATGGAGTGCTGGGAACGCTGGAAACATTGAGTGCTGGGAACACGGAGCACTGGGAGCACTGGAAACATCGAGCGCTGGGATCATGGAGCGCTAGGAACATTGAGAACATGGAGCGTTGGGAACGCTGGGAACATGGAGCACTGGAAACATGGAGTGCTGGGAACATGGAGCACTGGGAACATGGTGTGCTGGGAATGCTGGGAACACGGAGCGCTGGGATGGCTGGGAACATGGAGTGCTGGGAATGCTGGGAACATGCAGCGCTGGGAACATGGAGCGCTGGTACCACTGGATCACGGAGCGCTGGGAACGCTGGAAACATTGAGTGCTGGGAACACGGAGCACTGGGAGCGCTGGAAACATCGAGCGCTGGGATCATGGTGCGCTAGGAACATTGAGAACATGGAGCGTTGGGAACGCTGGGAACATGGAGCACTGGAAACATGGAGTGCTGGGAACATGGAGCACTGGGAACATGGTGTGCTGGGAATGCTGGGAACATGGAGCGCTGGGAACGCTGGGAACATGCAGCGCTGGAAAGCTGGGAACATGAAGCACTGGGAATGATGAGCGCTGGGAACATGGAGCGCTGGGACCGCTGGGAACACGGAGCGCTGGGAACACTGGGAAAACTGAGCACTGGGGACGCTGATTGCTGGGAACGCTGGGAATGCTGAGTGCTGGGACTGCTGGGAACACGATGCGCTGGGAACATTGAGAGCTGGGAAAGCTGGGAACGCCGAACACTAGGAACGCTTGGAACATGGAACGCTGGGAATGCTGGGAACACAGAACACTGGGAATGCTGAGATCACTGAGTGCTGGGAATACAGAGCGCTGGTACCACTGGATCACGGAACGCTGGGAACGCTGGAAACATTGAGTGCTGGGAACACGGAGCACTGGGAGCACTGGAAACATCGAGCACTGGGATCATGGAGCGCTCGGAACACTGAGAACACGGAGCGTTGGGAACGCTGGGAACATGGAGCACTGGAAACATGGAGTGCTGGGAACATGGAGCACTGGGAACATGGTGTGCTGGGAATGCTGGGAACACGGAGCGCTGGGATGGCTGGGAACATGGAGTGCTGGGAATGCTGGGAACATGGAGCGCCAGGAACATGGAGCGCTGGTACCACTGGATCACGGAGCGCTGGGAATGCTGGAAACATTGAGTGCTGGGAACACGGAGCACTGGGAGCGCTGGAAACATCGAGCGCTGGGATCATGGTGCGCTAGGAACATTGAGAACATGGAGCGTTGGGAACGCTGGGAACCTGGAGCACTGGAAACATGGAGTGCTGGGAACATGGAGCACTGGGAACATGGTGTGCTGGGAATGCTGGGAACATGGAGCGCCGGGAACATGGAGCGCTGGTACCACTGGATCACGGAGCGCTGGGAACGCTGGAAACTTTGAGTGCTGGGAACACGGAGCACTGGGAGCGCTGGAATCATCGAGCACTGGGATCATGGGGCGCTCGGAACACTGAGATCACGGAGCGTTGGGAACGCTGGGAACATGGAGCACTGGAAACATGGAGTGCTGGGAACATGGAGCACTGGGAGCATGGTGTGCTGGGAATGCTGGGAACACGGAGAGCTGGGATGGCTGGGAACATGGAGCGCTGGGAATTCTGGGAACATGGAGCGCCGGGAAAATGGAGCGCTGGGAACGCTGGAAACATGGAGCGCTGGGAACGCTGGAAACACTGAGTGCTAGGAACATGGAGCGCTGGGAACGCTGGGAACATGGAGCGCAGGGACCGCTGGGAACACAGAGCACTGGGACCGCTGGGAACACGGAGCGCTGGGAACACTGGGAGCACTGAGCACTGGGGACGCTGATTGCTGGGAACGCTGGTAACGCTGAGTGCTGGGACTGCTAGGAACACGGTGCGCTGGGAACATTGAGCGCTGGGAACGCCGAGCACTAGGAACGCTTGGAACATGGAACGCGGGGAACGCTGGGAACACAGAACGCAGGGAATGCTGAGATCACTGAGCGCTGGGAATAGAGAGCGCTGGTACCACTGGATCACGTAGCGCTGGGAACGCTGGAAACATTGAGTGCTGGGAACACGGAGCACTGGGAGCGCTGGAAACATCGAGCGCTGGGATCATGGAGCGCTAGGAACACTGAGAACACGGAACGTTGGGAATGCTGGGAACATGGAGCACTGGAAACATGGAGTGCTGGGAACATGGAGCACTGGGAACATGGTGTGCTGGGAATGCTGGGAACATGGAGCGCTGGGAACGCTGGGAACATGCAGCGCTGGAAAGCTGGGAACATGAAGCACTGGGAATGATGAGCACTGGGAACATGGAGCGCTGGGACCGCTGGGAACACGGAGCGCTGGGAACACTGGGAAAACTGAGTACTGGGGACGCTGATTGCTGGGAACGCTGGGAATGCTGAGTGCTGGGACTGCTGGGAACACGATGCGCTGGGAACATTGAGAGCTGGGAAAGCTGGGAACACCGAACACTAGGAACGCTTGGAACATGGAACGCTGGGAATGCTGGGAACACAGAACGCTGGGAATGCTGAGATCACTGAGTGCTGGGAATACAGAGCGCTGGTACCACTGGATCACGGAGCGCTGGGAACGCTGGAAACATTGACTGCTGGGAACACGGAGCACTGGGAGCGCTGGAAACATCGAGCGCTGGGATCATGGTGCGCTAGGAACATTGAGAACATGGAGCGTTGGGAACGCTGGGAACATGGAGCACTGGAAACATGGAGTGCTGGGAACATGGAGCACTGGGAACATGGTGTGCTGGGAATGCTGGGAACACGGAGCGCTGGGATGGCTGGGAACATGGAGTGCTGGGAATGCTGGGAACATGGAGCGCCAGGAACATGGAGCGCTGGTACCACTGGATCACGGAGCGCTGGGAACGCTGGAAACATTGAGTGCTGGGAACACGGAGCACTGGGAGCGCTGGAAACATCGAGCGCTGGGATCATGGTGCGCTAGGAACATTGAGAACATGGAGCGTTGGGAACGCTGGGAACCTGGAGCACTGGAAACATGGAGTGCTGGGAACATGGAGCACTGGGAACATGGTGTGCTGGGAATGCTGGGAACATGGAGCGCTGGGAATGCTGGAAACATGGAGCGCTGGGAACATGGAGTGCTGGGAACGCTGGAAACATGGAGCACTGGGAACGCTGGAAAAACTGAGCGCTGGGAACGCTGGGAACATGGAGTGCTGGGAATGCTGGGAACACTGAGCACTGGGGACGCTGACTGCTGGGAACGCTGGGAATGCTGAGTGCTGGGAATGCTGGGAACACGGTGCGCTGGGAACATTGAGCGCTGCGAAAGCTGGGAACGCCTAGCACTAGGAACGCTTGGAACATGGAACGCTGGGAATGCTGGGAACACAGAACGCTGGGAATGCTGAGATCACTGCGCGCTGGGAATACAGAGCGCTGGTACCACTGGATCACGGAGCGCTGGGAACGGTGAAAACATTGAGTGCTGGGAACACGGAGCGCTGGGAACACTGGGAACACTGAGCACTGGAGACGCTGATTGCTGGGAACACTGGGAATGCTGAGTGCTGGGACTGCTGGGAACACGGTGCATTGGGAACATTGAGTGCTGGGAAAGCTGGGAACGCCGAGCACTAGGAACGCTTGGAACATGGAACGCTGGGAATGCTGGGAACACAGAATGCTGGGAATGCTGAGATCACTGAGCGCTGGGAATACAGAGCGCTCGTACCACTGGATCACGGAGCACTGGGAACGCTGGAAACTTTGAGTGCTGGGAACACGGAGCACTGGGAGCGCTGGAATCATCGAGCACTGGGATCATGGAGCGCTAGGAACACTGAGATCACGGAGCGTTGGGAACGCTGGGAACATGGAGCACTGGAAACATGGAGTGCTGGGAACATGGAGCACTGGGAACATGGTGTGCTGGGAATGCTGGGAACACGGAGCGCTGGGATGGCTGGGAACATGGAGCGCTGGGATGGCTGGGAACATGGAGCGCCGGGAAAATGGAGTGCTGGGAACGCTGGAAACATGGAGCGCTGGGAACGCTGGAAACACTGAGTGCTAGGAACATGGAGCGCTGGGAACGCTGGGAACATGGAGCGCAGGGACCGCTGGGAACACGGAGCACTGGGACCGCTGGGAACACGGAGCGCTGGGAATGCTGGGAACACTGAGCACTGGGGACGCTGATTGCTGGGAACGCTGGGAATGCTGAGTGCTGAGACTGCTGGGAACACGGTGCGCTGGGAAAATAGAGATCTGGGAACACTGGGAACACAGAGCGCTGGGACCGCTGGGAACATGGAGCACTGGGAGCGCTGGGAATGCATAGCGCTGGGAACATGAGGCTCTGGGAACGCTGGGAATGCAGAGCGCTCAGAGCGCCGGGAACATGGAGCACTGGGGACGCTGATTGCTGGGAACGCTGGGAGTGCTGAGTGCTGGGACTGCTGGGAACACAGTGTGCTGGGAACATTGAGCGGTGGGAACGCTGAGCGCTGGGAACATGGAGCGCTGGGAACATGGGGCGCTGGGAACGCTGAGAACATGGAGCACTGGGAACACTGGGAATATGGAGCGCTGGGAACGCTGGGAACATGCAGCGCATAATGCTGGTAACATGGAGCACTGGGAACGTTGAGCGCTGGGAACATGGAGCGCTGGGACCGCTGGGAACACAGAGCGCTGGGAACGGTGGGAACATGGAGCACTGGGACCACTGGGAACACGGTGCACTGGGACGCTAGGAACATGGAGCGCTGGGAAAACGGAGCGCTGGGAACACGGAGCACTGGGACCGCTGGGAACACGGAGCACAGGGAACGCTGGGAACACTGAGCACTGGGGACGCTGATTGCTGGGAACGCTGGGAATGCTTAGTGCTGGGACTGCTGGGAACATGGTGCGCTGGGAAAATAGAGCTCTGGGAACGCTGGGAACACAGAGCACTGGGATCGCTGGGAACATGGAGCACTGGGAGCGCTGGGAATGCGGAGTGCTGGGAACATGAGGCTCTGGGAACGCTGGGAATGCAGAGCGCTCAGAGCGCTGGGAACATGGAGCACTGGGAAAGCTGAGCATTGGGAACATGGAGCGCTGGGAACATGGAGCGCTGGGAATGTGGAGCGCTGGGAACTCTGGGAACGTGGAGCGCAGGGAACGCTGGGAACATGGAGCACTGGGAACACTGGGAATATGGAGCACTGGGATTGCTGGGAACATGGAGCGCTGGAACGCTGGTAACATGGAGCACTGGGAACGCTGAGCACTGGGAACATGGAGCGCTGGGACCGGTGGAAACACAGACTGCTGGGAACGCTGGGAACATGGATCGCTAGGACCGCTGGGAACACGGAGCACGGGGACACTGGGAACATGGAGCGCTGGGAAAACGGAGCACTGGGAACACGGAGCACTGGGACCACTGGGAACATGGAACGCTGGGAACAGTGGGAACACTGAGCACTGAGGACGCTGATTGCTGGGAACGCTGGGAATGCTGAGTGCTGGGACTGCTGGGAATACGGTGCGCTGGGAACATTGAGTGCTGGGAAAGCTGGGAAAGCCAAGCACTAGGAACGCTTGGAACATGGAACGCTGGGAATGCTGGGAACACAGAACGCTGGGAATGCTGAGATCACTGAGCGCTGGGAATACGGAGCGCTGGTACCACTGGATCACGGAGCGCTGGGAAAGCTGGAAACATTGAGTGCTGGGAACACGGAGCGCTGGGAACACTGGGAACACTGAGCACTGGAGACGCAGATTGCTGGGAACGCTGGGAATGCTGAGTGCTGGGATGCTGGGAACACGGTGCACTGGGAACATTGAGTGCTGGGAAAGCTGGGAACACCGAGCACTAGGAACGCTTGGAACATGGAACGCTGGGAATGCTGGGTGCACAGAACGCTGGGAAAGCTGAGATCACTGAGCGCTGGGAATACAGAGCGCTGGTACCACTGGATCACGGAGCACTGCGAACGCTGGAAACATTGAGTGCTGGGAACACGGAGCACTGGGAGCGCTGGAAACATCGAGCGCTGAGATCATGGAGCGCTAGGAACACTGAGATCACGGAGCATTGGGAACGCTGGGAACATGGAGCACTGGAAACATGGAGTGCTGGGAACATGGAGCACTGGGAACATGGTGTGCTGGGAATGCGGGGAACACAGAGCGCTGGGATGGCTGGGAACATGGAGCGCTGGGAATGCTGGGAACATGGAGCGCCGGGAACTTTGAGTGCTGGGAACGCTGGAAACATGGAGCGCTGGGAACGCTGGAAACACTGAGTGCTAGGAACATGGAGCGCTGGGAACGCTGGGAACATGGAGCGCAGGGACCGCTGGGAACACGGCGCACTGGGACCGCTGGGAACACGGATTGCTGGGAACGCTTGGAACACTGAGCACTGGGGACGCTGATTGCTGGGAACGCTGGGAATGCTGAGTTCTGAGACTGCTGGGAACACGGTGCGCTGGGAAAATAGAGCTCTGGGAACACAGAGCGCTGGGACCGCTGGGAACATGTAGCACTGGGAGCGCTGGGAATGCAGAGCGCTGGGAACATGAGGCTCTGGGAACGCTGGGAATGCAGAGCGCTCGGAGCGCCGGGAACATGGAGCACTGGGAATGCTGAGCACTGGGAACATGGAGCGCTGGTAACATGGAGCGCTGGGAACATGGAGCGCTGGGAACAATTGGAATATGGAGCGCTGGGAACGCTGGGAACATGGAGCAATGGAACGCTGGTGACATGGAGCACTGGGAACGCTGAGCACTGGGAACATGGAGCGCTGGGACCGCTGGGAACACAGAGCGTGGGAACACTGGGAACACTGAGCACTGGGGACGCTGATTGCTGGGAACGCTGGTAACGCTGAGTGCTGGGACTGCTGGGAACACGGTGCGCTGGGAACATTGAGCGCTGGGAACGCCGAGCACTAGGAACGCTTGGAACATGGAAAGCGGGGAACGCTGGGAACACAGAACACTGGGAATGCTGAGATCACTGAGCGCTGGGAATAGAGAGCGCTGGTACCACTGGATCAAGGAGCGCTGGGAACGCTGGAAACATTGAGTGCTGGGAACACGGAGCACTGGGAGCGCTGGAAACATCGAGCGCTGGGATCATGGAGCAATAGGAACATTGAGATCACGGAGCATTGGGAACGCTGGGAACATGGAGCACTGGAAACATGGAGTGCTGGGAACATGGAGCACTGGGAACATGGTGTGCTGGGAATGCTGGGAACACGGAGCACTGGGATGGCTGGGAACATGGAGCGCTGCGAATGCTGGGAACATGGAGCGCCGGGAACATTGAGCGCTGGGAACGCTGGAAACATGGAGCGCTGGGAACGCTGGAAACACTGAGTGCTAGGAACATGGAGCGCTGGGAACGCTGGGAACATGGAGCGCAGGGACCGCTGGGAACACAGAGCACTGGAACCGCTGGGAACATGGAGTGCGGGGAACGCTTGGAACACTGCGCACTGGGGACGCTGATTGCTGGGAACGCTGGGAATGCTGAGTGCTGAGACTGCTGGGAACACGGTGCGCTGGGCAAATAGAGCTCTGGGAACACTGGGAACACAGAGCGCTGGGACCGCTGGGAACATGGAGCACTGGGAGCGCTGGGAATGCAGAGCGCTGGGAATATGAGGCTCTAGGAACGCTGGGAATGCAGAGCGCTCGGAGCGCCGGGAACATGGAGCACTGGGAATGCTGAGCACTGGGAACGTGGAGCGCTGTTAACATGGAGCGCTGGGAACATGGAGCTCTGGGAACTCTGGGAACATGGAGCGCTGGGAACGCTGGGAACATGGAGCGCTGGGAACAATTGGAATATGGAGCACTGGGAACGCTGGGAACATGGAGCAATGGAACGCTGGTGACATGGAGCACTGGGAACGCTGAGCACTGGGAACATGGAGCGCTGGGACCGCTGGGAACACAGAGCATGGGAACGCTGGGAACATGGATCGCTCGGACCGCTGGGAACATGGAGCACGGGGACACTGGGAACATGGAGCACTGGAAAAACGGAGCGCTGGGAACATGGAGCACTGGGACCACTGGGAACACGGAGCGCTGGGAACACTGGGAGCACTGAGCACTGGGGACGCTGATTGCTGGGAATGCTGGTAACGCTGAGTGCTGGGACTGCTGGGAACACGGTGCGCTGGGAACATTGAGCGCTTGGAACGCCGAGCACTAGGAACGCTTGGAACATGGAACGCGGGGAACGCTAAGAACACAGAACGCTGGGAATGCTGAGATCACTGAGCGCTGGGAATAGAGAGCGCTGGTACCACTGGATCACGGAGCGCTGGGAACGCTGGAAACATTGAGTGCTGGGAACACGGAGCACTGGGAGCACTGGAAACATCGAGCGTTGGGATCATGGAGCGCTAGGAACACTGAGAAGACGGAACGTTGGGAACTCTGGGAACATGGAGCACTGGAAACATAGAGTGCTGGGAACATGGAGCACTGGGAACATGGTGTGCTTGGAAAGCTAGGAACTTGGAGCGCTGGGAACGCTGGGAACATGCAGCGCTGGAACGCTGGGAACATGAAGCACTGGGAATGATGAGCGCTGGGAACACGGAGCGCTGGGACCGCTGGGAACACGGAGCGCTGGGAACGCTGGAAACACTGAGTGCTAGGAACATGGAGCGCTGGGAACGCTGGGAACATGGAACACAGGGACCGCTGGGAACACGGAGCACTGGGACCGCTGGGAACACGGAGCGCTGGGAATGATGAGCGCTGGGAACACGGAGCGCTGGGACCGCTGGGAACACGGAGCGCTGGGAACACTGGGAACACTGAGCACTGGAGACGCTGATTGCTGGGAACGCTGGGAATGCTGAGTGCTGGGACTGCTGGGAACACGGTGCGCTGGGAACATTGAGTGCTGGGAAAGCTGGGATCACCGAGCACTAGGAACACTTGGAAAATGGAACGCTGAGAATGCTGGGAGCACAGAACGCTGGGAAAGCTGAGATCACTGAGCGCTGGGAATACAGAGCACTGGTCACGGAGCACTGCGAACGCTGGAAACATTGAGTGCTGGGAACACGCAGCACTGGGAGCGCTGGAAACATCGAGCGCTGAGATCATGGAGCACTAGGAACACTGAGATCACGGAGCGTTGGGAACGCTGGGAACATGGAGCACTGGAAACATGGAGTGCTGGGAACATGGAGCACTGGGAACATGGTTTGCTGGGAATGCTGGGAACACAGAGCGCTGGGATGGCTGGGAACATGGAGCGCTGGGAATGCTGGGAACATGGAGCGCTGGGAACGCTGGAAACACTGAGTGCTAGGAACATTGAGCGCTGGGAACGCTGGAAACATGGAGCGCTGGGAACGCTGGAAACACTGAGTGCTAGGAACATGGAGCGCTGGGAACGCTGGGAACATGGAACGCAGGGACCGCTGGGAACACGGAGCACTGGGACCGCTGGGAACACGGAGTGCTGGGAACGCTTGGAACACTGAGCACTGGGGACGCTGATTGCTGGGAACGCTGGGAATGCTGAGTGCTGAGACTGCTGGGAACACGGTGCGCTGGGAAAATAGATCTCTGGGAACACTGGGAACACAGAGCGCTGGGACCGCTGGGAACATGGAGCACTGGGAGCGCTGGGAATGCAGAGCGCTGGGAACATGAGGCTCTGGGAACGCTGGGAATGCAGATCGCTCGGAGCGCCGGGAACATGGAGCACTGGGAATGCTGAGCACTGGGAACATGGAGCGCTGGTAACATGGAGCGCTGGGAACATGGAGCGCTGGGAACAATTGGAATATGCAGCGCTGGGAACGCTGGGAACAGGGAGCAATGGAACGCTGGTGACATGGAGCACTGGGAACGCTGAGCACTGGGAACATGGAGCGCTGGGACCGCTGGGAACACAGAGTGTGGGAACGCTGGGAACATGGATCGCTCGGACCGCTGGGAACATGGAGCACGGGGACACTGGGAACATGGAGCACTGGGAAAACGGAGCGCTGGGAACACGGAGCACTGGGACCACTGGGAACACGGAGCGCTGGGAACACTGGGAACACTGAGCACTGGGGACGCTGATTGCTGGGAACGCTGGTAACGCTGAGTGCTGGGACTGCTGGGAACACGGTGCGCTGGGAACATTGAGCGCTGGGAACGCCGAGCACTAGGAACGCTTGGAACATGGAAACCGGGGAACGCTGGGAACACAGAACGCTGGGAATGCTGAGATCACTGAGCGCTGGGAATAGAGAGCGCTGGGATCATGGAGCACTAGGAACACTGAGATCACGGAGCGTTGGGAACGCTGGGAACATGGAGCACTGGAAACATGGAGTGCTGGGAACATGGAGCACTGGGAACATGGTGTGCTGGGAATGCTGGGAACACGGAGCGCTGGGATGGCTCGGAACATGGAGCGCTGGGAATGCTGGGAACATGGAGTGCCGGGAACATTGAGCGCTGGGAACGCTGGAAACATGGAGCGCTGGGAACGCTGGAAACACTGAGTGCTAGGAACATGGAGCGCTGGGAACGCTGGGAACATGGAGCGCAGGGACCGCTGGGAACACGGAGCACTGGGACCGCTGGGAACATGGAGTGCTGGGAACGCTTGGAGCACTGAGCACTGGGGACGCTGATTGCTGGGAACGCTGGGAATGCTGAGTGCTGACACTGCTGGGAACACGGTGCACTGGGAAAATAGAGCTCTGGAAACGCTGGGAACACTGAGCACTGGGGACGCTGATTGCTGGGAACGCTGGGAATGCTGAGTGCTGGGACTGCTGGGAACATGGTGCGCTGGGAAATTAGAGCTCTGGGAACGCTGGGAACACAGAGCACTGGGACCGCTGGGAACATGGAGCACTGGGAGCGCTGGGAATGCGGAGTGCTGGGAAAATGAGGCTCTGGGAACGCTGGGAATGTAGAGTGCTCGGAGCGCTGTTAACATGGAGCACTGGGAACACTGAGCGCTGGGAACATGGAGCACTGGGACCGCTGAGAACACAGAGCGCTGGGAACGCTGGGAACATGGAGCGCTGGGAACACTGGGAATATGGAGTGCTGGGAACACTGGCAACATGGAGCGCTGGAACGCTGGTAACATGGAGCACTGGGAACGCTGAGCACTGGGAACATGGATCGCTGGGACCGCTGGGAACACGGAGCACGGGGACACTGGGAACATGGAGCGCTGGGGAAACGGAGCGTTAGGAACACGGAACACTGGGACCGCTGGGAACACAGAGCGCTGGGAACACTGGGAACACTGAGCACTGGGGACGCTGATTGCTGGGAACATTGAGAACGCTGAGTGCTGGGACTGCTGGGAACACGGTGCGCTGGGAACATTGAGCGCTGGGAAAGCTGGGAACGCTAAGCATTAGGAACGCTTGGAACATGGAATGCTGGGAATGCTGGGAACACAGTACGCTGAGAATGCTGAGATCACGGAGCGCTGGGAATACAGAGCACTGGTACCGCTGGATCACGGAGCACTTGGAACGCTGGGAACATGGAGCGCTGGGACCACTGGGAAAATGGAGCTCCGGGAACGCTGGGAACACAGAGCGCTGGGACCGCTGGAACATGGAATGCTGGAAATGCTGGGAATGTGGAGCGCTGGGAACATGGAGCACTTGGACCACTGGGAGCATGGAGTGGTGGGAACATGTAGCACCAGGAACGCTGGGAACACGGAGCGCTGGGACCGCTGGGAACATGGAGCGCTGGGAACATGGAGTGCTGGGAACATGGAGCGCAAGTAACACTGGGAACACGGAGCGCTTGGAACGCTGGGAATATGGAGCGCTGGGACCGCTGTGAACACAGAGCGCTGGGAACGCTGGGAACATGGAGCACTGGGACCGCTGGGAACACGAAGCGCTGGGACGCTGGGAACATGGAGTGCTGGGGACGCTGATTGCTGGGAACGCTGGGAATGCTGAGTGCTGGGACTGCTGGGAACACAGTGCACTGGGAAAATAGAGCTCTGGGAACGCTGGGAACACAGACCGCTGGGACCGCTGGGAACATGGAGCACTGGGAGCACTGGGAATGTGGAGCGCTGAGAACATGGAGCTCTGGGAATGCTGGGAATGCAGAGCGCTGGAAACATGGAGCACTGGGAATGCTGAGCACTGGGAACATGGAGCGCTGGGAAAGCTGGGAATGCCGAGTACTAGGAACGCTTGGAACATGGAACGCTGGGAATGCTGGGAACACAGAACGCTGAGAATGCTGAGATCACGGAGCGCTGGGAATACAGAGCGCTGGTACCGCTGGATCACAGAGTACTGGGAACGCTGGGAACACGGAGCGCTGGGACCACTGGGAAAATGGAGCTCTGGGAACGCTGGGAACACAGAGCGCTGGGTCCGCTGGAACATGGAATGCTGGAAATGCTGGGAATGCGGAGCGCTGGGAACATGGAGCACTGGGACCACTGGGAGCATGGAGTGGTGGGAACATGCAGCACCAGGAACGCTGGGAACACGGAGCGCTGGGACCACTGGGAACATGGAATGCTGGGAACATGGAGCGCTGGGAATATGGAGCGCAAGTAACACTGGGAACACAGAGCGCTTGGAACGCTGGGAACATGGAGCACTGGGACCACTGTGAACACAGAGCGCTGGGAACGCTGGGAACATGGAGCACTGGGACCGCTGGGAACACGGAGCACTGGGACGCTGGGAACATGGAGCGCTGTGGACGCTGATTGCTGGGAACGCTGGGAATGCTGAGTGCTGGGATGCTGGGAACACGGTGCGCTGGGAAAATAGAGCTCAGGGAACGCTGGGAACACAGACCGCTGGGACCGCTGGGAACATGGAGCACTGGGAGCACTGGGAATGTGGAGCGCTGAGAACATGGAGCTCTGGGAATGCTGGGAATGCAGAGCGCTGGGACCGCTGGTAACATGGAGCACTGGGAACGCTGAGCATTGGGAACATGGAGCGCTGGGAACATGGAGCGCTGGGAACATGGAGCGCTGGGAAATCTGGGAACATGGAGCGCTGGGAACGCTGGGAACATGGAGCGCTGGGAACACAGGGAATATGGTGCGCTGGGAACGCTGGGAACATGGAGCGCTGGAACGCTGGTAACATGGAGCACTGGGAATGCTGAGCACTGGGAACATGGAGCGCTGGGACCGCTGGGAACACAGAGCGCTGGGAACGCTGGGAACAGCGATCGCTGGGACCGCTGGGAACACGGAGCACTGGGACGCTGGGAACATGGAGCGCTGGGAAAATGGAGCGCTGGGAACACGGAGCACTGGGACCGCTGGGAACACGGAGCGCTGGGAACACTGGGAACACTGAGCACTGGGGACGCTGGGAACACGGAGCACTGGGACGCTGGGAACATGGAGCGCTGGGAAAATGGAACACTGGGAACACTGAGCACTGGGGACGCTGATTGCTGGGAACACTGGGAATGCTGAGTGCTGGGACTGCTGGGAACACGGTGCGCTGGGAAAATAGAGCTCTGGGAACGCTGGGAACACAGACCGCTGGGACCACTGGGAACATGGAGCACTGGGAGCACTGGGAATGTGGAGCGCTGAGAACATGGAGCTCTGGGAATGCTGGGAATGCAGAGTGCTGGGAGCACTGGGAACATGGAGCATTGGGAACGCTGAGCACTGGGAACATTGAGCGCTGGGAAAGCTGGGAATGCCGAGCACTAGGAACTCTTGGAACATGGAACGCTGGGAATGCTGGGAACACAGAACGCTGAGAATGCTGAGATCACGGAGCGCTGGGAATACAGAGCGCTGGTACCGCTGGATCACGGCGTACTGGGAACACTGGGAACACGGAGCGCTGGGACCACTGGGAAAATGGAGCTCTGGGAATGCTGGGAACACAGAGCGCTGGGACCGCTGGAACATGGAATGCTGGAAATGCTGGGAATGCGGAGCGCTGGGAACATGGAGCACTGGGACCACTGGGAGCATGGAGTGGTGGGAACATGCAGCACCAGGAACGCTGGGAACACGGAGCGCCGGGACCACTGGGAACATGGAGCGCTGGGAACATAGAGCGCTGGGAATATGGAGCGCAACTAACACTGGGAACACGGAGCGCTTGGAACGCTGGGAACATGGAGCGCTGGGACCGCTGTGAACACAGAGCGCTGGGACGCTGGGAACATGGAGCGCTGGGGACGCTGATTGCTGGGAACGCTGGGAATGCTGAGTGCTGGGACTGCTGGGAACACGGTGTGCTGGGAAAATAGAGCTATGGGAACGCTGGGAACACAGGCCGCTGGGACCGCTGGGAACATGGAGCACTGGGAGTGCTGGGAATGTGGAGCGCTGAGAACATGGAGCTCTGGGAATGCTGGGAATGCAGAGCGCTGGGACCGCTGGTAACATGGAGCACTGGGAACGCTGAGCATTGGGAACATGGAGCGCTGGGAACATGGAGCGCTGGGAACATGGAGCGCTGGGAAATCTGGGAACATGGAGCACTGGGAACGCTGGGAACATGGGGCGCTGGGAACACTGGGAATATGGTGCGCTGGGAACGCTGGGAACATGGAGCGCTGGAACGCTGGGAACATGGAGCACTGGGAACGCTGAGCACTGGGAACATGGAGCGCTGGGACCGCTGGGAACACAGAGCGCTGGGAACGCTGGGAACAGGGATCGCTGGGACCGCTGGGAACACGGAGCACTGCGACGCTGGGAACATGGAGTGCTGGGAAAATGGAGCGCTGGGAACACGGAGCACTGGGACCGCTGGGAACACGGAGCGCTTGGAACACTGGGAACACTGAGCACTGGGGACGCTGATTGCTGGGAACGCTGGGAACGCTGAGTGCTGGGACTGCTGGGAACACGGTGCGCTGGGAACATTGAGTGCTGGGAATGCTGGGAACACCGAGCACTAGGAACGCTTGGAACATGGAACGCTGGGAATGCTGGGAGCACAGAACGCTAGGAAAGCTGAGATCACTGAGCGCTGGGAATACAGAGCGCTGGTACCGCTGGATCACGGAGCACTGGGAACACTGGGAACATGGAGCGCTGGGACCACTGGGAAAATGGAGCTCCGGGAACGCTGGGAACACAGAGCGCTGGGACCGCTGGAACATGGAATGCTGGAAATGCTGGGAATGTGGAGCGCTGGGAACATGGAGCACTTGGACCACTGGGAGCATGGAGTGGTGGGAACATGTAGCACCAGGAACGCTGGGAACACGGAGCGCTGGGACCGCTGGGAACATGGAGCGCTGGGAACATGGAGTGCTGGGAACATGGAGCGCAAGTAACACTGGGAACACGGAGCGCTTGGAACGCTGGGAATATGGAGCGCTGGGACCGCTGTGAACACAGAGCGCTGGGAACGCTGGGAACATGGAGCACTGGGACCGCTGGGAACACGGAGCGCTGGGACGCTGGGAACATGGAGCGCTGGGGACGCTGATTGCTGGGAACGCTGGGAATGCTGAGTGCTGGGACTGCTGGGAACACGGTGCGCTGGGAAAATAGAGCTCTGGGAATGCTGGGAACACAGAGCATTGGGACTGCTGGGAACATGGAGTGCTGGGAATGCTGGGAATGCGGAGCGCTGGGAACATGGAGCACTGGGACCACTGGGAGCATGGAGTGCTGGGAACATGTGGCACCAGGAACGCTGGGAACACGGAGCACTGGGACCGCTGGGAACATGGAGCGCAGGGAACATGGAGCGCTGGGAACATGGAGCGCCAGTAACACTGGGAACACGGAGCACTGGGAACGCTGGAAACATTGAGTGCTGGGAACACGGAGCACTGGGAGTGCTGGAAACATCGAGCGCTGGGATCATGGAATGCTAGGAACACTGAGAACACGGAGCATTGGGAATGCTGAAAATATGGAGCACTGGAAACATGGAATGCTGGGAACATGGAGCACTGGGAACATGGTCTGCTGGGAATGCTGGGAACACGGAGGGCTGGGATGGCTGGGAACATGGAGCGCTGGGAATGCTGGGAACATGGAGCGCTGGGAACATGGAGCGCTGGGAACGCTGGAAACATGGAGCGCTGATTGCTGGGAATGCTGTGCGCTGAGAACATGGAGCGGTGGGAACGCTGAGCGCTGGGAACATGGAGCACTGGGAATGCTGGGAACATAGAGCGCTGGGAATGCTGGGAACATGGAGCACTAGGAACGCTGGGAACATCGAGCGCTGGGAACATGGAATGCTTGGAACACTGGGAACATGGAATGGTCGGACCACTGGGAACACGGAGCACTGGGACTGCTGGGAACATTAAGCGCTGGGAACATGGAGCGCTGGGACTACTGGGAACACAAAACGCTGGGAACGCTGGGAACATGGAGCGTTGGGAGTGCTGGGAACACAGATTGCTGGGACCGCTGGGAAAACAGCGTGCTGGGAACGCTGGGAACATGGTGCGCTGGGAAAGCTGGGAACACAAAACGCTGGGAACACTGGGAACATGGAGCGCTGGGAAAGCTGGGAACATGGAGCATTGGGAGTGCTGGGCATGCTGAGCACTGGGAACATGGAGCGCTGGGAACACAGAGCGCTGGGACCGCGGGGAACACAGATCGTTGGGAACGCTGGGTACATGGAGCACTGGGACCACTGAGCGCTGGGCACATGGAACGCTGGGGACGCTGGGAACATGGAGCACTGGGAACATGGAGCGCTGGGACTGCTGGGAACACAGTGCACTGGGACCGCTGGGAACGCTGAGCGCTGGGACCACTGGGAACACTGAGCACTGGGAGCACTGGGAACATGGAGCGCTGGGACCGCTGGAAACAGGGAGCGCTGGAAGCACTGGGAATATGGAGTGCTGGGACCGCTGGAAACACAGCGCACTGGGACCACTGGAAACGCTGAGCACTGGGAACACGGAGTGCTGGGAACGCTGGGAACATGGACCGCTGGGACTGCTGGGAACATGGAGCGCTGGGAATGCTGGAAACACTGAGTGCTGTGAACGCTGGCAACACAGAGCGCTGGGACCGCTGGGAACATGGAGCGTTGGGAACACTTGAAACGCTGAGCACTGGGAGCATTGGGAACATGGAGCGTGGGAATGCTGGGAACACGGAGCGCTAGGAACACGGAGTGCTGGGAAAATGGAGCACTGGGAATGCTGGGAACACTGAGAACTGGGGAAGCTGATTGCTGGGAACACTGGAAAGGCTGCGCACTGGGAACATGGAGTGCTGGGAACGCTGGGAACACTGAGCACTAGGAACGCTGAGAACATGGAGCACTGGGAACATGGAAACATGGAGCACTGGGAATGCTGGGAACACGGAGCGCTGGGAACACGGAATGCTGGGAACATGTAGCGCTGGGACGGCTGGGAACACGGAGCTTTGGGAACATGGAATGCTGGGAATGCTGGGAACATGGAGCGCTGGGAATGCTGGGAACATGTATTGATGGGACATCTGGGAACATGGAGAACTGACACCGCTGGGAACACGGAGCGCTGGGAACGCTGGGAACACGGAGCGCTGGGAACGCTGGGAACACGGAGAGCTGGGACCGCTGGGAATAATGAGCGCTGGAACCACTGAGCACTGGGGTCATGGAGCACGGGGAACGCTGGGAACGCTGAGAATACTGGGAATGCTGGGAACACGGAGCGCTGGGAACACTGAATCATCACATCACCTCAACGCTTTAACCCTTGACCTACCGAATATGCAGAAACTCATGATGGCCCATCCCATTACTGGCACTTTAACCCTTATGTGCTGAATCAGCAGCGCCATCATTCATTTAGCCTAGGCCACACTTTAACTCAATTGATGGTGACACCATGATACAATCTAAAGCAAAAGGCTCACTCAAGCAGGAGAGACAGGGTACATTGGGGTGAGACGGGGGGCATTCGGGGAGAGACAAGGGCAGTGGGGTGAGACAGGGGCCATTTGGGTCAGACAGGGGGCAATGGAGTGAGACAGGGGGCATTGGGGTGAGACAGGGGTCATTGGGGTGAGACATGGGGCATTAGGGTGAGACAGGGATCATTGGGGTGAGACATGGGGCATTGGGGTGAGACAGGGGGCAATGGGGTGAGACAGGGTGCATTGGGGGTGAGACAGGGGCATTGGGGTGAGAGAGTGGCATTGGAGGTGAGACCGGGGTCAATGGGGTGAGACAGGGGGCATTGGGGGTAAGACAGGGCATTGGGGGTGAGACACGGGGCATTGGGGGTGAGACAGTGGGCATTGGGGGTGAGACAGGGGCATTGGGGGTGAGACAGGGGGCACTGGGGGTGAGACCGGGTCAATGGGGTGAGACAGGAGGCAATGGGGTGAGACAGGGACATTGGGGTGAGACAGGGGCAATGGGGATGAGACAGGGTGCAATGGGGTGAGACAGGGGGCAATGGGGGTGAGATAGGGGGCAATGGGATGAGACAGGGGGCATTGGGGGTGAAACAGGGGGCATTGGGGTGAGACCTGGGTCAATGGGGTGAGGAAGGGCTCTTCCCATTGCCTCAGAAAGCAGCACAGCGAGATTTAAAGAGAAAAGAATGCCTTGCATTTATAAAGCGCCTTTCACGGCCTCAGGACCTCAGCCCAAAGCACCTTACAGCCAATGAAATACTTCTGAAGTGTAGTCACCGTATAATGTAGGAAACATGGCTCAATATTGTGCACAGCAAGCTTCCACTAACAGCAATATGGTAATGAGCAGATAGTGTGTTTCAGTGATGTTGTTTGAGGGATAAATATTGGCCAGGACACCGGGGAGAACTCCCCTGCTCCTCTATGAAATTGTGCCATTGGATCATTTATGTCCACCTGAGAGTGCAGACAGGGCCTCGGTTTAACGTCTGATCTGAAAGACGGCACCTCTGACAGTGCAGCACTCCCTCAGCACTGCACTGGAGGGTCAGCCTGGATTGTGGGCTCAAGTCTCTGGAAAAGAAAGAAAGAAAAGATTGCATTTATATCGCGCCTTTCACAACCACCGGATGTCTCAAAGCACTTTACAGCCAATTAAGTACTTTTGGAGTATAGTCAGTTTTGTAATATGGGAAACGCAGCTGCCAATTTGTGCACAGTGAGCTGGACAAGGACTTGAACCCAAAACCTTCTGACTCAGCGAAGAAAACACTGCCACTGGGCCACAGTTGGTATAAATGGTGCCACACCAACACATGGACAACATTGTTCCATCATTCAATGTGATCTGGGCTGATCTATGACTTCAACTCCATCTACCCATCACTGCTCCCTATCCCTGTCTAATAAAAAATCTATTGACCTCAGCCTTGAAAGCTTCAATTAACCGCCAACATCCATAACTGGAGAAATACCACCAACGATGTCTCCGCAAATTCCTCCAAATCCCCTGGAAGGACAGACGCACCAACGTTAGCGTCCGCGACCAGGCCAACATCCGCAGCATTGAAGCACTGACCACACTTGATCAGCTCCACTGGGCAGGCCACATTGTTCACATGCCATACACGAGACTCCCAAAGCAAGCACTCTACTCGGAACTCCTACACGGCAAACGAGCCAAAGGTGGGCAGAGGAAACGTTACAAGGACACTCTCAAAGCCTCCCTGATAAAATGCAACACCCCCACTGACACCTGGGAATCCCTGGCCAAAGACCGCCCTAAGTGGAGGAAGTGCATCCGGGAGGACGCTGAGCACCTCGAGTCTCGTCGCCAAGTGTACGCAAAAATCAAGTGCAGGCAGCGGAAAGAGCGTACGGCAAACCTGTCCCACCCACTCTTTCCTTCAACGACTGTCTGTCCCACCTGTGACAGAGACTGTGGTTCTCATATTGGACTGTTCAGCCACCTAAGGACTCATTTTTAGAGTGGAAGCAAGTCTTCCTCAATTCCGAGGGACTGCCTATGATGATGATTTGAGGGAGAATAACATTACCCAATGTTCAAAAAGTGCTTCCCGATTTCACGCCTTGACGCCTGCTGTAATTTGAAGATTTTTAAACCTGGGATGTTCCCACTCGGTATGGGTCTCCGACCAGTTGTAAAGTTTCCAATCTGTTGTCAAACAAAATGACCCGACACTTTTCTGAACTGGAACCCACAGAAGGGCAGAGTTGCCTCAACTACACGCCTCGCACCGGATGTGAATAGGCAGTTTCCCATAATTCCTCTGGGGGGTACAGGCACTGCTTGATGTGGTACTGAGCTGATCAGACCAGGGAGTCGCCTGGTTCATTCCTGGTCCTTATTCGGTTAATTGCTCTCAGATGGACCTGCAGCTAGGCCCCAGAGATCCTGGGCACAGGAGGGGGAAACTTACCCAGGGTGCCTGCTCCAGAACGCTAAACTGGTGTGCGTGATCGAGCCAGACTGTGCTGCCTCCTAACCTACTGACACTTCTTGTCCAGGCTGTCATGTGATGGATGACCATTGGGTGAGTTCATCATCATAGGCAGTCCCTTGAAGCGAGGATGACTTGCTTCCATGCCAAAAAGTTCACAGGTGTTTCAATGAAGGACCTAATAATCCAGGTCCCGAACTGCATTTTGAAGGGTGGAAGATGCCTGTGCGTGGATTTTTTTTAACATGTGGTGACCGTTGCACACCAGCCACCACAAGGGCTTGACAGAGCTAAGTCTTGGTCCAGTGGCAAGGATTACCCAACACGACTGGAGATCTGCTCTGCTGCACGGACCTAGTGTGCACATGTATCGTAGTGTGGGCTAGCCCGTGCTGCCCCTAGCCCCTCGCCTCTTCTGGGCCCCGAACTCTCACCTCTCACCTCCTGGGCCTCGATCACATTTGATCACACTTGGGGTGAGTTACCAGACAATAGTCAGGACCATGGTAACATGCCTCAGCAACACCATGGCAATGTACCCTAGCAACAGTCAACACCGTGGGGAAGTACCTCACTAACTGTCCATACCATGGTAATCATCATCATCATAGGCGGTCCCTCGAACGAGGATGACTTGCTTCCACACGAGTTCACAGATGTTTGAATGAAGGAGCCGATGTTCCAGTCCTGAACTACAATTGAGGGGGTGGACGATGCCTGTGTTTTTTTTTTAACGTGTGGTGACCATTGCACACCAGCCACCACATGGGCTTGACAGAGCTAGGTCTTTATCCAGTGGCAAGGATTAACCAGGACAACTGGAGACCAGCTCTGCTGCACGGACCTAGTGCACACGCATATCGCTGTGTGGGAAGGTCCGTGCTGCCCCTGGGCCTTTGGCTCTTCTGGGTCCCGTACCCTCATTCGCCGCATCTCCGCCACGATGTCCCAGGGCCCAGCGCTCCAGGTCTATTTATAGCCCCGACCTGCGAGGGTATTCTCACACAGGTCGGGGAGCATGATCACGCGGTGACCCACCAGCTCAACAGAGCTGCCCACCAGCATGACCAGTGGGCAACGCAGGATGTGGCTCAGCTAACTGAATGAAGAGAATAAAATTTTAGTTGATTGGATCAATTTGTTTTGTTTTAGCAATGACCTAAACTTGGGAATTGGACAATTGTAGAGATACCTGTTCTGGTGGCATTGGCCAACAGAGATGTGAGCTCTCCCTTCCCTCCCTAATCCCCTCCAAATAAAAATGCACCCACTGGGCCTATTTTGATGGACCAATAAGGATGACACTGGGTTGCCCCGGGGTCACCAAACAAGAATCATGGTATTCTTACCATGGTAATACACACCCCAGAAACACCATAGTAACGAAACCCAGAGGAGAAAAAGGGAGAAAAGAGGGAGCCATTGAAAGAAATGGAGATTGAAGGAGTGAGCTGCTCTCTGAAAACAGCAAGGTGTTTCTGGGTAACCATGAAGCCAAGGTCTGACTGTGATTCGGGCAAGTTGTGCCATGGTCACACTTCACCTGTTAACTCCACAGTAACTGGACCAGCTGTAGACCTTCCCAGCAAACGACTCAACGTCACTCAAAACCACTTAGCATTCTTCACGAAGGCAGGCTTGAGGCTAGCCCTGGCCAAGGACAACAGCCAACTGGGAGGCGATGGCCAAGAGCAACAAACTGGATCCAAAGTCAAACTCACTGTTAGAATATTTCAAAAAGCCAATGTTTATTTTATCATCAAAACGTTCACACTTTGGGCGAGCGTACACTCCACCATTGTATAACTTCCACTGTTCTCGGTCATTATGAATACCTCTTTGTACTTTTGTCACCCTGGTATCTGGTTTTAATTATTTTTTCTTTCTTTCATTTATACTAGCTGGTTGAATAAATATTTAATCTATATCCTGTTCTTGTAGTCCCTAATAGTGCTTGTTTGCTTAAACACCTAGATAAACAGTTCACTATTTCCTGCTTTAAAATCATTTATCACAATATTTCCTCTGGTTTACACTGATATAACATTAAGTATTTTATGAGATTGTGTTGGTACATGTGCTTGTACTTACTTTGGAGCTTAATCATTTATCAGATCATTGTCCAAAAGGACAGGAGTATATAGTAACATTCAGCTCTGTACGCCTTGTGCTTGGAGAGGTTAGGAGAGGTTATCCAGCTCATGTATCTCATTAAATCACTCCTAAACAATACACAACATGAATCAGGTGCTTCTCTAGTGGATCTGTCCGTGTAACCATCAGTGAGCACGGAACCATTCCATACCAAATCAGGGGGGAGATGAAGGGACATTTGTTTTACGCAGTGAGTTATTATGATCTAGAATGCACTGCCTGAAAGGGTAGAGGAAGCAGATTTGAAAGGAATTTGGATATATATTTGAAATGGGGAAATTTGTAGGGGGAGGGTGCGGAGGAGTAGGACTAATTGGGTAGCTCTTTCAAAAAGATGACACAGGCACAAGGGGCCAATTGGCCCTCTTCTGTGTTGTGTGATTATATGGAAAAAACTTGCATTTCTTTTGCGCTTTTCACAATCTCAGGATGTCACTAAACATTTTACAGCCAAATAAGTACTTTTGAAGTGTAGTCACTGTTGTAATGTAGGAAGCACGGCAGACAGTTTGCACACAGCAAGCTCCCACAAACAGCAATGAGATAATGAGCAGATAATCTGCATCAGGTGGTTAAAGGGTACATGTTGGCCAGGTCAACTTTCTCAGTTCTCTCCAATACCCTCACTCCCCATTCTCTCATGTCCTCTCTGGGTTTCTCTATGTCATTTATTCCTCTCGATCCATAACTTCTCATTCTCTTTTACTCCCTTTCCCCTCTACGATGGAGTCAGGTTGAGGTTAGAGGACACAGAGATTACCTACCATCCCTGTAAACCAGAAAGTCTTCCATTAAACATACTGCACAGAGGTATATACACAGTACATGTACATTACAGAGGATATATACACAGGGCTTGTACATTGCAGAGGGTACATACACAGGGAGTATACATTACAGAGGGTATATACACAGGGTGTGTACAGTACAGAGGGTATATACACAGGGTGTGTACATTAGAGGGCATATACAAAGGGTGTGTATATTACAGAGCGTATATACACAGGGTGTGTACATTACGGAGGGTATATACACAGGGTGTGTACATTACGGAGGGTATATACACGGGGTGTGTACATTACAGAGGGTATATACACTGGATGTGTACATTACAGAGGGTATATACACAGGGTGAGTACATTACGGAGGTATATACACAGGGTGTGTAAATTACAGAGGTTTATACACAGGGTGTGTACATTACAGAGGGTATATAAAAGGGTGTGTATATTGCAGAGGGTATATACACAGTGCATGTACATTACAAAGGGTGTATACATTACAGAGGGTATATACACAGGGGATGTACATTACAGAGCATATATACACAGGGTGTGTACATTAGAGGGTATATACAAAGGGTGTGTATATTACAGAGCGTATATACACAGGGTGTGTACATTACGGAGGGTATATACACAGGATGTGTACATTACGGAGGGTATATACACGGGATGTGTACATTACAGAGGGTATATACACTGGATGTGTACATTACAGAGGGTATATACACAGGGTGAGTACGTTACGGAGGTATATACACAGGGTGTGTAAATTACAGAGGTATATACACAGGGTGTGTACATTACAGAGGGTATATACACAGGGTGTGTACATGATCTTAAAATAAGGGGCCGCCCATTTAAAACTGAGATGAGGAGAAATTTATTCGAGAACATAGAACATAAGAAATAGGAACAGGAGTAGGCCATATGGCCCCTCGAGCCTGCTCCGCTATTCAATAAGATCATGGCTGATCTGATCATGGACTCAGGTCCACTTCCCTGCCCGCTCCCCATAACCCCTTATCCCCTTCTCATTTAAGAAATTGTCTATTTCTGTCTTAAATTTATTCAATGTCCCAGCTTCCACAGCTCTCTGAGGCAGCGAATTCCACAGATTTACAACCCTCAGAGAAGAAATTTCTCCTCATCTCAGTTCTAAATGGGAGGCCCCTTATTCTAAGATCATGCCCTCTAGTTCTAGTCTCCCCCACCAGTGGAAACATCCTCTCTATATCCACTTTGTCAAGTCCCCTCATAATCTTTTTATAAGATCACCTCTCATTCTTCTGAATTCCAATGAGTAGAGGCCCAACCTACTCAACCTTTCCTCATAAGTCAACCCCCTCATCTCCAGAATCAACCTAGTGAACAGTCTCTGAACTGCCTCCAAAGCAAGTATATCCTTTCGTAAATATAGAAACCGAAACTGCACGCAATATTCCAGGTGTGGCCTCACCAATACCCTGTATAACTGTAGCAAGACTTCCCTGCTTTTATACTCCATCCCCTTTGCAATAAACACCAAGGTACCATTGGCCTTCCTGATCACTTGCTGTACCTGCATACTATCCTTTTGTGTTTCATGCACAAATACCTCCACGTCCTGCTGCACTGCGGCACTTTGCAATCTTTCTCCATTTAAATAATAACTTGCTCTTTGACTTTTTCTGCCAAAGTGCATGACCTCACACTTTCCAAGATTATACTCCATCTGTCAAATTTTTGCCCACTCACTTAGCCTGTCGATGTCCTTTTGCAGGGGGTTGTAAATCTGTGGCACTCGCTGCCTCAGAGAGCTGTGGAAGCTGGGACATTGAATAAATTTAAGACAGAGATAGACAGTTTCTTAAACGATAACGGAATAAGGGGTTATGGGGAGCAGGCAGGGAAATGGAGCTGAGTCCATGATCGGATCAGCCATGATCTTATTAAATGGCGGAGCAGGCTCGAGGGGTCGTATGGCCTACTCCTGCTCCTATTTCTTATGTTCTTATGAGACAGAAAAAGGTGGAAAAACATCAAAGATCAAGAGCCAAAAGACCATTAATAATTGGCAGGAACCGATTGTATTTAAGACAAGGTTGTGATATTTTCACAGCATTCACAATGTGGACTGAGACTTCAGTCACAAAATGCAGGATCTGTGAGGGTGCCGGGGGGACTCAGCAGCTTTAAATATACCTCCGCTGCTTGAAGTGGCATTGAGCCCTGCAGACCAGGATAGGTCAGCCGTCTGGTCCATGTCAAGTTGGGCTCAGACAGTGTCGCAGCTGGAGGGCTGCAGTCACCCTCGGCTGCCCTTGGGAGAGGGGTCCCTGTCTCTGGTCACAGCTCAGTGCAAGTGTGAGTGTTGGCAGGGCCGGATTCAGGGCCTGATCGCCTGGGGCAAACTGACCCAAATGGGCCGATAGTTATGTTTGTTCATCTTCATTACATTACGTATAGAATAATAGTAATAACCTTTATTTATATAGCGCCTATAATGGAGGAAAACGTCCCAAGGCGCTTATGATTAATTAATTAATTACATATGATTCTGATTCTGAGTATGAAAACATAGGCTTGTATATTCAACAATTAAAAGCATACAAGTAGGTATATATTCTGGCTCTGGTAACATTGCAATACGAGACTCCTATACATATATGCAAATTTCTCTCAATAACATGAAATAAAACAAACTAGTACATATTCTGTTCTGTATATAGGTACATTAGTGTATATAGGTATTTCCGTTTTTAGGTACATTAGTGTATATGGGTACTTCCGTATATAGGTACATTAGTGTATATAGGTACTTCTGTATATAGGTATATCAGTGTATATAGGTACAGCAGTATATATAGGTACATCCGTATATAGGCATATTAATGTATATAGGTACATTAGTGTATATAGATACATCAGTGTATATAGGTACTTCTGTATATAGGTACATTAATGTATATGGGTACATTAGTGTACTTAGGTACTTCCGTATATAGGTACATTAGTGTGTATAGGTACTTCCGTATATCGATACGTTAGTGTATATAGGTACTTCTGTAGATAGGTACGTTAGTGTATATAGGCACTTCCGTGTATATAGGTACATTAGTGTATATAGGCACTTCTGTATATAGGTACATTAGTGTATATAGGTACATCCGTATATAGGTACATTAGTGTATATAGATACTTCCGTACATAGGTATATTAGTGTATATAGGTATATATGTATATAGGTACATTAGTGTATATAGATACTTCTGTATATAGGTACATTAGTGTATATAGGTACGTTAGTGTAGATAGGTACATCAGTGTATATAGGTACATCCGTATATAGGTACATAGGTGTATATAGGTACTTCTGAATATAGGTACATCCGTATATAGGACATTAGTGTATATAGGCACTTCCGTATATAGGTATTTTAGTATATATAGGTACATTAGTGTATATGGGTACATTAGTGTATATAGGTACTTCCATACATAGGTATATTAGTTTTTATAGGTACATCCGTATATAGGTACATTAGTGTATATAGGCACTTCCGTATATAGGTATATTAGTGTATATAGGTACATTAGTGTATATAGATACATCCGTATATAGGTACATTAGTGTATTTTGGTACATCAATGTATATAGGTACATTAGTGTATATAGATACTTCCGTATATAGGTACATTAGTGTATATAGGCACGTTAGTGTAGATAGGTACATCAGTGTATATAGGTACATCCGTATATAGGTACATTGGTGTATATAGGTACTTCTGAATATAGGTACATCCGTATATAGGACATTAGTGTATATAGGCACTTCCGTATGTACGTATTTTAGTATATATAGGTACATTAGTGTATATGGGTACTTCCGTATATAGGTACATTAGTGTAAATAGGTACTTCCGTACATAGATATATTAGTGTATATAGGCACTTCCGTATATAGGTATATTAGTGTATATAGGTACATTAGTGTATATAGATACATCCGTATATAGGTACATTAGTGTATATAGGTACTTCTGTATATAACAAGTGACAACAAGGGCTCCTGCAGGTCAGAAGGGCGGCTCAGCACAGAATGCAGAATCCAACATCGCAGGAGGCAAATGTGCAGGAGGTGAGTGTGGTGTCTACAGCCTGTTGTCCCTAGATAGATGTATGCAGAAAGATGTCCAAATGCCCTTTACAGCCAATAAAGTTCTTTCAAAGTGTAGTCACTGTTGTAATGTAGGAAGGCATCTAGTTTTAATGGCACTGCATGTATTGAGTACTGTCAATCATATTGGAATGATTGGCATATCATCATCATCATCAAGGAAGACTTGCTTCCACTCTAAAAGTGAGTTCTCAGGTGACTGAACAGTCCAATACGGGAATTACAGTCTCTGTCACAGGTGGGGCAGACAGTCGTTGAAGGAAAGGGTGGGTGGGGAGTCTGGTTTGCCGCACGCTCCTTCCACTGCCTGCGCTTGATTTCTGCATGCTCTCGGCGACGAGACTCGAGGTGCTCAGCGCCCTCCCGGATGCTCTTCCTCCACTTAGGGTGGTCTTGTGCCAGGGATTCCTGGGTGCCGGTGGGGATGTTGCATTTTATCAAGGAGGCTCTAAGGGTGTCCTTAAAACGTTTCCTCTGCCCACCTGGGGCTCGCCTGCTATGTTGGAGTTCCGAGCGGAGCGCTTGCTTTGGGAGTCTCGTGTCTGGCATGTGAACGATGTGGCCCACCCAACGGAGCTGGTCGAGTGTGGTCAGTGCTTCAATGCTGGGGATGTTGGCCTGTTCGAGAACACTGACGTTGGTGCATCTATCCTCCCAGTGGATTTGCAGGATCTTGCAGAGGCAGCACTGATGGCACTTCTCCAACGATTTCAGGTGTCTACTGTCTATGCTCCACATCTCTGAACCATATAAGAGGGCGGGTATCACTACAGCCCTGTAGACCATAAGCTTGGTGCCATATTTGAGGTCCTGGTCCTCAAACACTCTCATCCTCAAGTGACCGAAGGCTGCGCTGGCGCACTGAAGGCGTTGTTGGACCTCGTCATCGATATCTGTCCTTGCTGACATTAAACTCCTGAGGTACGGAAAATGGTCCACGTTGTCCAAAGCCTCATCGTGGATTTTGATAATCAGAGGACAGTGCTGTGTGGTGGGGTCAGGTTGGTGGAGAACCTTTGTCTTACAGATGTTTAGTGTAAGGCCCATGCTTTCGTACACCTCAGTGAAAGTATTGATGATGGTTTGGAGTTCACCTCCGAGTGTGCGCAGACGCAAGCGTCGTCCGTGTACTGTAGTTCGACGACAGAGGATGGGACTGGTCTTGGACCTGGCCTGGAGGCAGCGAAGGTTGACCAGGTTCCCACTGGTTCCATCGTTTACTTCCAGGCGGGATGCTCCCAAATTGCTCCCCCAATGGCTTCGGTCTTCCCAATATTTAGCCGGAGTACTAGATGTAGGATAAGCAGTGTAACCAATAAGAGACAGTGACGGGCCAAGAGAGCTGGTGGTGAGGTCGGGCTGAGTGTTGCCAGGGTACATGTGCAAACTGACGCTGTGCTTTCAGATGATATCACCGAGGGACAACATATAGATGAGAAATAGTAAAGCTGCCTATTCCTACAACACCTCCACCAACCCACCTCTCCCTCCCCCTCATCCCGTCCCCCACCCCCTCCCCACTACAGACAACAGCAGTTCCCAAAGTAAAATCAAGCTTTCTCTGATGACTCATAGGGTCAGACTTTCCCTAAAGACCGTCAGCGCCCGATTGCCCGCTGAGAAGCAACGCTAACTTTCGGCGAAGAAAGTTAGCGAGAATTTCCATTTTAAAGGTAAAAGTAAGTAGAACTGATCACCGGGCGAGAAAATGGGCGTTGCACACTCACACTCATTGTCTAACTAAGTGCAAAGTTAGACAAATGGGCAGTCATTACCGGAATGGACGATCAGTAGTAAAATTTAGTCCGAGGCTGCGGTTGGGCCTAGGGAGGGGGCAAAACTTTAAAAAAAAATTTTCATTAAAAAAAATAAATACATACAAACCACTCCCAAGACAGTTTTAACCCTAATCGCCGTGGTAAAATTAAAAAAAAATTATAAAAGAACCTTTACCTTACCTTTCTTTGCTGGGTCCTTCCTTACTGCCCTGTTGAAGCAGCGTTTACAGGATGGGCCTCTCGGCGATCTGGACATCGGTGGTTGAGCCCAAACTTATGCCCGAGTGGTTGTTCTCGGCGTTGCAGGTGGGCGGCCTGCTCCCAGCGGGCGTGTTCAGAAGTGGGCGATAACGTTCAAAAACTTACCTGGAAACTATCGCCGGGCGAAAAACCAGCTGTAATGCCGAGAAAATCGGCAACAATAAAACCAAAAGTCTGGCTCATAGAGTCGTAGAATGATACAGCACAGAAGGAGGCCATTTGGCCCATAATGCCTGTGCCAGCTCTTTGGTAGAGCTGCCCAATTAGTCCTACTCCCCCGCTCTTTCCCCACAGCCCGGCAAATGTTTCCTTTGCAAGTATTTATCCAATTCCAATTTGAAATTTATTATTGAATCTGCTTCCATCGCCCGTTTCAGGCAAGGCATTCCACATTTCAACTCACTGTGTACAAAGGTTCTATTCATCTCCCCTCTGGTTCTTTTGCCAATTATCTGTGTCCTCTGGTCACCCACCATTCTGCCACTGGGAACAATTTCTCCCGATTCACTCTGTCAAAACCGTTCATGATTTTGAACACCTCTGTTAAATCTCCCCTTAACCTTCTCTTCACGAAGGGGAAATGTTATATATGTAAACTTGTATTTACTCTGTACAACCACCAGAGGGCTCATCCCCGGGAGTCCCAAGGGATCCCATAATCTCTTGGGAGCACAGGTATTTAAGAGTGCTTCACAGGTTGGAGAGGCACTCTGGAGACCTGCAATGCAAGACTAAGGTCACACTTTACTTTGAGCTCAGTGTTCAGTCTGACTCTTTCTCCATACACAACAACTGGCGACGAGATACAGATAGCGAACCCAAAGATGCAGAGAACAGTGGGCATCCTGAAGAAATTCTCGGAGGGAGATGATTGGGAAACCTTTGTGGAGCGACGCGACCAACACTCCGTGACCAACGAGCTGGATGGGGAAGAGAGCACTGCCAAACGAAGGGCGATTCTCCTCACCGTCTGTGGGGCACCAACGTGTGGCATCATGAAGAATCTGCTCACTCCAGCAAAACCCACGGAGAAATCGTACGACCATTTGTGCATTCTGGTCCGAGAGCATTTGAACCCGAAGGAAAGCATTCTGATGGTGAGGTACCGGTTCTACACCTACAAAAGGTCTGAAGGCCAGGAAGTGGCGAGTTATGTCGCCGAGCTAAGACGCCTTGCAGGACATTGAGAATTTGAAGGACATTTGGAGCACATGCACAGAGACTTTTTCATACTTGGCATTGGCCATGAAACCATACTTCGCAAACTTTTTTACTGTAGAGACCCCAACCTTGAGTAAGGCCACAGCGATAGCCCAGGCGTTCATTGCCACCAGTGACTATGCGAAGCAAATCTCTCAGCACACAAGTGCTGCTACAAGAACTGTGAACAAAGTGATGTTGTTTTCAAATCGTAACGAACAGGGCAGGTCACACATACCTGCAGCTACACGTCCACAGATGTCTCACCATCAAGGGTGATGAATGCAAGGCCATTAACACCTTGTTGGCACTGCGGAGGTGATCATCATTTCCATTCATGACAATTCAAAGAGTACGTTTGCAAGGGCTGTAGAACAATCTGACACCTCCAATGAGTGTGCAGGTGAGCTGCAAAGCTTGTTAAACCTGCAAACTGCCATTTTGCAGAGGAGGACAGATCCACGGAGGGTCACGATGAACCAGAGCCTCAGATCGAGGAGGCAGAGCTACATGGGGTGCACACATTTACCACGAATTATCCCCCGATAATGCTGAATGTTGAACTAAATGGAGACCCGGTGTCAATGGAGCTGGACACAGGCGCGAGCCAGTCCATCATGGGCAAAAAGACTTTCGAAAGGTTGTGGTGCAACAAGGAAACTGCAACCGGTTGCTTATGCATCCAGGAGTCTGTCTAAGGCTGAGAGAGCTTATGGCATGATTGAAAAAGAAGCGTTAGCGTGTATATATGGGGTAAAGAAAATGCATCAATACCAATTTGGGCTAAAATTCGAATTAGAAAATGACCATAAGCCACTTATATCCTTGTTTTCCGAGAGTAAAGGGATAAATACCAATGCATCGGCCCACATCCAGAAATGGGCGCTCATGTTGTTCGCATACAACTGCGCCATCCGCCACAGGCCAGGCACAGAAAACTGCGCCGATGCTCTCAGTAGGCTGCCATTACCCACCATGGGGGTGAAAATGGCGCAGCCCGCAGATCTAGCCATGGTTATGGAAGCATTTGAGAGTGAGCAATCACCCATCACTGCCCAGCAGATCAAAACCTGGACAAGCCAGGGCCCTTTATTATCTCTAGTCAAAAGCTGTGTGCTTCACGGGAGCTGGTCCAGTGACCCAGTGGAAATGTAGGAAGAGATAAAGCCGTTCCAGCAGCGCAAAAATGAAATGTCTATACAGGCAAACTGCCTTCTGTGGGGCAATTGAGTAGTGGTCCCCAAGAAGGGCAGAGACACCTTCATCAATGATCTCCACAGTACCCACCCAGGCATCGTAATGATGAAAGCGATAGCCAGATCCCACGTGTGGTGGCCCGGTATCGATGCGGACTTAGAGTCCTGCGTTCACAAATGTAATACATGCTCGCAGTTAAGCAATGTACCCAGGGAGACGCCGCTAAGTTTATGGTCTTGGCCCTCCAAACCGTGGTCTAGGGTACACGTCAACTATGCAGGCCCGTTGTTGGATAAAATGTTTCTTGTGGTTGTAGACACGTACTCCAAGTGGATTGAACGTGAGATAATGCCGGATAGCACGTCTGCTGCCACTACTGAAAGCATGCGGGCCATGTTTGCCACTCACTGCTTACCCGATGTCCTGGTGAGCGACAACAGGCCATGTTTTACCAATGCTGAGTTCAAAGAATTCATGACCCGTAACAGGATCAAACACATCACATCTGCTCCGTTTAAACCAGCGTCCAATGGTCAGGCAGCGAGAGCAGTGCAAACCATCAAGCAAGGCTCACTGCAGACTCGCCTATCCCGAGTCCTGCTTAACTACCGCACAAGACCCCACTCACTCACTGGGATCCCACCTGCTGAACTGCTCATGAAAAGAGCTGTTAAGACAAGGCTCTCGTTAGTTCACTCTGATCTACATGAACAGGTAGAGAGCAGGTGGCCTCAACAAAGTGCATACCATGATAGTGCAAATGTGTCACGTGAAATTGAAATAAGAACATAAGAACATAAGAATTAGGAACAGGAGTAGGCCATCTAGCCCCTCGAGCCTGCTCCGCCATTCAACAAGATCATGGCTGACCTGGCCGTGGACTCAGCTTCACTTACCCGCCCGCTCCCCATAACCCTTAATTTCCTTATTGGTTAAAAATCTATCTATCTGTGATTTGAATACATTCAATGAGCTAGCCTCAACTGCTTCCCTGGGCAGAGAATTCCACAGATTCACAACCCTCTGGGAGAAGAAATTCCTTCTCAACTCGGTTTTAAATTGGCTCCCCCGTATTTTGAGGCTGTGCCCCCTAGTTCTAGTCTCCCCGACCAGTGGAAACAACCTCTCTGCCTCTATCTTGTCTATCCCTTTCATTATTTTAAATGTTTCTATATGATCACCCCTCATCCTTCTGAACTCCAACGCGTAAAGACCCAGTCTACTCAATCTATCATCATAAGGTAACCCCCTCATCTCCGGAATCAGCCTAGTGAATCGTCTCTGTATCCCCTCCAAAGCTAGTATATCCTTCCTTAAGTAAGGTGACCAAAACTGCACGCAGTACTCCAGGTGCGGCCTCACCAATACCCAATACAGTTGCAGAAGGACCTCCCTGCTTTTGTACTCCATCCCTCTCGCAATGAAGGCCAACATTCCATTCGCCTTCCTGATTACCTGCTGCACCTGCAAACTAACCTTTTGGGATTCATGCACAAGGACCCCCAGGTCCCTCTGCACCACAGCATGTTGTAATTTCTCCCCATTCAAATAATATTCCCTTTTACTGTTTTTTTTTCCAAGGTGGATGACCTCACATTTTCCAACATTGTATTCCATCTGCCAAACCTTAGCCCATTCGCTTAACCTATCTAAATCTCTTTGCAGCCTCTCTGTGTCCTCTACACAACCCGCTTTCCCACTAATCTTTGTGTCATCTGCAAATTTTGTTACAGTACACTCTGTCCCCTCTTCCAGGTCATCTGTGTATATTGTAAACAGTTGTGGTCCCAGCACCAATCCCTGTGACACACCACTAACCACCGATTTCCAATCCGAAAAGGACCCATTTATCCCGACTCTCTGCTTTCTGTTCGCCAGCGAATTCTCTATCCATGCTAATACATTTCCTCTGACTCCCCATACACTTATCTTCTGCAGTAACCTTTTGTGTGGCACCTTATCGAATGCCTTTTGGAAATCCAAATATACCACATCCACTGGTACACCTCTATCCACCATGCTCGTTATATCCTCAAAGAATTCCAGTAAATTAGTTAAACATGATTTCCCCTTCATGAATCCATGTTGCGTCTGCTTGATTGCACGATTCCTATCTGGATGTCCCGCTATTTCTTCCTAATGATAGCTTCAGTGATCAATGATCCTGTATTTGTATTAAATTATGGACAAGGTCCCAAGTGGTTTTCTGGGATTGTCGTGGCCAAAGAGGGGAACATGGTGTTTCGGGTCAAACTTTCAAATGGACTAATTCACTGGAAACACTTGGACCAAATCAAACTCAGATTCATGGACTATCCTGAGCAACCCACTACCTTTTTTGATCCCCCAACATACACACCAGGGGCAACTGGCACCATGGTTGACCACGAAGCAGAACCCATCATCCACAGCAGCCCAGCAGGGCCCAACACACCAGGCAGCCCAGCAAGGCCAGATGCACAGCAGCTCAGCGAGGGCCCAACAAATGATTCAACAACACCAGCTTTCACACCGAGACGATCAACCAAGGCAAGAAGGGTCCCAGATCGACTCACATTGTAAATAGTTACCCTATTGACTTTGG
Source organism: Pristiophorus japonicus (assembly GCF_044704955.1). Classification (NCBI taxonomy): domain Eukaryota; kingdom Metazoa; phylum Chordata; class Chondrichthyes; family Pristiophoridae; genus Pristiophorus; species Pristiophorus japonicus. The sequence continues at coordinate 146,193,399 of NC_091980.1, forward strand.
GGGCGGGGGGGAGTGTTGTTATATATGTAAACTTGTATTTACTCTGTGCAGCCACCAGAGGGCTCATCCCCGGGAGTCCCAAGGGATCCCATAATCCCTTGGGAGCACAGGTATTTAAGGAAGCTTCACAGGTTGGAGAGGCACTCTGGAGACCTGTAATAAAAGACTAAGGTCACAATTTACTTTGAGCTCACAGTGTTCAGACTGACTCTTTCTCCATACACAACAGTAACAAGCCAAGCTTCTCCAGCCTCTCCATGTAACTGAAGTCTGGCACCCCTGACCCAATGGAGAAATACATGCCAGGCCAGGTATATCCCGATCAGGTTCCAGGCTGTGCTGGGTCAGCTGATCACAGCTGTTGGGGCCTACAATTGGCCTCGGTGTCCCCAGGGAAGGAAGGTTTCTGACTGAAGACCAGAGACCCCCTGCTGGAAAAGGCCTGGGCTCAGACATTACATGAGCTTAGCCACGATTCCCCCCTAGGTTAACAGGAACATAGAAACAGGAGGAAATCATTTGGCTCCTCGAGGCCATTCCACCATTCAGTTAGATCGTGGCTGGTCCGTAGCTCAACTCCATCTGCCTGCCATTGCTCCATATCTTCTGATACCCTTACCCACCAAAAATCGATCCACCTCAGTCTTGAAAACTCCAATTGAACCCCAGCATCTACAGCCTTTTGAGGGGGGAGAGAGTTCCAGATTTTCCTAATCTTTTGTGTGGAAAAAGTGCTTCCTAATTTCACCCCTGAATGATCGAGTTCTAATTTTAATATTTAGGTCCCCTTGTTCTGGATTCCCTCACCAATGGAAATAGTTTCTCTATATTTAACCTTTTATCGAATACTTTTATCATTTAAACACTTCAATTAGACCATCTCAGGCAAATACCAGTCAAGTTTATGTGACCAGTCTTCATAATTTAACCCTTTTAGCCCGGTATCATTCTGGTGAATGTGCACTGCACTCGCTCCCAAGGCCAATATCTCCTTCCCGAGGTGCTGGGCCCAGGACTGGACGCAGTGCTCTCGATGGGGTCTGACCAGAGCTCAGTACAGCTGTACCATAACCTCCAGCCCTTTGTGTTCCGGCCCCTGGAGATAAAGGACAACATTCCATTAACCTTTGGGATTACCTTTTGTACCAGTCCATTAGTTTTTAGTGATCTGTGTAGCTGGACTCCCAAATCCCTTTGCTCTTCCACAGCTCCTAGTTTAGAAAATATTCCAATGAGTCTTTTTTGGATCTGAAGTGGATGACCTCACACTTGCTCACATTGTACTCCATCTGCCACATTCGTGTCATGTAATCTCTCAATGTCTCTTTGTATCTTCCTGCTCCCATCTTCACTACTTACTGTGCCTCCCAACTTAGTGGGGCAGAAATCCCAGCCTCCCCGGGCCCATATGAAGTGTGTACGGAGTGTGTATGGAACGTGTATGGAGTGTCTACAAATCCGGGAAGGCATCGGAAAAGCCGGTTTTCAGCGTACAATGCGCATGCGTTGAAAACCAGCTTTTCCGATCTGTCAAGCTAGAGCCTGACAGATCCTCCGTATCTCGGGAGCGAGGACATTTGCCTGGCCAAGATTGCGGGATTTACCCATATCTTGCCCGGCAAATGTCCTCGAAAATCTTGTGTCTGATAAAAGCAAGTGCATAGCTTACTATTACAGGCGTGAGTGTTTTAAAACACACATAAACAGATTAAATTAAATTAAATAAACACATTTTATTGTTTAAAAACTCTGCCCGCTACGGTAAGTTTATTTAAAACCATAATTTAAAAAACTTTATTAAAAAATCAGATACATTTTTTATATAAGACATTAATAACTTTAATTTAAATGAATCTTAAATATCGTGTATATTTTCTATTTTTTTATTAGTATTTGGGTGTTTTGGGGGTTTCTCCAACTTACGGAGTTCCCATTATTATGAATGAAAAAATACTGTACCTGGATTGGCTGCCCAGAGTCATGTGACTCCAGCTTACGGACGTCCCAACGTGCACGTGCTGCGACGTGCAGGGAACGAAGGCCTCGGGACCGAGATCTCGAGCGAGCGCAGCAGGAACAGGTAAGTGCGCATCTTTTTTTAACCTTTTCCTGTCGTTTGCCCGCGGGAAGACCTCGACTGGAATTTCTAGGCCATTATCTTCAGCAAACTTGGATATACAACTCTCTATTCCTTCATCCAAGTCATTGATGAATACAGTGAATAGTTGAGGCTCCAGTGTAGATTCCCTGGGCTCACCACTAGTCACATCCTGCCATTTGAGTACACACCCACTCTCCCTCCTCTCTGTCTCCTACCTACCACTAATTTCCAACCCATGCCACAATGTTACCTCCAGTTCCATGGGGCTAGACTTTCCCGATAGTCCCTCACCGCCCGATTGCCACCCAGAAACAACCGCTAACGTTCTGCAACTAACGCTGGCGAGAATTTCCATAATAAAGGTCAAAAATATTGCCCGGCGAGAAAATGGATCTTGCACCAATATTCTCAGCGGTTTCTCGGCAGTTAAAGGCGAAATAAGGTGAAACGGGCGGTTCTTACTGGAATGGACAGTAAGTACTAAAATTTAGTCCGAGGCTGCGGTTGGGCCTAGGGAGGGGGGAAAACTCAAAAAATATTTTTTCAGTTAAACAAAAAATAAAACATTCTCAAGACACTTTTTAACGCAATCGCCAGTTTAGAATTTAAAAAATAATTTTAAGAAACCTTTTAACTTACCTTTCTCTGCAGGGTGCCCTACGCCCTGTTTCTGGCAGCTTTTCATGGGCGGTTTCCTCGGCAGTGTGTACGGGTCCCCATTGAGGCCAAGCTTCGATTCTGGTGGTGTGCTTGGCGGTGCACGTGGGCGCTGCTTCCCAGTGGTCTTCTCAAAATTTGGGCGGAGCTCTTTAAAAAATAAAGAGGAAACTTTCGCCAGAGGTTTTTTGTCAAAAAACAGCTGTACTGCCGAGAAAATCGCCGAAAATGAAGGTGAAAGTCTAGCCCTTGGACTCACATTGGTCCTAATAATCTCTTGTTTAGAACCTGATCAAATGTTTTCTGAAAGTCCATATAGACAACATCCATAGATACTCCACTGTCCACCATGTCTGCCTGAGGAAAAGAGTGTTCGAAGATCAGGCCCTTAAAACTGCCATCAAGCTCATGCTCTACAAGGCTGTAGAAATACCCGCCCTTCTGTATGGCTCAGAGACGTGGATCGTGTACAGCAGACACCTCAAGTCGCTGGGGAAATACCACCAACGATGTCTCTGCAAGATCCAACAAATCCCCTGGGAGGAAAGACGCACCAACGTTAGCGTCCTCGACCAGGCCAACATCCCCAGCATTGAAGCACTGACCACACTTGATCAGCTCCGCTGGGCAGGCCACATAGTTCGCATGCCTGACACGAGACTCACAAAGCAAACGCTCTACTCGGAACTCCTACACAGCAAACGAGCCAAAGGTGGGCAGAGGAAATGTTACAAGGACACCCTCAAAGCCTCCCTGATAAAGTGCAACATCCCCACCGACACCTGGGAGTCCCTGGCCAAAGACCGCCCTAAGTGGAGGAAGTGCATCCAGGAGGGCGCTGAGCACCTCGAGTCTCGTCGCTGAGAGCATGCAGAAACCAAGCGCAGGCAGCGGAAAGAGCGTGCGGCAAACCTGTCCCACCCACCCTTTCCCACAACGACTATCTGTCCCACCTGTGACAGGGACTGTCGTTCTCGTATTGGACGGTTCAGCCACCTAAGGACTCATGTTAAGAGTGGAAGCAAGTCTTCCTCGATTCCGAGGGACTGCCTATGATGATGATGATTCACAAATCCATGCTGCCTCCCTCTTATCAGCTCAAATGTGTTCAGTACTCAGTCACTCTGTCCCCAATGACAGATTCCAGTAACTGTCCCACAACTGACATTAAACTAATGGGCCTGTTGTAACCTGATTTCTCTTTCCCACCCTTCTTAAATAATTTTCCAATCCAATGCCACAATTCCTGAATCAAGAGAGCTTTGAAAGATTATAAATCGCACTTCTAAACTGTCCTCACCTACTTTTAATACCCTGGTGGAAACCATAATGTCCTGAAGATTTGTCTATAATTGGTATCATTATTTTCTCCATTGATATTTTTTTACTTATATTCAATCTAATAAAATAACCCCTTTGTTTATTCTCAGTTTCCCCTCTCCCCCTTTATCCCCTTCCTTCACTGTGAAAACGGATACAAAACACTCCATTAACAAGTCCGCTGTTTCCTTACTATCCGTTACCATGCTACCTGCATCTCTCTTTAATGGACTCATGTTTCCCTTAGCCACACTCTGTCATGTATTCAACTGTCATTGTAACCCATGTATAAACTGAGCTAAGTTGTACACCGTGAGAACACTGACCACTAGGTGGTGAACTTGTGGGAGACACTTCTAACCTGGACTTTCAGGTATAAAAGGGGAAGCTCCACCCATCTTCTCCATTTCAGTGCTGGCTAATAAAGGTTACTGGTCACAAAGTGACCTTCTCTCTAGTATGTGCCTCGTGTGCATTTGTATTGTATAGTAAGGACATATCATTGGCGACGAGAAACTGGGATTTAAACCATGCGAGCATGGCCACTAGCAGCACAGACGAGAGGTACTGTGTTGGTGATGATTGGGACGACTTTATTGAGAGACTACAGTAAAGTTTCGTCACTAAGGAATGGCTGGGACAGGATTCGGCCGACAAACGCAGGGCTCATCTCCTGACGGTTTGTGGATCCAGGATGTACTCCCCGATGAAGGACCTCCGAGTGCCAGAGAAGCCGACGGACAAGACTTTTGAAGAGTTCAGTAAGTTGATCGGGGAACACCTTAAACCGGCGAGCAGCATGCACATGGCGAGACACCGGTTTTACACGCACCAGCGGCGAGAAGGGCAAAGCGTTCCAGACTTCGTGGCAGACCTCCGCCGATTGGTGAACCTATGTAAGTTCCCAGATACATGCAGAGCGGGGATGCTGCGAGACTTTTTTATTGAGCGCATCAGGCACTTTGGGGTTTTCAGGAAACTGATTGAGACCAAAGATTTGACCCTGGAAACGGCGGCTTTGATGGCCCAGACATTTATCTCAGGGGAGGAAGAGACCAGAATGATGTTTGACAACAATCTTGGTTTAAATGCAGCAAATGGACAGGGAGTCAACATTGCTAATGCAGCACACAGTTCTCCAGGCAGACAGGGGCAATCGGACATGCCCGAGCATATAGTCGAACCCAAAGGGTAAATTCAACAGCGACAATGGCTAGCTGAATGGCGATTCATGCCATCACAAGGGACAATGCGGCCAGTAATGGGGCCATCAACACCTGTCAATGGTGCGCTTAAGGACAGTTACAGAGACAGTCAGAGACGATCGACTGGTAATGGACCTTTTGTTTCCAACAAAGGCTCATGTTGGAGGTGTGGAGGCAAACACACAGCCAGAGCTTGCAGGTATCAGCAATATACCTGCAGAAACTGCAACGTCAGCGGTCACTTGGCGCGTATGTGCAGGAAGCCTGCAGCCAGGTTGATGTACGAGGAGGACAGGGATGATGTAAGCCTGACGGGGCCAAATGGACACTGGGGGAAATCGCTGAAAGCTGAAGTTCAGCGAGTTCATGTGGAGAACATATACAGTTCATACAACAGGACGCCACCGATAATGATGAAAGTGCTCTTCAATGGCACCCCATTATCAATGGAGCTAGTCACGGGGGCCAGCCAGTCCCTGATGAGTATCAAACAGTTCGACAAGTTGTGGGCGTCTGAAGCCAGGAGGCCAATATTATTGTCGATTGACGCACAGCTACGGACATATACAAAGGAGATCATTCCAGTGCTAGGCAGCGCCATGGTAGTCATGACCCACAAAGATTCGGAGAACAGGTTGTCATTTTGGATTGTCCCGGGGGACAGTCCCGCACTGCTGGGGAGGAGTTGGCTTGCTGTCATGAACTGGAAATGGGGCAATGAGAATGCAATTTCTTCTGTGGAGTGAGTATCATGCTCACAGATCCTGGACAAATTTGACTCATTATTTCAACCCGGCATTGGCACTTTCATGGGGACCAAGGTAATGATTCACATAAACCCGGACGCCAGGCCAGCACACCACAAGGCCAGAGCGGTGCCATACGTGATGCGGGAAAAGATAGAAAGCGAATTGGACCGTCTGCTGAGGGAAGGCATTATCTCGCCAGTCGAATTCATTGACTGGGCGAGCCCGATTGTGCCGGTGCTCAAGGCAGATGGGTCGGTCAGGATATATGGTGATTACAAGGCCACCAACAATCGGTGTCACTCCAAGACCAGTACCCGCTACCGAGAGTGGAGGACCTCTTTGCGACGCTATCCGGTGGCAAACATTTTTCAAAATTGGACCTGACCTCAGCTTACATGACCCAGGAGCTAGCGAGTGAGTCGAAGAAGCTGACCACCATCACGACACACAAGGGGTTGTTTGAGTACAACAGATGTCCATTCGGGATTCGCTCGGCTGCCACGATCTTTCAACGAAACATGGAAAGTCTCCTCAAGTCGATTCCAAGGACTGTGGTTTTTCAAGACGACATCCTCAACATGGGTTGCGATACTGAAGAACACCTCCACAACCTGGAGGAGGTGCTATGCAGACTGGACCGGGTAGGTCTGCGACTGAAAAAGGCGAAGTGCGTCTTCCTAGCTCCAGAGGTAGGATTCCTGGGGATGAGGGTAGCAGCAGACGGGATCAGACCGACTGCGTCCAAAATGGAAGCGATCCAGAGAGCACCCAGACCCTGTAACATGACGGAGCTGGGTTCGTTCCTGGGGCTCCTGAACTATTTTGGTAATTTTCTTCCCAAATTGAGCACGCTGTTAGAGCGGCTACATGTGCTCCTACGCAAAGGTCGCGAATGGGATTCGGGGGACAGCCAGGAAAGGGCTTTTGATAGAGCACGCGATTTGTTATTCTCCAACAATCTGTTAACGCTATATGACCCATGTAAGAAACTTGTTTTAACGTGCAATGCGTCGTCCTATGGGGTCGGGTGTGTGTTGCAGCATGTTAATGCCAAGGGTCAGTTACAGCCGGTAGCTTATGCCTCCAGAAGTCTGTCCCAGGCAGAAAGGGGCTATGGGATGGTAGAAAAGGAAGCGCTTGCATGTGTATATGCAGTAAAAAAAATGCACCAGTACCTGTTTGGCAAGAAATTTGAGATGGAGACAGATCACAAACCCCGAACGTCCCTTTTGGCCGACAACATACAGAGGTGGGCACTCACGTTAGCCGCCTATGACTATACAATTCGGCACAGACCAGGCACTGAAAACTGCGCCGATGCACTCAGCAGGCTCCCACTAGCCACCACCGAGGGGGCAACCGAGCATGCTGCTGAGATGGTCATGGCCGTTCAAGCTTTCGAAAGCGAAGGCTCACTCGTGACAGCCCGTCAGATCAAAGTCTGGACAAATAGAGACATACTACTGTCTTTAGTCAAGAAATGTGTCCTGAATGGGGACTGGGCAGCCACGTATGGGGCATGCCCTGAGGAATTTAAACCATTTCACAGATGCAAGAATGAACTGTCGATTCAGGCCGATTGCCTACTATTGGGAAACCGAGTAGTCATGCCCCAGATGGACAGAGAAGCGTTCATCCGAGAACTCCACAATGAGCACCCGGGCATTGTCATGATGAAGGCAATTGCCAGGTCACACGGTTGTTGGCCAGAGATAGATGCAGACCTGGAACTTTATGTTCACAGGTGCAACACATCTGCCCAGCTGGGCAATGCGCCCAGGGAAGCCCCCCTTAGCCCCTGGTCCTGGCCCGCCAAGCCATGGTCACACATCCATGTGGACTACGCAGGTCATTTCATGGGAAAAATGTTTTTGGTTGTACTAGACTCCTACTCCAAATGGATCGAGTGTGACATTCTCAATTCAAGCACATCCTCTGCCACGGTAGAAAGTCTACGGGCAATGTTCGCCGCCCATGGTCTACCGGACGTCTTGGTCAGCGACAATGGCCCGTGCTTCACAAGCATTGAATTTGAGGACTTCATGGCAGGAAATGGTATCAACCATGTCAGAATGGCACCGTTCAAGCCGGCCTCAAACGGCCAGGCGGAACGAGCAGTGCAGATAATCAAACAGGGGATGCTCAGAATCCAAGGGGGTTCCCTACAAAGCCGCTTATCACACCTCGTGTTGGCTAATAGATCCCGACCACACTCGCTCACAGGGGTTCCACCCGCAGAGCTGCTAATGAAAAGGACACTCAAAACCAGGTTATCCCTTATACACCCCACCATGAAAGAAATTGTTGAGAGCAGGCACCGGTCACAATGTGACTACCATGACGGGAATGCGAGGACACGATGTATTGATGTGAATGACCCTGTCTTTGTCCTCAACTATGCTGCAGGGCCAAAATGGCTCGTAAGCACTGTGATTGCCAAAGAGTGGAATAGGATTCTGGTAGTTAAACTTACCAATGGACAAATCTGTCGCAAACACATGGATCAAACAAAAAGGAGGTTCAGCAACTCCATAGAAGAAGCAGAGGAAGAACACAATATAGAGTTCACTCCTCCACAGGTGACCAAACACCGGAACCAAGTGGAGGAGAGCCCAGTCACTGTGGGCAGTCCGGACAGGCCTGAGGCACCACAAACAGCAGACACTCAGGCCAGCGTCCAACAATCAGAGCCCCAACTCAGGCACTCTACAAGGGAGCGTAAACCACCAGAGAGACTTAATCTGTGATCCCAATAAGACTTTTGGGGGGAGGTGATGTCATGTATTCAACTGTCATTGTAATCCATGTATAAACTGACCTAAGTTGTATACCGTGAGAACACTGACCACTAGGTGGTGAACTTGTGGGAGACACTCGTAACCTGGACTTTCAGGTATAAAAGGGGAAGCTCCACTCATCTTCTCCACTTCAGTGCTGACTAATAAAGGTTACGTCACAGAGTGACCTTCTCTCTAGTATGGGCCTCGTGTGCATTTGTACTCTATAGTAAGGACATATTACACTCATTCTCAGAACATTCCTTATTAAAACTTTTACGGTTTGCCTTTAAATCCCTCGCAAGTTTTTTTCTGTAGTCCCTCCTCGCACCTATTAGTACTTTCTCGGTATCGCTTTGCTGCTTTCTATAGCTCTCTCACTGGAGTTCCACTTCACTCTGCATCTCTGCAAGCCTCCTCTTTTAGTTTTATGCATTTTAAATCAGCCTTTAACAACACAATCAAAAGGCTCCATGCCTGCCGTTCCTGCCAGCAAATCAAGTTGATCTTCATCAATCTTTAATCATATCTTCCTCGTTCAGAAGCCTTGCTCCAACAATCAGGGGCTCCGTTGATGGTTCAGTACAAGCAACCAAGGCCATTGCACAAATAAATCACTGGCAATTACTTAGCGTTCGGGTTAATTAGTCAGAGAAAGAGATGGGGAATAGGCAGAGAAAAAGTACCGAGGAAGAGAGGTTCAGGGGTGGTGAGAAGGAGAGAGAAGAGGGGAAAGAGGGGGAAAAGGAGAAGAGAGAGGGGAAAGTGAGTGGGGGAAGAGAAAGGTACACAGATAAAGGGATAAAAGGAGAGAGCAGTCAGAGGGAGAGGGAGAATGAGGCTGGAAGAGAGAGGCAGGGTGTTATGTATGCAATAAAGGTACGAACTGAGTACTGTTTAACTAAGCAAGGTACAACCTTGGCTCTGCTTTATTTAGGCCCAAAGTCTGACTCACAAAATGGCTGGCCTTTTATACCAGAGCAGCACCATGTGCGTGCTGCTCAGTGGCCTCCAACAATGACACCATCTGGTGGCTACAAACAGCATATACATACATGATAATACCCTCCTCTGAGATCTTATCACAGTCTTTCACAGGTTGAGATGCTCCGGTGCTTTACGCTCCCTGGTTGACTGTCTCAGTTCGATTCCGGCCTTGGGTGAATGTGCGGAGTCTGTTGTGGCTGGTGGCTGGATGGCTGACTTGTTGGGGGTGGCAGTGGCCATGTCAGGAATTGTAAGTCCATTTTTATTGAACAAGTCCGTGATGGAAATTCCAGGTTCACTGATGACCCTTGAGTCCACTGAAGGCTGCTGGTAGGTCGGTTGGTCGTCAATGGTTTCTTCGTCTGACTGTTCTGCTCATCTGTGTGCCTCAGCTTTGTCTGATCCATGTGTTTCTTGCAAGTTTGCCCATTCTTAAGCTTACTAACAAACACTCTGTTGCCCTTCTTGGCCATGACCGTACCAGCGATCCATTTGGGACCCTGACCATAATCCAACACATATACAGGATCATTAACAGAAATCTCGCATGACACAGTTGCACGATTGTGGTAACCTTGTTGGCTCTGTCTTCTGTGTTCAACATGATCACTTAAATCCGGGTGTACAAGAGATAACGTGGTCTTAAGACCTCTTTTCATCATGAGTTCATCAGGCGAGACCCCTGTGAGTCTGTGGGGTCTTGTCGTGTAACTCAGCAGTATGCAAGACAAGCGGGTCTGAAATGGCTCTTGGGTTACTCTCCTCATGCTTTGCTTAATAATTTGTACTGCATGTTCTGCTTGCCCATTGGACGCAGGCTTGAACGGCGCTGACCTCACATGTTTTATGCTGTTAAGTTTTACAAACTCCTGACTGGTGAAGCACGACCCATTGTCGCTCACCACTATGACCATGTGTCGCGAACATGACATTGAGATTTTCTATGGTTGCCGTGAACGTAGTGGATGATTATGCATTCTATCCACTTCGAATAAGCATCCACCACCACTAAAAGCATCTTGCCCAGGAAGGGACCTGCAAAATCTACATGGATCCTGGACCATGGTTTGGATGGCCATGACCATAGACTCAGCGGCGATTCCGCTGGTGCTTTGCTGCGCTGCATGCAGGTGTTGCACTGATGCATACATGCTTCCAGCTCAGAATCAATTCCTGGTCAACATACGTGGAACCTGGCGATGGCCTTCATCATCACTATACCAGGATGTGTGCTGTGTAACTCACGCACAAACTTCTCTCTCCCTTTCTTAGGCATTACAACTCGATTGCCCCACAATATGCAATCTGCTTGAATAGACAGTTCGACCTTGCAACGAATGTACGGTTTGGCCTCCTCGCACATTTGCTTAGGAATGGCAGACCAATCCCTTTTGAGGATGCAACCCTTTACCACCAATAATATCGGGTCCTGGCTGGTCCAGGTCTTAACTTGTTGAGCCGTGACAGGGGTACCTTCACTCTCAAAAGCATCCATGATTAACATAAAATCTGCCGGTTGTGGCGTTTCCACCTCCAGTGTGGGCAACAGCAACCAACTCAAAGCATCGGCACAATTCTCTGTGCCAGGTCTGTGGCGAATGACATAATCATAGGCAGATAATGTTAGCGCCCATTTTTGGATGCAGGATGAAGCATTGGTATTGATACATTTGCTCTCGGAAAACAATAAAATGAATGGCTTGTGATCGGTTTCTAATTCGAACCTCAGACCGAACAGGTATTGATGCATCTTTTTAACACCATACATACATTCTGTCCAAACGCAGTAGAACCTCTTCCAGGTTGTTCAGATGTTTCTTGGAGTCATGACCGGTGATCAGGATGTCATCTTGGAACACGACGGTTCTGGGAACGGACTTCAGTAGACTTTCTATATTCCTCTGGAATATTGCTGCAGCCGAGCGAATTCCAAACGGGCACTTGTGGTAAATAAACAGTCCTTTGTGCGTGTTAATGCACGTAAGTCTCTTCGATGTCTCGACCAACTCCTGCGTCATATAGGCCGACGTCAAGTCCAGTTTTGTGAACGAGTTCCCTCTGACTAGCGTCGCAAACAAGTCATCAGCCTTCGGTAACGGGTACTGATCCTGTTTCAAAACCCTGTTGATCGTAGCCTTGTAGTCTCCACAGATTCTGACTGTGCCATCACTTTTCAGCACATTCATTAAATTCGACTGGTGATACTATCCCTTCACGCTGGAGTCTGTCCAGTTGAATTTCGACCTTCTCCCTCATCATATACAGCACTGCCCGAGCTTTATAATGGATGGGTCTTGCATCTGAGTCCAGGTGGATCTGCACCTTGGTGCCCGTGAAGTTGCTGATACCCGGTTCGAAGAGCGAGGGGAACTTGCTCAATACTTGAGCACATGTATCTTCCTCCGACAAGAACGCCTTTATGTCGTTCCAGTCGCATCTGATTTTCTCCAACCAGCTCCTGCCGGGCAGCGTTGGGCAAGTGCCTGGAACAATCCACAGTGGTAACTCGTGAATATTAATTTGTGCACTGCCAATCACCTTTATCAGTTCTTTGGTGTATGTGCGCAGCTTGGCATGAACAGGGCTCAGCCTGGACCTCCCAGTCTTAGTATCCCACAGCTTATTAAATGCCCTCTCGTTCATGATCGATTGGCTCACCCCGTGTCCAGTTCCATCGATATCGGTAGCCCATTAAACTTCACATTAATCAAAATTGGTTTACTCTTGGTTATGAAAGAGTACAGTCCATACACTTCGTCCTTTGGCATCTCAGATTGCGTATCCGGATCTGTGCTAGTCTGGCTCTCATCCTCCACGTGATGTGTCACAGCTCGCTTGCTCATCTGCGGGCACTTGTGCTGGAGATGCCCCACTCTCAGACAGCCTTTGCAACTATATTGCTTAAATCGGCACTGCTGGTGCCGATGACTTCCCCCACAACGCCAACACGGAGAAGTCGGATACATCCCACTGGCGGTTTGGGCAGCCACAGGTTTCACGAACGCAGCCGAATAGACCCTGCCATGTGCCACTCTGCCGAACGGCGAATCAATCGCATTTACAGTACTTGCCGAGGTTCGGTTCTTCACCGATATTTGCTTTAGACTCCTGTCCATCGTCATACATGGTTGAGCGATCTGGATGGCCTTTTTTAAATCCAACTCCTCCACCGCCAGAAGTTTGCGCAGGATCACCTCGTGGTTGATACCGATAACAAAGAAGTCCTGCAGCATGTCTGCCAACACCGTCCCGAACTTGTACGGTCCCGCTAGACATCTCAGGTCGGCAACAAATTCCGCCGCGCTCTGGCCCGCCGATCGAACGTGTGTATAAAACCTGTATCTCGAGATGATGATGCCGTCGTCTGGCTTGAGGTGCTCGCGAACCAATGTACACAACTCCTCTTACGTTTTCTCTGTTGGATCACTAGGCATTAGTAGATTCTTTATCAGATCGTAGATCTTTGACCCGCACACAGTGAGGAACACGGCCCGGCGCCGATCTGCATCATCGACCCCCTTCATTTTATTGGCCACAAAGTACTGGTTCAAACGGCTCACAATGTCTATCCAATCTTCTCCCTCCACGAATCGCTCTAATCATCCAATCGTGCTCATTTTTCAAACAACGGTTCTTGTATAGAAACATAGACGTAGAAACATAGAAAATAGGTGCAGGAGTAGGCCATTCGGCCCTTCTAGCCTGCACCGCCATTCAATGAGTTCATGGCTGAACATTCAACTTCAGTACCCCATTCCTGCTTTCTCGCCATACACCTTGATCCCCCTAGTAGTAAGGACTTCATCCAACTCCTTTTTGAATATATTTAGTGAATTGGCCTCAACAACTTTCTGTGGTAGAGAATTCCACAGGTTCACCACTCTCTGGGTGAAGAAGTTTCTCCTCATCTCGGTCCTAAATGGCTTACCCCTTATCCTTAGACTGTGACCCCTGGTTCTAGACTTCCTCAACATTGGGAACATTCTTCCTGCATCTAACCTGTCTGAACCCATCAGAATTTTAAACGTTTCTATGAGGTCCCCTCTCATTCTTCTGAACTCCAGTGAATACAAGCCCAGTTGATCCAGTCTTTCTTGATAGGTCAGTCCCGCCATCCTGGGAATCAGTCTGGTGAACCTTCGCTGCACTCCCTCAATAGCAAGAATGTCCTTCCTCAAGTTCTCATCACCAAATGTTATGTATGCAATAAAGGTTCAAACTGAGTACTGTTTAACTAAGCAAGGTACAACTTTGGCTCTGCTTTATTTTGGCCCAAAGTCTGACTCACAAAATGGCTGGCTTTTTATACTCAGTGGCCTCCAACAATGACATCATCTGGTGGCTACAAACAGCATGTACAGACATGACACGGGGAAAGGAGGAAGTGACAGAGAGAAGGAAGAGAGAGTACATAAAGAGAGGGTTGGGAATAGAGAGAGGGGAGATAGTGGGCGAGAGATAGAGGGAGAGAGGGGAGTGAGATGGGGATTCAGAGAGGGGTGGGAGGAAGGGGAGCCAAGAGAAGGGAGACAGAAAGAGGAGAAAGGCACTCCCGGAACCAGTGTGGTGTTTCATTAGATATACATATCAATGATGTTATTTAACTCAAATAACCCAGCTGCAAATTTAACTCTGGCCTGAGCTGGGACTTCCCTGCCAGCTGAAGACAGGAGGGGAGAGCGTCTGGGACCAGAAGAGGCCAGTTAAGGTGATTTTTTTAAAATTACCTCCTTCCCAACCAAATCACGCTTGCAGTTAAAAGCGCCTCTAATACAAATTTATTTCGCTTCTGAGTGCAGTGTTGTGTGTTAATCGAGAGTTAATGGGGCTGAATTTGCGGCCCTTGCGGACATGTACGAGGTACGTACATGCCCGCGGGGATCCTGCAAGTTCCGGGTTTAGATGCTAAGTGCACCTGCCGAATCCCGGGACTTGTGACCTGTCAAAGACTGATTGCACGAATCTGAAAGGAAAGGTCATTTGCGGGTGGAGAGTTGGGCGAGTTGCCCAACTTCTGCCCAGCGAATGCCCGTACAAATCCCGTGCCTGATAAAAACAGGAGTAAGACCCGCTTTTTATCAGCATAAGACTTTTGAAGGACGGAAAAAAATACAATTTTTTCCATAATTTAAACTTTTAAAAACCTGTGAAATAAGGTAAGTTTATTTTCAGACCCTTTAAAATATGTAAATTTATTGTTCAAAAGAACAATTTTTTGTTTTAATTAATTATTTAAAATCATTTTGATTCATTTTAAATATGTGAGTTAAAAAAAAATTATTTGTTTATTTTAGGGTGTATTGCCATTCATACTTATGGTGATTCCGTATCTACAGAACTCACCACAGGCAAGAATGGGAATAGCCCTACTGTGATTGGTTGGGCAGGCCCATGTGATTCCAGGGACGTGTACGAAGTGCCTGTGCCCCTGGGATACGTGGACCTCGACGCAGGCCTACTCATAAAGGCCTAGGACGCAAGTCTCCCAACCTCCCACACCACCGGGTAAGTTCGTAGAGTTTTTTTCAGGTGGGAGGCATCCGCCCCGGGAAGCCTCCAACCGTGACTTCTGCACGAATAGCTTTCCTCGTTTGTTTGGTGCACTGACAGGAACAGGAGGAGGCTGTGCAGCACCTCGGGCCTGCTCTACCATTCAATCAGACCATGGCTAATCAGCATCTCAACTCTAATCACCCACCTTGGATCCATATCCCATTATACCCACACCCAACACTGAGCTGCCCAGCTCAGTCCTGAATGCTGCAATTGACTCAGCAATGGGGGCGAGAGTTCCAGATTGGCACTACTCTTGTACAGAAAAGGGCTTCCGGATTTCACTCCCAGATGGCCTGGCTGTAATTTTACGATGAGGCCCTCTTTACTCTGCAGTTTCTTGGACCTGTGATACATTACTACTGAGGCACAGTCACCCAGATAAAACCAGATAAAACTGAACTAATAGGCCTGGGCCACACATTATCCTTCAATATCTAAAGTCGGATTTATCCCCTGGACCTGATGGCTTGCATCCTCGGGTCTTAAGAGAAGTGGCGGCAGGAATTGTGGATGCATTGGTTGTAATTTTCCAAAATTCCCTGGATTCTGGGGAGGTCTCAGCAGATTGGAAAACTGCAAATGTAACACACCTATTAAAAAAAGGAGGCAGACAAAAAGCAGGAAACTATAGACCATTTAGCCCAACATCTGTGGTTGGGAAAATGTTGGAGTCCATTATTAAAGAAGCAGTAGCAGGACATTTGGAAAAGCAAAATTCAGTCAGGCAGAGTCAGCATGGATTTATGAAGGGAAGTCATGTTTGACAAATTTGCTGGAATTCTTTGAGGATGTAACAAACAGGGTGAATAAAGGGGAACCAGTGGATGTGGTGTATTTGGATTTGCAAAAGGCATTTGACAAGGTGCCACATAAAAGTTTATTGCACAAGATAAATGTTCATCGGGTTGGGGGTAGTATATTAGCATGGATAGAGGATTGGCTAACTAACAGAAAACAGAGAGTCGGGATAAATGGTTGGCAACGAGTGGGGTGCCGCAGGGATCAGTGCTGGGACCCCAACTATTTACAATTTATATTAACGATGTGGAAGAGGGGACTGAGTGTAACATAGCCAAGTTTGCTGATGCTACAAAGATGGGAGGAAGGGCATTGTGTGAGGAGGACATAAACAGGCTGCAGGAGGACATAGACAGGCTAAGTGAGTGGGCAAGAATTTGGCAGATGAAGTATAATGTTGGAAAGAGTGAGGTCATACACTTTGTCAGGAAAAAAATCAAAGAGCAAGTTATTATTTAAATGGAGAAAGATTGCAAAGTGCTGCAGTACAGCGGGACCTGGGGTACTTGTGCATGAAACACAAAAGAATAGTATGCAGGTACAGCAAGTGAAGGCCAATGGAATCTTGGCCTCCATTGCAAAGGGGATGGAGTATAAAAGCAGGGAAGTCTTGTTCCAGCAGTAAAGGGTATTGGTGAGGCCACACCTGGAATACTGCGTGCAGTTTTGGTTTCCATATTTACGAAAGGATATACTTGCTTTGGAGGCAGTTCAGAGAAGGTTCACTAGGTTGATCCTGGGGATGAGGGGGTTGACTTATGAGGAAAGGTTGAGTAGGTTGGGCCTCTACCCATTGGAATTCAGAAGAATGAAAGGTGAACTTATACAAACGTATAAAATTATGAGGGGACTTGACAAGGTGAATGCAGAGAGTATGTTTCCACTGATAGAGGAGACTAGAACTAGAGGGCATGATCTTAGAATAAGGGGCCACCCATTTAGAACTGAGATGAGAAGAAATTTCTGCTCTCAGAGGGTTGTGAATCTGTGGAATTCGCTGCCTCAGAGAGCTGTGGAAGCTGGGACATTAAATAAATTTAAGACAGAAATAGACAGTTTCTTAAATGATAAGGAAATAAGGGGTTATGGGGAGCGGGCGGGGAAGTGGAGCTGAGTCCATGATCAGATCAGCCATGATCTTATTGAATGGCGGAGCAGGCTCGAGGGGCCGAATGGCCTACTCCTATTCCTATTTATTATGTTCTTATCTACCTCTGAGACAGCACAGGACACCCAAAAGGGTCTTGGAAGCATGTCTCAGTCAATGAAAGAAACAGTGAGTGGCTCAGAGTTAGACACTTCAACGCCATCCACTGCAAAATGCACAAAGGACAACAAGCACAAGCTCGACCACTCTTCCCTATTTCCCAAACCATGCTACACATCTCCTGGTCCTGCACCCAACTATTCTGGATGGAGATTCCTTTCTTAATGTCACTAGCTTTCCCGATTGCATGTATTAGCAATGGCGGTTTGGAAAAGGCATAGAATCACAGATTGCAGAAGGAGACCTTTTGGTCCATCGTGCCTGTGCCGGCTCTTACAAAGAGCTGTCCAATTGGTCCCTCTACCCGGTTTTTCCCCATAGCCCTGCATTTTTTTTTCCTTTTCATGTATATATCCTGTTCCCATTTGAGAGTTATCATTCAATCCGCTTCAACTGACCTTTCAGGCAGCACATTCCGGATCATAACAACACTCTGTATTGCTTCCTTACTGATGGATCGAGCATTTATACGCCAATGGGGGAGCAGTACTGATGGCAGACTTTTCCAAAACAACCTGCCAGGCCAAATTCAACATGGGAGAACCCAACAGGATCAAAATACAATTGAAAACACTGAACCCGAAGCGAGAGCAGGCTGCAGGAGGGCGAGGCAGCCTTTGCCAGATAGACAGACCTCGCAGTACCAGGCTCTGTCTTTCACAATCCATTGAGCAGAGTTGGACTGAGAGAGGAATTCTCTAACTCTCTGTACTCATTGATTGCAGGGGGGTTAGATCGGGTAGCAGAGCCGTCGCCCATTGTACACCTCCGCACAATTTTACTTTCCATTTAAACAGTGGATTTAGGACAAGAGGACACAGGTTCAAATTAGTGAATGGTGACTTTAAGACTAATATCCAGGAGCTACAACCCTACAATATCTCTGCGCTCCTCCAATTCTAGCCTCTTGAGCATCCCTGAATTTTATCGCCTCGCCATCGGTGGCCGTACTTTCAGCTGCCTGGGCCCCAAACTCTGGAACTCCCTCCCTACCTCTTTCTTCCTTTAAGACTCTCCTTAAAACCTACCTCTTTGACCAAGCTTTTGGTGACTTGCGCTAATGTCTCCTTATGCGGTTCGGTGTAAAATTTTGTTTGATAGCGCTGCTGTGAAACACCTTGGGATGTTTCACTACATTAAAGGCACTTTACAATTCAAATTGTTGCAATTGGTTATTCACACACAGAGCGTGATTTACACTTGAGATAGAGTGGTGGAGAGAGGTGGAGGGGACGAGGGTGGAGAGAGGTGGAGGGGATGAGGGTGGAGAGAGGTGGAGGGGACGAGAGTGGAGAGAGGTGGAGGGGACGAGGGTGGAGAGAGGTGGAGGGGACGAGGGTGGAGAGAGGTGGTGGGGACGAGAGTGGAGAGGGGTGGAGAGAGGTGGAGGGGACAATGATGGAGGTGTAGTGATCTTTTGATGGGCAAAGATCTGAAATTAATGGGATTAATGAGGGCAGCAGAGCTTGAGGCTTACAGCTGCCATGCGAGAGAGCTCAGCCGGCTGGTGCAAGGACAATCCTTTCACAAGTTGTGCTGAAAGTCCATTCATAAACACGTGAGGCAGATGTTTGTTTAGTGTTCTACTCACTGCTGGACTGGTTAGGAAGCGGCTTCCAAATGCAGCCTACATTCTTACAGAGTCTATAAGCAAGTAACAAGGGCCTAAAACAACAGCCTTCACTGCAAGCCCTGGCACAGGAGCCGAGGTCAGAACTGGTGGAGCTTACTACTGTAGCAATGGCAAACACATTCCACAACATTTGTGTTCAACCTAGTTGGTGATTGCCATCATTATTTTCATTGATTTTTCTTTACCCCTCTGCTACTTTCAGGGTGCTGATCCTTGCTCGGGTACAAACGTCCCCTCAGGCACCCCCTCCCCACCCCCAGTACTTCACCCAAGTGCTCATTCTTTGCATGTGAGTCTAGGCGCCAAGTGCTTGATAGCGGCAGGCATCACATTGATGTCCAATCTTGGTCTCACCTGAACTCTACATACACACATCATCAAAGGTAGTCCCTCGCAATCAAGGAAGACTTGCTTCCACTCTAAAAATGAGTTCTCAGGTGGCTGAACAGTCGAATACGAGAGCCACAGACTCTGTCACAGATGGAACAGATAGTTGTTGAAGGAAAGGGTAGGTGGGACTGGTTTGCCGCACGTTCTTTCCGCTGTCTGCGCTTGATTTCTGCCTGCTCTCAGCGACGAGACTCGAGGTGCTCAGCGCCCTCCCGGATGCACTTCCTCCACTTAGGGTGGTCTTTGGCCAGGGACTCCCAGGTGTCGGTGGGGATGTTGCACTTTACCAGGGAGGCTTTGAGGGTGTCCTTGTAACGTTTCCTCTGCCCACCTTTGGCTCGTTTGCCGTGAAGGCGTTCCGAGTAGAGCGCTTGCACACACGCACTTGCTAGCTGGTGACATTTGGCAGCCACCAGGGGGAACCTTGCCTGACTTTTTCTCACTCCTTAACTTGGGGGTAATGTGGGGATGTAATGGGTGCCAGTGGCAAGTGCAGTGTCCCAACCAGCACCCCGGTTGAGAATCTCTAAGTCAGCCTGGACAAGGATTGCAATTGAGACCTTCGCAATGTTGGCTTTCCTGGTTCTTGGAACTTGGGCCTTGGTGCCCATCGCCCGTTGCCCTGAGAAGGTGATGGTGATGGTGGCGAGCCGTCTCCTGGGGGTCCGTGTGGTCAAAGTGCTTGGCAGCACACCGGGCCAGGCCCTGCGCTGGTGAACTGAGTCACCTCAGCACGATTAGCTAACGGGCGAGTGAATGGAGAGAGGTGGCGGAGTTGCTTGAATTCTTCACAGACCACAAGACTGCTTCACACATTTCCTTTTTGAGTACAGTTGAGTTGTAAAATATTTATATATTTATAGAATTTAACTTCCCGTGTGGCTTTGCCGCTCCCACCACATCCACACCCTCCAAGTGAGCCAGACTTTGGTGAGACACCAACACTGAACTGCTTGACTTTCTCAAAACAGCACGCTCGGTTTTCCTAACAATTCACCCGTTTACTTCTCCCCTTCCCATGGCTCGGTGCTTCCATGCACACATCGTGGTCCGCCCTGACCTGTGCGAGAACACTACCACAGGTCGGGGTTAGAAATAGAGCTGGAGCGCCGGGCCCTGGAACATCGTGGTGGAGGTCCGGCGAATGAGGGTACAGAGCCCAGAAGAGGCGAGGGCCCAGGTGCAGCACGGGCCAGCCCACACTGCGATATGTGTGCACGCTAGGTCTGTGCAGTATAGCAGGTCTCCAGTCGTCCTGGTTAACCGTTGCCACTGAACCAAGACCTAGCTCTGTCAAGCCCATTTGGTGGCTGGTGTGCAACGGCCACCACACGTTAAAAAAATCCACGCACAGGCATCTTCCACCCCCTCAATTGGAGTTCAGGACTGGAACATCGGGTCCTTCATTGAGATATCTGTTAACTCTTGTGGAAGCAAGCCACCCTGGTTCTAGGGACCGGCTATGATGATGATGCTTCCATGCACCTCACGGTGTGGTACCGACCTTATACTGGGGAAGGATGGGTCACAGATCTAATGCCTGGTGTATGCTGAGTCAGTCGATCCCAGTACAATTGGCCTCAGCGCACTTGGGGCCTACGAAAGGGGAACGTTCAGTCAGGATTCTCATTCCCCAACAGACCCCCTCTCTCAGAATCAAGGGAGGACAGGATCGGGCCTGCCTGCAAAGCTCTCTCCACTCTAATGGCCTGGCTATGCTCACTATCTGGGCTCCCGCATGAAGAATAGTCACTTGGGTGAGGTAATGGTGGAACAATGGTGCCCAGCAAGAGAGGTGACTCTTCTACTTTCAGCACTGCCAATCTTTAATTGTATTCCATCCAATTTCTCTCCTACCTCCTCCTTTACTGTGACAGTGGCAGCATCCTTTTCTTAAGTGAAGACGGATGCAAAGTGTTCAGTTAGCACCTCAGCCACGCTCTTTGCCTCCACAAGATTTACTTTTGGTCACTAACCAACCCCACCCTTCCTTTGACCATTTCACTATTGATATTGTAAAGTCCT
This sequence comes from Pristiophorus japonicus, assembly GCF_044704955.1. Classification (NCBI taxonomy): domain Eukaryota; kingdom Metazoa; phylum Chordata; class Chondrichthyes; family Pristiophoridae; genus Pristiophorus; species Pristiophorus japonicus. The sequence continues at coordinate 146,214,864 of NC_091980.1, forward strand.
GTCCCTGCAGTACAGACTCACACGAGGCACATGCTGAAGTCAAGGTCACTCAGGACCTGCACCTTTATTGCACAGCTCTCGAATGCCACACTTGCCTGAGACCTGTCTTTATATACCTGTCTGGGACAGGTATCCAGTGTCTCCTGCAAGTATCTCCTGGTGATAAGGTAAGCTTGTGGTTAAAGCTCATCTCTCGTTACAGTCACGTATAGCATGGTAAGATACAGTTATGTACAGTAGTGTGAGATACATGACATCACCCTCCCCCAAGGTCTTATTGTCTTTATAGGTTTAGTCTCTCAGGTGGTCTACGATCTCATGTGGAGCGTCTTAGTTGTGGTTCACTTGTTTGCCTTGGTGCCTGTTTTTCTTTCGGTGTGATTGCTGGTATCTCGCCTAGGCTGTATGTTTCGTTCAGTATGATTGTTGGTATCTCGCCTGGGCTGTCTGTTGGGATTGTCCTTTCCTCAGGTTGTTCCCTCTGTATGTCCACCAGGTGTGGTGTGAGTTCCACATTGTAGTCTGCCCCTGGTTCAGCAGTGTTCTTGGTGAATCTACTTTTGACTTGGTCTACATGCCTCCGGCAGGTTTGGCCATTGTCCATTTGCACCACCAGTAGCCTGTTTCCTCCCTTGCCTGTTACTCTCCCTGCAAGCCATTTGGGACCCCTGCCATAGTTTAGCACAAACACTTTGTCCCCTATCTCATTCCACCTCCCCCTCGAATTTCGGTCATGGTACTCAGTTAGCTTACGACGCTTTGCCTCAACGATTTCATGCATGTCTGGGAGGATTAATGAGAGTCTTGTCTTTAAGGTCCATTTCATCAATAGTTGCGCGGGGGGAACTCCAGTCAATGAATGTGGACGAGATCTGTATGTCAGCAGCAGTCGCGACAGGCGGCCCTGCAGCCGCCTGTCGCCTGTGGGACCTTGGATTGTGAGCATGCCTTGTTTAATGATTTGCACTGCTTGCTCCGCCTGGCCGTTGGAGGCCGGCTTGAATGGTGCCGTCTTAACATGATTTATGCCATGGTCACTTATAAAATCTTGGAATTCTGCGCTGGTGAAGCACGGACCATTATCACTGACCAATATGTCAGGAATTCCATGCATTGCAAACATAGTTCCGAGGCTCTCAACAGTGGTGGAGATGGTGCTCGAGTTTAAAATGGTGCATTCGATCCACTTTGAAAATGCATCTCCAACTACGAGGAACATTTTGCCCATGAATGGGCCCGCATAGTCTACGTGCACCCGCGACCACGGTTTGGTGGGCCAGGGCCAGGGGCTCAGGGGGACCTCTCTGGGGGCATTACTGAGTTGGGCATAAATGGTGCACCATCGGATGCAGAGCTCCAAGTCTGCATCAATGCCAGGCAACCAGACATGGGATCTAGCTATGGCCTTCATGAGAACGATCCCCGGGTGCTCGCCATGGAGCTCCTGGACAAATGCCTCTCTGCCTCGCAAAGGCATAACTACTCGGCTGCCTCACATCAGGCAGTCTGCTTGTAGTGATAGCTCATGCATGCACCTATGGAAAGGTTTGATCTCCTCGGGACAGGCATTGCGGGCCTCTGCCCAGTCACCAGTTAAAACACATCATTTTAGTAGGGATAACGTGGGGTCGCTGGTCGTCCAGGCTCTGATTTGGCGAGCCGTCATGGGCGAACATGTTGACTCAAAGGCATTGATTGCCATGACCATCTCACAGTCCTGTTCGTCGGACCTTTCCGTGGTCGCCAGGGGTAGCCTGCTAAGCGCGTCGGCACAGTTGTCTGTGCCTGGTCTGTGCCTTATGCTGTAGTCGTAAGACGTCAGCATGAGTGCCCACCGCTGAATGCGCGCCGAGGCATTGGCGTTTATTGCCTTGCTCTCAGATAGTAGGGACGTGAGGGGCTTGTGGTCGGTTTCTAACGCGAACATGGCCCCGAAAAGGTATTGGTGCATCTTTTTGACGCGAGCGCCTCCTTCTCCACCATTCCGTACCCGCGCTCCGTCCGCGAAAGTGACCTGGAGGCATAAGCTATGGGTTGTAATTTACCTGCACCATTGACATGTTGTAAAACGCACCCGACCCCGTACGCTGACGCATCACATGTAAAAACTAGCTTTTTACCTGGATCAAAGAAAGCCAAAACACTGTTGGAACACAGAAGGTTGCGTGCCTTATTGAAGGCACGTTCCTAGGCATCTCCCCAAAACCAATCGCACCCCTTTCTGAGTAGCACGTGGAGAGGCTCCAGCAGCGTGCTTAAGTTCTGTATAAAGTTTCCAAAGTAATTGAGTAGCCCGAGAAAGGCGCGCAGTTCCGAGACATTCCGGGGCTTGGGTGCCAGGCAAATTGCTTCGGTTTTGGACTCTGTTGGGCGGATTCCATCAGCGGTAATCCTTCTGCCCAAAAATTCAACCTCGGGCACAAAAAACAGGCACTTGGATTTCTTAACTCTTAGGCCTACCCGATCCAACCCCTTTAGTACTTCCTCCAAATTGCAGAGATGGGATTCGGTGTCCCTGCCCTTGATAAGTATGTCGTCTTGAAATACAACCGTCCCCGGGATGGACTTGAGCAGACTCCCCATGTTGCGCTGGAATATAGCAGCTACCAATCTGATGCCAAATTGGCATCGATTGTACATGAAAAGGCCTCGCTGTGTGTTGATGGTGTTGAGTAGCTTAGACTCTTCGGTCAGTTCTTGCGTCATATACGCAGATGTGAGATCTAGTTTTGAGAAAAGTTTTCCTTCAGCCAATTTGGTAAATAGGTCCTCTGCTCTGGGCAGCGGGTATTGGTCCTGTAGGGAGACTCTGTTTATGGTAGATTTTTAATCCCCACAGATTCCACGGGTGAGATAATGCCTTCCCGCAGAAACCTGTCCAGTACATGATCAATATTTTACCTCATCACATAGGGCACAGCTCTAGCCTTGTGATGGACCTGTCTAGCATCCTGTGTGATGTAGATTTTGACTTTAGCCCCTTTGAAGGTGCCCACACCTGGCTGAAAGAGATGTTCAAATCGACTTAGAACTGTTGAGCAGGAGGTCCGTTCCTCTAATGACATGGCGTGAACATCATCCCATTTCCAGTTTAGTTTTGCCAGCCAGCTTTTCCCCAGCAGTGCTGGGAGATCTCGGGGACAATCCACAGGGGAAGTCGGTTCACTGTCCCTTTGTGTGTGACTGAGAGCATGGCGCTGCCAAGGATTGCGATGATTTCTTTGGTATAGGTCCTTAGTTTGGTGTCGACCCTTGTGAGTTTTGGTCAGTCTCTTTTGTGCGGCCACAGCTGTTTCAAATTGTTGAGCGCTCATGAGAGATTGACTTGCTCCCGTATCCAGCTCCATGTTGATGGGTATCCCGTTGAGTAGGACCCTCATCATTATTGGAGGTGTCTTATTGTAAGAGCAGTGGCCATTGATCGTGTTGATCCGCTGTGCCCTGGTGTCCCGGGTACTGTCCCCACCGTCTTCTGGTCCGCTTTCCGACTCTTCCGATTTGTATACCAGCAGAGCTGCCATTTTTCTGCACATGCGGGCTAGATGCCCTGTATAGTCGCAGTTTCTGCAAACAGCATGCTGAAATTGACACCCCCTTGATGAGTGCCTTCCCCCACATCTCCAGCACAGACCGCTTCCATTGTTTCCAAAGGATGAGCTGCGTCTGGCTGATCTCTCTTGAGCTTCTCTCTGTTTGTAGTTGATTGCTCGCATTGTGGGTTGATGAGGTGTGAACGGCCGTTCATGTGGCCCTTGATGGCTTCTGGCGCCACTTCCTGCTGTTGAAGGCCTGCTCTCCTGCCTTTGTCTGTGTGTGGGGGTAGCGGCTTGTTTCACGCTATGAACCTCTTGTTCCAATGTTTCGTTAGTTGTCGTACCCGCAGTAAAGATCAACCTCGTTTCTTCTTCTCCTGCCAAGAATGTCTGTGCAACCAGTGCTGCTGCCTCTAGGGTCAAGTTCTTGGTCTCTATAAGCTTTCGGAATATGCCTGCATGGCCTATCCCTTCAATAAAAACGTCTCTCAGTACTTCTCTCCTTAGTTCATCGGAGAACTCACATAAGCTAGCCAACCTCCGAAGTTCCGCCACGAAGTCGGGTGTGCTCTGGCCCACACAGCGTCTGTAGTTGTAGAACCTGTGTCTGGCCATGTGTAGGCTGCTCGCTGGCTTCAAGTGGTCTCTTACCAGTGTGCTCAACTCTTCAAACAACTTGCTTGCTGGTTTCTCGGGTGCCAGCAGGTCCTTCATTAAGGCATATGTTTTCGAGCCACAGCTGGTCAAGAGATGGGCTCTTCTCTTGTCTGCCTTATCGTCACCTAACCAGTCTTTGGTTACGAAGCTTTGCTGGAGCCTTTCTATAAAGTCCTCCCAATTGTCTCCAGCATTGTATTTTTCATCTGAGCCGTTGGTCGCCACTCTGTGGATTCTGTAATCCCTTAACTCGTCGCCACTGTAAAGTCCTGTCCCTGCAGTACAGACTCACACGAGGCACATGCTGAAGTCAAGGTCACCTTTATTTCACAGCTCTCGAATGCCACACTTGCCTGAGACCTGTCTTTATATACCTGTCCAGTGTCTCCTGCAAGTGCACCCCTGGTGGTAAGGTAAGCTTGTGGTTACAGGTCATCCCTAGTTACAGTCATATATAGCATGGTAAGATACAGTTATGTACAGTAGTGTGAGATACATGACAGATATGTTTATGAAACACTTTTTGGTTTTATTTTATGCTACCCGTTAATCTATTCTCCTGTACTCTCTTTGCCCCACTAACTACATTTCCTCTTTGAAGGCCATTTACTGTGTTACCTGCCCGTTTTAATTCCAGTCCACCTGGGCCAGGTAACAATTTCAACTTACTGAAATTACCCATCCTTCACTTGAGTAGTTTCATGTTTGATTGTTCCTTGTCCTTTTCCATAACTGGTCTAAACCTGATGATATTATGATCACTGTTGCCCAAATGCTCCCCCGCTGAAACATGTTCCACTTGCCCCATTTCATTCCTCAGACCAGATCTAACACTGCCTCCTTCTTCGCTGGGCTGGGAAAATACTGCTCAAGAAAGTTCTCTTGTACAACTTCCAGGAATTCCTCCCCCTCTCTGACCTTTACAATTACTCCAGTCTATATTGGGATAATTGAAGTCCCCCTTTATCCCTGCCCTATAGTTCTTGCATCTTTCTGAAATTTGACAACAAATTTGCTCCTCTCTGTCCTTCCCACTATTTTGTGGCCTATTGCAGGGCTTCCCAACCTTTTTGCTTCTGAGTCCCCCCTCCCACGTTATAAAAATTCCACGGACCTCCTGCCACACAACACAAGAATTTGTTTCTGCATAAAAATTAGTCATACAACTAAACATATATATTTATTATGTTTGCTTTACTTATTTAATGTGAAACATTACACCTTACGTAAAGAGGGTATAACCTGAGAACGTGTTGATGTCTGCACTTTCAGCATGTAATAAACACGCACCAAATGAGGATGGGCATAAATACCAGCCTTGCCCACAGCCCAAGATTCAACATATATATCAAAAATATCCAGCCCTCAACCGAATGGTGAGTAAAACAGGGCACCCCAACCTCAAACATATCATCAGATACCCTGGCATGAGAGCAAAGGCTCAGATACCCCAACCCCTTCTGAACAAATGGTGCCTGCTCTTGTGTAAATGTTGATGGACCTGCTATTTTCCAGTATGTGTACTGTTGCGGTCATTTGCTTTTTGCCTCCCTATGGGCTCAACTTTCCCCAGTATTTGCGCCATTTTATTTTGGAGCAGGCTGCTTTTTCTGGCCTAATTTAAAAATCCCCAGTTTCCCCAACCAAATTGCACCAGCGTAATTTAGTTACGATATTTTTAGGTCAGTTTTTTCTTCAGCCAAAGGGGGCGTAACCAGCCACCAGCGCCAATTCTGGCCATTTATGGAAGTTTGGCCAGTTGAGAGTTACTCCAGTTCTGATTAGGCCAGCATATGTGGCCTGTCTGAAAAACCTTCCCAAGAGTTAAGGAAATCGGCACAGGTATGGAAGTCGGCACAGCACATGCCCGGACACAGTGAAAGAATTGAAAAACACATAGCAGCAACTTACCTCCAGCCCCACCGGAAGGCTGTCCAGACCCATTCTCTGTCCCCGGTCCCCACACACAGTCCAGCCCCATTCTCGGTCCCCACATAGAGTCCGGTCCCATTCTCAGTCCCCACACACAGTCCGGTCCCATTCTCGGTCCCCACACACAGTCCGATCCCATTCTCAGTCCCCACACACAGTCCGATCCCATTCTTAGTCCCCCGTCCCCACACACAGTCCGGTCCCATTCTCAGTCCCCACACACAGTCCGATCCCATTCTCAGTCCCACGTTCCCACACACAGTCCGATCCCATTCTCAGTCCCCACACACAGTCCGATCCCATTCTCAGTCCCCACACACAGTCCGGTCCCATTCTCAGTCCCCACACACAGTCCGGTCCCATTCTCAGTCCCCACACACAGTCTGGTCCCATTCTCAGTCCTCACACATAGTCCGGTCCCATTCTCGGTCCCCCGTCCCCACACACAGTCCGGTCCCATTCTCAGTCCCCACACACAGTCTGATCCCATTCTCAGTCCCCACACACAGCCCGATCCCATTCTCGGTCCCCACACACAGTCCGATCCCATTTTCAGTCCCCACACACAGTCCGGTCCCATTCTCGGTCCCCACACACAGTCCGGTCCCATTCTCGGTTCCCACACACAGTCCATTCCCATTCTCAGTCCCCACACACAGTCTGGTCCCATTCTCAGTCCCCACACACAGTCCGGTCCCATTCTCAGTCCCCACACACAGTCCGATCCCATTCTCAGTCCCCACACACAGTCCGGTCCCATTCTCAGTCCCCACACACAGTCCGGTCCCATTCTCGGTCCCCCATCCCCACACACAGTCTGGTCCCATTCTCAGTCCCCACACACAGTCCGATCCCATTCTCAGTCCTCACACACAGTCCGATCCCATTCTCGGTCCCCACACACAGTCCGATCCCATTCTCAGTCCCCACACACAGTCCATTCCCATTCTCAGTCCCCACACACAGTCTGGTCCCATTCTCAGTCCCCACACACAGTCCAGTCACATTCTTGGTCCCCACACACAATCTGGTCCCATTCTTGGTCCCCACACACAGTCCAGTCACATTCCCAGTCCCCGGGAAAATTGAGCCCTATAAAGGGGACACTTTGATAAGTTATATCGTGAACCTGCACCTCAATGATGCCCAGTTCTAGGGAGGCGCTGCACGATGAGTTACCAGGCCTGACATTCTGCCTCATGGGTTACTGGAGCAGCCCATCTGCATGTGACTAACTCGTGACCCCAGCACAGCCGAGTCTGGACAGAGGAAGACAGAGCCTGTAGCAGAGGCCGGAGCTGCGAGGGGGATGAGAGGTGGCTGGGGGGTGGGTGGGGAGGGCCTGGTTGCAACTCGTCTGGTTAACCTTCAATATCAAACCCCCACTGCCCCCTCCCCACCCCCACCCCAGAGGGGAACTGGGACTTACTCAAAGTCACGGCCTTACTGTGTCCATGTGAGTTGGTAGGACCTACAAGATCCTGCAAATCCCCTGGGAGGACAGACGCACCAACATCAGCGTCCTCTACCAGGCCAACATCCCCAGCATTGAAGCACTGACCACACTTGATCAGCTCCACTGGGCAGGCCACATTGTCCGATGCCAGACACAAGACTCTCAAAACAAGTGCTCTACTCGGAACTCCTTCACGGCAAACGAGCCAAAGGTGGGCAGAAGAAACGTTACAAGGACACCCTCAAAGCCTCCCTGATAAAGTGCAACATCCCCACCGACACCTGGGAGTCCCTGGCCAATGACCACCCAAAGTGGAGGAAGTGCATCCGGAAGGGCGCAGAACACCTCAAGTCTCATCGCCGAGAGCGTGCAGAAACCAAACGCAGGCAGCGGAAGGAGCGGGCGGCAAACCAGTCCCACCCACCCCTTCCCTCAATGACTATCTGTCCCACCTGTGACAGGGACTGTGGTTCCCATATTGGACTGTTCAGCCACCTATGGACTCATTTTAAGAGTGGAAGCAAGTCTTCCTCGATTCTGAGGGACTGCCTATGATGATGCTGATGATGATGGTAGGACTATCCCCACGCGCCACTCTCTGCCTTCAGGTACTTCCTTCACCTGCGCACACTGATTTATATAGAATACCACGTTACTGCTGATAGCTTCCAATCACTGTCCACTTTCCAGTGACCTCACTGTACCACATGTGCATCGTGGGGCTGTGCCGATTGGAAAATGGGTGTCGCCATATTTCCTTAGGGTTAAAAAAATGTATTACTTCTGCATAGACATTGACGGACCACCTGAAATAAGAATATAAGAACATAAGAAATAGGAGCAGGAGTAGGCCATACAGCCCCTTAAGCCTGCTTCGCCATTCAATACGATCATGGGTGACCCGATCATGGACTCAGGTCCACTTCCCTGACCGCTCCCCATAACCCCTTATCTCCTTATCAGTTAAGAAACTGACTATTTCTGTCTTAAATTTATTCAATGTCCCAGCTTCCACAGCTCTCTGAGGCAGTGAATTCCACAGATCCACAACCCTCTGAGAAAAGAAATTTCTTCTCATCTCAGTTTTAAATGGGTGGCCCCTTATTCTAAGATTATGCCCCCTAGTTCTAGTCTCCCCCATCAGTGGAAACATCCTCTCTGCATCCACCTTGTCAAGCCCCCTCATAATCTTATACGTTTCGATAAGACCACCTCTCATTCTTCTGAATTCCAATGAGTAGAGGCCCAACCTACTCAACCTTTCCTCATAAGTCAACCCCCTCATCCCTGGAATCAACCTATATGGAAACCAAAACTGCACGCAGTATTCCAGGTGTGGCCTCACCAATACCCTGTTTAACTGTAGCAAGACTTTCCTGTTTTTATACTCCATCCCCTTTGCAATAAAGGCCAAAATTCCATTGGCCTTCCTGATCACTTGCTGTACCTGCATACTATCCTTTTGTGTTTCATGCACCAGGACCCCCAGGTCCTGCTGTACTGCGCCACTTTGCAATTTTTCTCCATTTAAATAATAACAAATCTTTTCACAGACCCCTAAGGGGCCATGGACCCTTGGTTGAGAACCTCTGGCCTATAGTAAACACCAAAGGCAGTCCTCCGAAATCGAGGAAGATTTGCTTCCACTCTAAAAGTGAGTTCTCAGGTGGCTGTACAGTCCAATATGGGAATTACAGTCTGTGTCACAGGTGGGGCAGACAGAAGGAAAAGGTGGGTGGGGAGTCTGGTTTGCCGCACGCTCCTTCCGCTGCCTGCGCTTGTTTTCTGCATGCTCTCGACGATGAGACTCGAGGTGCTCAACGCCCTCCCGGATGCTCTTCCTCCACTTAGGATGGTCTTTGGCCAGGGACTCCCAGGTGTCGGTGGAGATGTTGCACTTTATCCAGAAGGCTTTGAGAGTGTCCTTGTAACGTTTCCTCTGCCCACCTTTGGCTCGCTTGCCATGTAGGAGTTCCGAATAGAGCGCTTGCTTTGGGAGTCTTGTGTCGGGCATGCGGGCGATGTGGCCTGCCCAACGAAGCTGGTCGAGTGTGGTCAGTGCTTCGAAGCTGGGGATGTTGGCCTGATCTAGAACACTAACGTTGGTCACACCTAGCAGTGTAATAGCTCCACTATTGTTCCTTAGCTCGAATCAAATAGATTCCGTCTTTGAACCATAAAGTATGTCATCCCTTTCTAGTGCTGTAACGGTAACTTTGATCAATACTGCCGCACCTCCACACTATTTTTTCCCTTCCCTATCATTCCTGAATTCTTTGTAGCCCGGCATATTGAGTTCCCAATCCTCCCCTTGTTTGAGCCAGGTCTTCATCATCACCATATATCATAGTCCCATGTGGCAATTTATGCCTGCAGCTCACCAACCTAATTTACCACATTCCTTGCATTTACACGCCAAACCCATCGTAGTTCACATCACAGTTTCACCTGGCTGACCCCTTCTACTTCTGAACTTATAATAGAGTTCCACCTACTGGACTACTGTGGTAATGCAACTACTGATGTAAATAATAAAGGATCATGTGACAAGATCACATGATGGCAGGTTTTCTGTATTGGAGCCATCTTGTGTAGTGTGATTCTCAGTGATGTCATAAGAATATATCACATTGGTGAACGAGGATTGGATAATTGGATTCCCTGTCTGCAGTTTCCGTTGGTGGATAATCCAGCCAACCGACAAAGCAACTTTGAGAGGTTCTTTGTTTTGCAGAAAATCCAAGGTAACTTCACAGCTAAAAATCCAAGGTAACCTCAAGCACACTTGGCTGAACGGTCAGCATTGCTGGAGTCTAGATGGTCACACCTATGGGAATAATAGGGCGCTTGGGTGAGTTCCATCATGACCGAGAAATTTTCGGAGCATATATGGAGCAGCTAGAAATGTTTTTCACAGCGAATAGTATCGTCGAAGTCCCCGATGATGAAAACCATAACCGCGTGGTTTTAGAGAGAAACTGGGCTATTTTCTTGACTGAAGCACGCCCTGAGGTGTATGAAACCCTGAAAAATGTGCTTGTTCCCTTCAAGCCAAAGGATACGCCATTGACAGAGATTCTAACCAAGGTAGAACAGCACTACTGTCCTGAGCCCCTGGAAATTGCTGAAAGTTATCAATTTGGAATACAAAATCAATTAACTGACGAGGGTATCAGTGAGTACATTGTAGCTTTAAAAAAGTTATCTATTGACTATCATTTCAGAAACTTTCAGGACCGAGCATTGAGTGAATGCTTTGTTTGTGGGATGAAAAATGAAACAATCAGAAGCAAGTTGTTGACAATCCCTAACTTGACTTTTAATTTCGCTTGTCAGACAGCTTTGTCGATGGATGTGGCCGACCAATATTCCCGAGAATTTCGCACCATTTCCAGTGGTCAGAAAACCGAGGTGACTCACCTGCAGGTTAAAAGTAAAAGGCAGTTGGGCCCCAAGGCCTCAGCAATTGGCCAAGGTAACAGAGCATTGAAGTCATGCTCTCGGTGCCAGGGACAACACATTGCTCAAAGTTGTCCATATCTGAAGGCAGAGTGTTTCTTCTGCAAGAAAACAGGGCATCTTGCGAAGGCATGCTGACTGATGAGTAAACCAACTTTCAAAGCTATAAGTAGAAATCGCCAGAGACTACATAGCATTGAAGAGAAACAATCAAGACAGAGAGTCATGATAGAGGTAGAGTAAGAGAGAGGTGTGAAATTAAATCAGAAGGTGAGAGTAAAGAACCATCACCATAAATAGATAAAGTGAATACAACAGCAACTTTTATTTATATAGCACCTTTAACATAGTAAAACGTCCCAAGGTGCTTCACAGCAGTGTTACAAGGCAAAAAAGATTAATTTGACACCGAGCCACAAAAGAAGAAATTAAGGCAGATGACCGAAAGCTTGGTTAAAGAGCTAGGTTTTAAGGAGCGTCTTAAAGGAGGAAAAAGTAGAGAGGAGGAAAGGTTTTGGGAGGGAGTTCCAGAGCTTAGGGCCCAAACAGCTGGAGGAACGGCCACCGATGGTTGAGCAGTTATAATGAGGGATGTTCAAGAGTGCAGAATTTGAGGAGCGCAGACATCTTGTGGGAAGATTACCAGGGAGAGTAGTGAAGATATGTGGCCCTCGCACATATTTGGTCAAGATGTTTGATCATGGACAGGCTAGGTTTGCTCACATTGATCATATTGTATCTATAGATGTGGAAGGAGTTGAAAGTTGGAAAGATTCGATTATTTCTGATGAGTCCACATCCTACATTAGATGTTCTAGAAACAAGTCCACGAGAAAGTCAGAATGTAAGTCTGAGTCCGAATCAGGCAGACAAACAGTCTGAAGTTACCCTTGGAGAAAAACTCTCCTCAGGTTCAGCCGAGAATGAGTCTAAGTTCAACACCAAGTTTGGAAAGTTCTGTCGAGAGCGAAGGTAACCTCTTTGAATCAGAAAACCAGTGGTTAAGTTTGATTTGTAAATATGGAAAAATAAGTCATTATCTTTTGTTGTGAGTAACCATGCAAGTTATGTATGATGATTATTTTGTTATGATTACTTCTTCATTAAGGAGGGAGAAGTGTAATATATAGCTCCACCTAGTGAACTACTGCTCCACCTAGTGGACTACTGTGGTAATGCAACTATTGATACAAATAATAAAGGATCATGTGACAAGATCACATGATGACAGGTTTTCTGTATTGGAGCCATCTTGTGTAGTGTGATTCTTAGTGATGTTGTAAGACTATATCACAGAACTACTCTTTATTCTAATGCTGTTTGTCTCTACGAGTCCTCTGTGCACCTTGCTTCTCCTCTCTAATGGTTCATCCCTGGTGCCTCTCCCCCTGCCAAATTAGTTCAAACCCTCCCCACAGCACTAGTTAACCTTCCCACGAGGACATTGATCCCAACCCTATCGAGGTGCAACCCGTCCACCTTGTACAGCTCCCTCCTATCCCAGAATTGATCCAAAAGCCTCAGGAATCAGATGAACTCCCTCCTGCACCATTTCGGCAGCCAGGCATTAAGCTGCTTTATCTTACCGCTCCTACACTCACTGGCATTGAGAGTAATCCAGAGATTGCTACCTTTGAACTCGAGCTCCTGAAACAGTGACTGCAGAACCTCAACCCTTTTCTTTCCAACGCCGTTGGTTCCAACATGGACCACGACGTTGTGCAGTTCCCCTTTCCCTGCAGAATGTTCTGCACCCGTTCAGTGATGTCCTTTATCCTGGGACTGCAAATGAGGGTACAGCGCCCAGAAGAGGCGAGAGCCCAGGGGCAGCACGGGCCAGCCCACACTGAAATATGTGCGCGCACTAGGTCTGTGCAGCAGAGCAGGTCTCCAGTCATCCTGATTAACCCTTGCCATTGGACCTAGACCTAGCTCTGTCAAGCCCGTGTGGTGGCTGATGTGCAACGGCCACCACACGTTAAAAAAATCCATGCACAGGCATCTTCCACCCCCTCAATTGGAGTTCAGAACTGGAATATCGGGTCCTCCATTGAAACATCTGTGAACCCACGTGGAAGCAAGTCATCCTCGTTCGAGGGACCCCCTATAATGATGATTACCCTGGGACAGGGAGGTAACGCACCATACACGACTCACATCGGCAGTTGCAGGAAAGCCTGTCTCTCCCCCGGACCATCAAATCCCCGATGACCAATACTCCCGCTAAGCTGCTCGACCGGGTTAAAGGGACAGCGCACAAAATTAAAAATTGCAGGGAACAATGCCTACGAACACTGCATTGCTACAGCTCGCTGTGCCCCCACCTGCCCACCCCCCCTACCGCAGTCCTTTGTTCCCACGGTGCCATGGATTTGCTCAGGGCTGCGATCCCCCAAAGTGTTGTCACCCTCACATTTCCGCACTGAAAACTGACTTGTTAGCGTCACACCATCTGAAAGAGTCCTGTGCTGCTTGCCCCTTACTAGTGGCAAGTTGGATCCATAATTGGCTCGGAGGCAGGAAGCAAAGGGTAATGGTTGATGGGTGTTTTTGTGACTGGAAGGATGTTTCCAGTGGGGTTCCACAGGGCTCAGTGCTAGGTCCCTTGCATTTTGTGCTATACATCAATGATCTAGACTTGAATATAGGGGGCATGATTAAGAAGTTTGCAGATGATACTAAAATTGGCCGTGTGGTTGATAATGAAGAAGAAAGCTGTAGACTGCAGGAAGATATTAATTAACTGGTCAGGTGGGCATAACAGTGGCAAGTGGAATTTAATCCGGAGAAGTGTGAGGTAATGCATTTGGGGAGGGCTAACAAGGCAAGGGAATACACATTAATGGTAAGACACTGAGAAGTGTAGAGGAACAGAGGGATCTTGGAGTGCACGTCCACAGATCCCTGAAGGTAGCAGGGAATAAAAAGAAGGCATATGGAATACTTGCCTTTATTAGCCGAGGTATAGAATATAAGAGCAGGGGGTTATGCTTGAACTGTATAAAACCTGGTTAGGCCACAGCTGGAGTACTGTGTGCAGTTCTGGTCATCACATTATCGTAAAGATGTGATTACACTAGAGAGGGTACAGAGAAGATTTACGAGGATGTTGCCAGGACTGGAGAATTATAGCGATAAGGAAAGATTGCATAGACTGGGTTTGCTTTCTTTGGAACAGAGGAGACTGAGGGGAGACTTTATTGAGATGTATAAAATTATGAGGGGCCTAGATAGAGTGGATAGGAAGGATCATATTTCTCTTAGCAGAGGGGTCAACAACATGAGGGCATAGATTTAAATTAATTAGTAGGAGGTTTAGAGAGGATTTGAGGGGAAATGTATTTACCCAGAGGGTGGTGGGGGTCTGGAACTCACTGCCTGAAAGGGAGGTAGAGGCAGAAACCCTCACCACATTTAAAAAGTACTTGAGTGCCGTAACTTACAGGGCTGCGAACCAAGAGCTGGAAAGTGGATTAGGCTGGATAGGTGTTTGTCAGCCGGCGCGGACATGATGGGCCGAAATGGCCTCCTTCCGTGCTGTAAATTTCGACGATTGTTCTATACTACCCTGCTGGATGGCCAGCCGTTTACTATCCTGATAGGTCACCACCTCCTGGAACCTGCAATATGGCATTGAGTGTGCTATCAGTTCCTGATTCTCAGAGACCAGCTCATCCAGGACCACTTCACCTAAATGTGCCCTCCTATTCCCAATACAACAATAGTCCCACAGCCCTTTCCACCATCTTTACTACTACCACCCAATTGCTTTCCTTCAGAGAGTCTTGACCTCTATTTCCCACAAGAATAAACAAGAACACGAAATCCAGGACAAAAAACAAATGTATCAAAGAAATCATCTCGCGTTGAGAAAAACAGATGTATAATCACCCCGGTGCCAGCCCTTGGTGCCTGTGTCATGTGCTCGTGAGGGTACTGAGAGGGTGAGGGGTCCCGGGCTGATGAGGGGCCCAACTGTGGTGTGAATCTGAGGTAGGTGAGGATCAGCGAGGGGTCAGGGTCAGTGAGGAGACAGCGAGGGGTCAGCAAGGGTGAGGGGTCAGCGAGGGGTCAGTGAGGGTGAGGGGTCAGTGAGGGGTCAGCGAGGGGTCCCAGGGAACTTTCTCACTGTGTTTTCTCTCCTATTTCGGTACTTTGAGTGTGAACCGGATCCCTGTGCACCATGATTGAGTGTGACTGAGATTGAGTAAACACAGAGCCTTGGCCTACGGTTTAGAGGCACAGCATTTAATTCCAACTGTTCTCTGGTACACTAAGTAGAAATCGCAGATAGACATCTCTCCCACAACTCCTCCGATAATGGAACTGTCCATGCCCATCTACATCAGGAAATTGGAAATTGAAAACAGTGGCATACAATATTGTCGGGATTAGTGGGAGGCCAGAGGATTGGTAATTTTTTTTAAACAGCAAAGGACGACTATAGCAATAAGAGAGAGCGAGAAGATAGATTATGAGAGTAAACTAGTAAGAAATATAAAAACAGATAGTAAGAGTCTCTACAGGTATATAAAGAGGAAGAGAATAGCTAAAGTAAACATCGGTCGCTGAGACTGGGGAATTAATAAAGGAGATGGCAATAATTAGAAATGGCAGAGACATTGAACAAATATTTTGTATCGGTCTTCACTAAAAACATCACAATAATAGATAATCAAGAAGCTATAGGGAGGGAGGAACTTAAAACAATCACTATCACTAAACAAGTAGTACTCGGTAAAGTAATGGGACTAAAAGCAGACAAGTCCCCTGGACCTGATGGCTTGCATTCTAGGGTCTTAAAAGAAGTGGCTGCAGAGAAAGTGGATGCATTGGTTGTAATCTACCAAAATTCCCTGGATCCTGGGGCGGTCCCAGCGGATTTGAAAACCGCAAATGTAACGCCCCTATTTAAAAAAGAAGGGAGACAGAAAGCAGGAAACTATAGACCAGTTAGCCTAACATCTGTGGTTGGGAAAATGCTGGAGTCTATTATTAAGGAAGCAGTAGCAGGACATTTGGAAAAGTATGATTCAATCAAGCAGAGTCAGCATGGTTTTATGAAAGGGAAATCATGCTTTACAAATTTGCTGGAGTTTTTTGAGGATGGTGGATAAGGGGGAACCAGGGGATGTGATGTATTTGGATTTCCAAAAGGTTTTAAATAAAGTTCCACATAAAAGATTACTGCACAAGATAAAGGTTCACGGGGTTGGGCGTAATATATTAGCATGGCTAGAGGATTAGTTAACTAACAGAAAACAGCGAGTCGGGATAAATGGGTCATTTTCCGGTTGACAAATGGTAATTAGTGAGATGCCACAGGGATTGGTGCTGGGGCCTCAACTATTTACAATCTATATTAATGACTTGGATGAAGGGGCCAAGTGTAATGTTACCAAATTTGCTGATGATACAAAGCTGGGTGGGAAAGCAAGTTGTGCAAATCTGCAAAGGGATATTGGGCTAGAACCTCCACTTTTGTTTGGGCGATATTTCCGGCGTGGGCATTAAAAAAGGGTTTTCAGAGCGTAGGCTTCTCGTCCATTCTCAAAGCACCTAGTCTCCACTTTTGAAAATGGGCGTTGACGCGAGCGATATAAAATGGGCGGTAGCATTAAATTTTTTTGACCTTCTGTCATAAAGTGTGGCCACCTTTAGCAATGACATGGCAACGCTCGATTCCCGCGATTCTGGAGGTCAAGGGTCATCATGACATGCATAGAAGAGGAGAGAGAGAGAGAGAGAGAGAGGGAGCTCAGAGGGACTGAAGGTGTGGCTGGGTGTGGTGTGGCTGCCTTGGGAGGAAAGAGGGAAATTTTAGAGCTTCACAGCAAGTAGGCAAACAAAATGTAGCTGTTACCAGCCACATATTTGACCGAGAGAGAGAGGAGGAGGCATCACAGCATGCTGTGGAGACTGACGCTGGAGAGAGCAGTGAGCTGGGTGAGGAGCTCATTGGAGGGCGCAAAAGAGCCAGGAGGTTCTTGGACGAGGCAAATGCCTCCCTCCTGCAGGAGGTCGAGTTACGCTGGGGTGATTTGACACAGGGAAGGCGTGGGAAGCCCACCCCAAAGGCATACCAGAGGATATGGACTGAGATAGCAGAAGTGGTCTCGTCGGCGACCAACGGGATGCATAAGGGCAACCAATGCGGCAAACAATGGAATGATCTTGTGGGATCCGCAAGAGTATTACATTTATTTACATGCACTGATAAATTTATATCATTTGATCTGTAACAGTCATGAGTGGCTATCATCAGATGTGAGGTCTTTCACTTTTACCGGGAATGTTTTACTCAAAGCCTGCGGTCACGGTGCACGTCTTTAGGTAAAGAAGGATAATTTCCATAATAATCATGATTACATCTGTCGGTTATGTGTTGTATCAGTGTCTGTGACAGTACCTAGCAATGATATCACGCAATGTCGTCCTGTCACCTTTTTCAGAAGAAGCTATCGACGATGAGGTCTATGCAGAGGCGAACAGGTGGGGGGCCACCAGTCCCTAGCGACATCACTGACAAGGAGGAGCGGGTGCTCGCACTCGTGGGGAAGCACCCCCGGACAGCCACGGATGCATCTGCAGACCCTGAAGTGATGCCACGTGAGTAAAGCTTACACCATTATGTGATGTGAAGTCAATAGATACTACACTCACTCATATCCGAACAATCATATAAATTGTCATAGAAATAATGATGGCCGAATGAAAATCATTGGAATGCAAATGTGTTGATGGTCATGAAATGTGATGTGTGCGATGATTTTGAGAGCGGTGGTGCTTTTGTCGTGCATATGCTGTGTGTAGCGCTGGACTCACATTGTGACCCTAGCACCCCCTTCTCCTCTAATAAGCTCATTTGTGTTTTTCAGCTCAGCCAGCAACGCGTCCCAAGACAAGACCACAAAGGCCAGAAGGTG
Organism: Pristiophorus japonicus; assembly: GCF_044704955.1. NCBI lineage: Eukaryota > Metazoa > Chordata > Chondrichthyes > Pristiophoridae > Pristiophorus > Pristiophorus japonicus. The sequence continues at coordinate 146,232,827 of NC_091980.1, forward strand.
GGGACGCGGGGCAGGAGTTGGCGGACGATCCTACTACATCTGGTGCTGAGCAGCTCCGATTCTCGCCCGGCAATCCACTGAGTCTGTCCTCTACGGATGAGAGTGTGGACTTCAAGGAACCTGCATCGCCACGCTCCAGAAGTCATTCTACCCCAAGGCCATCTAGTGGTCCTCCGGTCATTCCCGCCCCCACTCTGGAGGTGCCGACCCCAAGCACCTGCCACAGGGCACCCCATTTGTCCTCAGGACGGCGCCGACCCCGCGGAGGCCTCATGGACACGGCAGGTCTGGTCCACGAGCGCCACACGACAGCGGAGCTATAGTACAGTTGTCCAGGAGGACTGTAGACATTGATGACCAGCTCATCGAAGCATTGGGGGCATATCCTGACAGCTGAGCACCATGACTGAGTACATTCCGCGCATGGCGGAGGCCCTGAATGCAATAGCCAGGAACACTGCTGCCACAGGCCTCCCAGTGGTCCCAGAGCGCAGCACTCCACCCCTAAGTTCCGCACCACCACTGCTAATGACTGATGAGAGCAAGGTCCAAGATCCTGCTTCTGCATCAGAGAATGTTGCCCCCTTGGCACCCCCCGCTCCCGTACCCGTGCAACCACCGCATCTGCCTTCACCGCCTGAGGAGCTCCTCATCCAGGCATCGCGGAGCAAGGAGGGGAAGGGGTAGCGGTAGGGAGAAGAAGGGGAGACGAGAAGGAAAGTGAGGTGTATCTCCACAGGTGATGGCTGTGTTATATCTCCATCTGGGTGTATGCAATTTGTTGTAATGTATGGGGGCTGGGGACCGCGCTCCTGCTTTGCCTTTGTATTCTGTGTTGCTGGACATGTTGAACATGTGATTTATGTCAATGGTGGAAAAAGTGGGGTGTGGCCGGGGTTGGGTGTTATTGGCTGTGATACTTATGATTTCAGACCAATGTTGGTATTAAACTTTTGTTATTGAACATAACTGTCGGGTCTCTTATATTTTTAGCAGTTGACGAGACTCGAATCTGGTGGTAGTATCCAGGCAAACTTTATTGGCTCAGTTACATTCAGTTACATCTTGCAGTTACTAAGAATAAAGCGCAGTCTACCGCGTGTTACAGCTTCAGTTATAGTCGCAAACGTGGGGTCTTCCCATTCCCTGATTGGCCCTCCGGCTGTTACTGGGGTCAGTTTGTCGACTCCGGACTGGCCACTGGTTATGACCCAGCTGTCCATTGCAGATAGTAATCGCCTTGGTCATGATGTGATTACCACATCATGCCCTTTCCTCCTACTGTTCACTGTTTCGCAGCATGTTCCTGTTATCTGGTCGGAACAGCGCTTAACCCTGTGACTGTGCTTTGGCCCCAACCACGCTGCAACATTTTCCATTGTTAGTGAGCATGTACACAGCACACAGCTACTCTATAATTATAAATTAATCAGGTCCCAGTTAATCAGGTCCCACAATCCCCCCTTTGATTCCCTCCTTAGCCGGAATCATAACGCCTCGATTATATATATATCCACTTCTTAAGGTGCAGAAGTGGGTGGCGAAAGCCCCCTTCCACATTCCTTATTCCGGGGTTCGTCATTGTCATCATACGCATAATCAAACATCTAATCAAAGCAAACAAACAGTATAATGCTACTATTGCAGCAAATACAAATATAATTCCTTGTACCAATGAGCTGCCCATGGAGCCTAGCCATCCTGTGGCCCAGCCCCACAGTGTGGTAGCTGTGGGTTGTTGCAGCTGTTCTATCTTCTTTTTGATGTGGTCTGCTGGGTTGGTGATATCCTCGGAACTATCCGGGATATATGTGCAACATTCGGTGCCGATCAAGGCATATGTCCCCCCGCCCCCTCTCCGCCAGGATAAAGTCTAAGGCCATTCGCTTTTGTAAGGCCACTGTATGAATGGCCACCATTTTGGCGTTTATTTTAAGTAGGGCTCCTGCGGTGTCATTAGCCACCTTTTCCAGGACAGATGCCATGTTAATGGATTCCCTTGCTAATTTACCAGTTCCATACCAAGGAACCAGCATGGCGAAGAACCGTTCAGTCTCCGTAATCGCCCATTTACTCCTTTGTGGAGAAAACAACCCTGGAAGGAAAGTGGATTGGCGAATGTAGGGTATCACATAACCCACATAACAAGATCCTGTCCAGTTCTGTGGCAGCCAGGAATAAGCTCTATGGCCGCAAATAAAGTAGGTACCGTTGTATGGGGAATATCGGCCACCTTCTATCACTACCCATCCTTGTGTAAAGTTCTGGCCCGGGCTGGTCTTATTCTGGAAATGCAGGAAGCTCTGCATGCTTCCTTTCATCACATTCCCATTTTGCCTACACGTACTATTCCCCATTTCCTGCCCTCCGGTTTGGTTTCTGATCAGACATACCGACCCTTGTGGCCTTCCTATCCCTGAGGTGCTAGTGAGGACCAAGAACGGGGGCTTTAGGATCTGGTTATAATTGGGCTGATACCACCCCAAAAAGGTGTTTAACCCATAACCTACTGACTGCCATTCGGCCTTTGGTAGTTCTACGTCTTCCCCCAGACTATTGGTCCTGTTCCCGTTCATATGGTTCTGGTTAAAAAGTCATTCCGCCATCTCAGATTCATTGAGGGGGACCGGTCTCAAAGGAATTCCTCCCTTTGAATGGATAGGTACCTGCGCACATACCCAATAACTGGAGATGTTAGCTTCCTTAGCATAGGGTTATGACCTGTGCATAAAAGTATTTACATGTAGCTCCATGTTACACAGGGGTAGGGTCAGACCCACGAGTACAATCAGTCCAAACATTTTGTTGAGTTCAAAAGTTCAGTTCTTTTAGTCTGTTTCCGATGTGGGTGCCCGTTTAATGTGCCAGGCGTGGATCTAAGCCTCCTTCCCTTGGAGTTTAACCACCGATCAGGTCGTCAGCAACACTTGGTACGGTCCTTCCACTTGGCTCCCAGCGGTTCTTTGTGTAGTTTCTTTACATATACCCAAACTCCTGGGACGATATCGTGTCCGCCCTCCGGGGGTTCCCCCCAAGCCGCTTTTACCTGTTGGGAAGCAGAACTGATAGCATTTGTTAAATTCTGGCAATATTCCGACAATGTGTCACTCATCAGGTGACAGTCTGCTTTTCGCAGATCGATGGTCCCCGGGAGAGACATTGGTGTCCCGGTGATCACCTCAAAAGGGCTTAAGTCCGTGGTTCAGTTTGGGGTAGCCTTGATGCTACACAAGACCATTGGGAGTGCTTGAAGCCACGGGATCTCCTCTTGGTGGTACTTGGCCAGTCGTTGTTTCAAAGTTCGATTCATACGCTCCACTTGGCCTGACAACTGTGGGTGATAAGGGCAATGTAGATTCCAGGTGATGTTGAGCAATCTGCAGACCTCTCGGCACATGGCCCCCTGATCAGAGTCAATAGAAACATGGAAACATAGAAAATAGGTGCAGGAGTAGGCCATTTGGCCCTTCGAGCCTGCACCGCCATTCAATGAGTTCATGGCTGAACATGCAACTTCAGTACCCCATTCCTGTTTTCTCGCCATACCTCTTGATCCCCCTAGTAGTAAGGACTACATCTAACTCCTTTTGAATATATTTAGTGAATTGGCCTCAACAACTTTCTGTGGTAGAGAATTCCACAGGTTCACCACTCTCTGGGTGAAGAAGTTTCCCCTCATCTCGGTCCTAAATGGCTTACCCCTTATCCTTAGACTGTGACCCCTGGTTCTGGACTTCCCCAACATTGGGAACATTCTTCCTGCAATACTTGCGGGGACTCCCCATTTAGGTATATAGTCTTTACTCAGCACCTTAGCCGTGTGCGTGGCGGTGCTCCTTCGGGTGGGTACGGCTTCCACCCACCTAGAGAATCGATCCACAATCACTAAGATGTCCGTATACCCCTGACATGGGGGCAATGAGATGTAATCTACTCGTAATTCTCGGAAAGGCCCTGCCGGGGCCAGAGGTCAGGGAAGTGGCATTGTAGTGGAGGGCCCGGGGTTATTTTTCTGGCAAGTGACGCACCTGCCCACCGTGGCTTGAGCGTGTTTCCTAAAACCCCGGCTCCACCCGCTCTTCTGGAATCGAGCCGACAATTGTTGGGGGGCTACGTGCCCCCAGGAGTGTATTTGTTGGGCCAAAAAGGGCATTAGCGCTTGTGGTGCCACTGGTTTTCCTGTCTCAGGCTGCCTCCACATTCCATCCGCCCATAGCTTTATCCCTTCACTTATCCATTTCCATTTTCCATCCGGAGACATTCCTCCTGCATTTTTGCCAGATCCTGTGTCAGCGTTCGGGTCCCCAGTTGGCATACAAGGGCGCCCTTCTCTGGTTCCATTAAGGCGGCTTCCTTACCTGCCTGGTCGGCCCATGCGTTCCCTTTAGCCTTATCTGTATTCTCCTTCGTATGGGCCTTGTATTTCAGGATACATACCTCCTCTGGCGGCAGTAATGCTTCAAGTAGGTCGCGGACTTCCGCCCCATTGCGTATTGGGATTTCTGTTGCAGCCCAGAATCCTCTCTTCCGTCATAACTGGCCGAAATCATGTGCCACCCCAAAAGCGTACCTGGAATCCATGTATTTATTAGCTGTTTGTCCCTCGGCTCCCTGCAGACTTCGGCCAGCGCTCTCAATTCAGCCTGCTGAGCGGAGGTCCCTTTCCTGACTACCTTGTGCAGCGTCGTGACTGCCCAGCCCACCTTGCGGATTCCATGCTCCACAGATGAGGATCCGTCTGTAAATAGGATCAAGTCCGGATTGGGTAACGGCTCTTCGGCTGCCGCAGCAGCTTCTTCTAACATGCCCGCACATTCGTGCTAGTCTTCATACACTTCTTCAGGCAGGGGGAGTACGGTGGCCGGATTAACCAGCTAGCTCATACAATATGCAGGTTTGGAGCTTCCAGGGCTGTTGTCCATCTGGCCCATCTGGCTGAGGTCGCCTGTATCTAAGGGTTAAGTCATGGCAGGAGAGCTCGGTCACGTGATATGCTCCTCCTGTACCATGTGGGAACTTCCGGTGTCCCTGACGACTACGTGTGCGGGAAGTGTATCCGCCTCCAGCTCCTGACGGACCGCGTTGCGGAATTGGAGCTGAGGGTGGATTCACTCTGGAGCATCCACGATGCTGAGAATGACGTGAGTAGCATGTGTAGTGAGTCGGTCTGACTGCAGGTGAAGGGTCCACAGCCAGCTAGGGAATGGAAGACCAGTAGGAAGAGCAGTGCAAGGAAGGTAGTGCAGGGGTCCCCTGCGGTCAACCCCCTGCAAAACAGATACACCACTTTGAGTACCGTTGAGGGGGAGGGCAGCAGCAGCCAAGTTCATGGCACAGTGGCTGGCTCTGTTGCATAGGAGGGCAGGAAAAAGAGTGGGAGAGCGATAGTGATAGGGGATTCAATTGTAAGAGGAATAGATAGGCGTTTCTGCGGCCGCAATCGAGACTCCAGGATAGTAAGTTGCCTCCCTGGTGCAAGGGTCAAGGATGTCTCTGAAAAGGGAGGGAGAATAGCAAGTTGTCGTGGTGCACATTGGTACCAACAACATAGGTAAAAAAAGGGATGAGGTCCCACGAGACGAATTTAAGGAGCTAGAAGCTAAATTAAAAAGTAGGACCTCAAATGTAGTTATCTCGGGATTGCTACCAGCGCCACGTGCTAGTCAGAGTAGGAATCGCAGGATAGCTCAGATGAATATGTGGCTTGAGCAGTGGTGCAGCAGTGAGGGATTCAAATTCCTGGGGCATTGGAACCGGTTCTGGGGGAGGTGGGACCAGTACAAACCGGACGGTCTGCACCTAGGCAGAACCAGAACCAATGTCCTACGGGGAGTGTTTGCAAGTGCTGTTGGGGAGGAGTTAAACTAATATGGCAGGGGGATGGGAACCAATGCAGGGAGAAACAAAATGGAGACAGAAGCAAAAGACAGAAAGGAGATGAGTAAAAGTGGAGGGCAGAGAAACCCAAGGCCAAAAACAAAAAGGGCCAATGTACAGCAAAATTCGAAAAGGTCAAAGTGTAATAAAAAGGCAAGCCTGAAAGCTCGGTGCCTCATTGGGAGGCGTATTCGGAACCCAGGAGAGGGCTCTGAGCTAGTTAGAGTGGGTGAGAGCGCAGATAAACAGGACCCCAAGAAAGAATGCAAAAGGCAGGAGGCAACAGAGCAGAGTAGCACTGGGGTAAGTGTAAACCACAAGGTGATAGGAAGGGACAATATGTATGAATATAAAGGGGCTGCAGGAGGGGTCAAAACTAAAAATCATGGTTTAAAAACTAGTATTAAACACTCTACCTAAACGCACACAGCATTCAAAATAAAGTAAATGAGTTGTCGGCACAAATCATTACAAATGGGTACAATTTGGTGGCCGTTACAGAAATGTGGTTGCACGGTGGCCAAGACTGGGAATTAAACATACAGGGGTATCTGACAATTCAGAAGGATAGACAAGAAGGGAAAGGAGGTGGGGTAGCTCTGTTAATAAAGGATGATATCAGGGCAGTTGTGAGAGATGATATTGGCTCTAATGAGCAAAATGTTGAATCATTGTGGGTGGAGATTAGAGATAGTAAAGGGAAAAAGTCACTGGTGGGCGTAGTTTATAGGCCCCCAAATAATAACTTCACGGTGGGGCTGACAATAATCAAGGGAATAATGGAGGCATATGAAAAAGGAACGGCAGTAATCATGGGGGATTTTAACCTACATATCGATTGGTCAAATCAAATTGCACGGGGTAGCCTGGAGGAGGAATTCATAGAATGCATACAGGATTATTTCTTAGAACAGTATGTTACAGAACCTACAAGGGAGCAAGCTATCTTAGATCTGGTCCTGTGTAATGAGTCAGGAATAATAAACAATCTCCTAGTAAAAGATCCTCTCGGAATGAGTGATCACAGTATGGTTGAATTTGTAATACAGATTGAGAGTGAGGAAGTAGTGTCTCAAACGAGCATACTATGCTTAAACAAAGGGAACTACAGTGGGATGAGGGCATAGTTGGCTAAAGTAGACTGGGAACACAGACTAACCGGTGGCACAATTGAGGAACAGTGGAGGACTTTTAAGGAGCTCTTCCCTGACGACTACGTGTGTGGGAAGTGTGTCCACATCCAGCTCCTGACGGTTTGCGTTGCGCAATTGGAGCTGAGGGTGGATTCACTCTGGAGCATCCACGATGCTGAGAATGACGTGAGTAGCACGTGTAGCGAGCTGGTCTTACCACATGTGAAGGGTCCACAGCCAGCTAGGGAATGGAAGAACAGCAGGAAGAGCAGTGTAAGGAAGGTAGTGCAGAGGTCCCCTGCGGTCATCTCCCTGCAAAACAGATACACTGCTTTGAGTACTGTTGAGGGGGATGACTCATCAGGGGAGGGCAGCAGCAGCCAAGTTCATGGCACCATGGCTGGCTCTGTTGCATAGGAGGGCAGGAAAAAGAGTGGGAGAGCGATAGTGATAGGGGATTCAATTTTAAGAGGAATAGATAGGCGTTTCTGCGGCCGCAACTGAGACTCCAGGATGGTATGTTGCCTCCCTGGTGCAAGGGTCAAGGATGTCTCGGAGCGGGTGCAGAACATTCTAAAAAGGGAGGGAGAACAGCCAGTTGTCGTGGTGCACATTGGTACCAACGACATAGGTAAAAAAAGGGATGAGGTCCTACGAGACGAATTTAAGGAGCTAGAAGCGAAATTAAAAAGTAGCACCTCAAAAGTAGTAATCTCGGGATTGCTACCAGTGCCACATGCTAGTCAGAGTAGGAATCGCAGGATAGCGCAGATGAATACGTGGCTTGAGCAGTGGTGCAGCAGGGAGGGATTCAAATTCCTGGGGCATTGGAACCGGTTCTGGGGGAGGTGGGACCAGTACAAACCGGACAGTCTGCACTGGGGCAGGACCGGAACCAATGTCCTAGGGGTAGTGTTTGCTAGTGCTGTTGGGGAGTAGTTAAACTAATATGGCAGGGGGATGAGAACCAATGCAGGGAGACAGAGGGAAACAAAAAGGAGACAAAAGCAAAAGACAGAAAGGAGATGAGTAAAAGTGGATGGCAGAGAAACCCAAGGCAAAAAACAAAAAGGGCCACTGAATATAAAGGGGCTGCAGGAGGGGTCAAAACTAGAAATCATGGTTTAAAAACTAGGATTAAAATACTCTATCTAAACGCACGCAGCATTCGAAATAAAGTAAATGAGTTGACGACACAAATCATTACAGATAGGTATGATTTGGTGGCCATTACAGAAACATGGTTGCAGGGTGTCCAAGACTGGGAATTAAACATACAGGGGTATCTGACGATTCGGAAAGATAGACAAGAAGGGAAAGGAGGTGGGGTAGCTCTGTTAATAAAGGATGATATCAGGGCAGTTGTGAGAGACGATATTGGCTCTAATGAACAAAATGCTCAATCATTGTGGGTGGAGATTCGAGATAGTAAGGGGAAAAAGTCACTGGTGGGCGTAGTTTATAGGTCCCCAAATAATAACTTCACGGTGAGGCAGGCAATAATCAAGGGAATGATGGAGGCATGTGAAAAAGGAACGGCAGTAGTCATGGGGGATTTTAACCTACATATCGATTGGTCAACTCAAATCGCACGGGGTAGCCTGGAGGAGGAATTCATTGAATGCATAAGGGACTGTTTCTTAGAACAGTATGTTACAGAACCTACAAGGGAGCAAGCTATCTTAGATCTGGTCCTGTGTCATGAGATAGGAAAAATAAACGACTCCTAGTAAAAGATCCTCTCGGAATGAGTGATCACAGTATGGTTGAATTTGTAATACAGATTGAGGGTGAGGAAGTAGTGTCTCAAACGAGCGTACTATGCTTAAACAAAGGGGACTACAGTGGGATGAGGGCGGAGTTGGCTAAAGTAGACTGGAAACACAGACTAAATGGTGGCACAATTGAGGAACAGTGGAGGACTTTTAAGGAGCTCTTTCATAGTGCACAACAAAAATATATTCCAGTGAAAATGAAGGGTGGTAAGAGAAGGGATAACCAGCTGTGGATAACCAAGGAAATAAAGGAGAGTATCAAATCAAAGACCAATGTGTATAAGGTGGCCAAGGTTAGTGGGAATCTAGAAGATTGGGAAAATTTTAAACAACAGCAAAGAATGACTAAAAAAGCAATAAAGAAAGGAAAGATAGATTACGAAAGTAAACTTGCGCAAAACATAAAAACAGATAGTAAAAGCTTTTACCGATATATAAAACGGAAAAGAGTGAATAAAGTAAATGTTGGTCCCTTAGAAGATGAGAAGGGGGATTTAATAATGGGAAATGTGGAAATGGCTGAGACTTTAAACAATTATTTTGCTTCGGTCTTCACAGTGGGAGACACAAAAACCATGCCAAAAATTGCTGGTCACAGGAATGTGTGAAGGGAGGACCTGGAGACAATCACTATCACTAGGGAGTAGTGCTGGACAGGTAATGGAACTCAAGGGAGAAAAGTCCCCTGGTCCTGATGAAATGCATCCCAGGGTATTAAAAGAGATGGCGGAAGTTATCGCAGATGCATTCGTTATAATCTACCAAAATTCTCTGGACTCTGGGGAGGTACCAGCGGATTGGAAAGCAGCTAATGTAACGCCTCTGTTTAAAAAAGGGGGCAGACAAAAGGCAGGGAACTATAGGCCGGTTAGTTTAACATCTGTAGTGGGGAAAATGCTTGAAACTATCATTAAGGAAGAAATAGTGGGACATCTAGATAGGAATAGTGCAATCAAGCAGACACAGCATGGATTCATGCAGGGGAAATCATGTTTAACTAATTTACTGGAATTCGTTGAGGACATAACGAGCATGGTGGATAGAGGTGTACCAATGGATATGGTGTATTTAGATTTCCAAAAGGCATTCAATAAGGTGCCACACAAAAGGTTACTGCACAAGATAGAGGTACGCGGAGTCAGAGGAAATGTATTAGCATGGATAGAGAATTGGCTGGCGAACAGAAAGCAGAGAGTCGGGATAAATGGGTCCTTTTCGGGTTGGAAATTGGTGGTTAGTGGTGTGCCACAGGGATCGGTGCTGGGACCACAACTGTTTACAATATACATAGATGACCTGGAAGAGGGGACAGAGTGTAGTGTAACAAAATTTGCAGATGACACAAAGATTAGTGGGAAAGCAGGTTGTGTAGAGGACACAGAGAGGCTGCAAAGAGATTTGGATAGGTTAAGCGAATGGGCTAAGGTTTGGCAGATGGAATACAATGTCGGAAAGTGTGAGGTCATCCACCTTGGGAAAAAAAACAGTAAAAGGGAATATTATTTGAATGAGGAGAAATTACAACATGCTGAGGTGCAGAGGGACCTGGGGGTCTTTGTGCATGTATCCCAAAAAGTTAGTTTGCAGGTGCAGCAGGTAATCAGGAAGGTGAATGGAATGTTGGCCTTCATTGCGAGAGTGATGGAGTATAAAAGCAGGGAGGTCCTGCTGCAACTGCATAGGGTATTGGTGAGGCCGCACCTGGAGTACTGGGTGCAGTTTTGGTCACTTTACTTCAGGAAGGATATACTGGCTTTGGAGGGGGTATAGAGACGATTCACTCGGCTGATTCTGGAGATGAGGGGGTTACCTTATGATGATAGATTGAGTAGACTGGGTCTTTACTCGTTGGAGTTCAGAAGGATGAGGGGTGATTTTATAGAAACATTGAAAATAATGAAAGGGATAGACAAGATCGAGGCAGAGAGGTTGTTTCCACTGGTCGGGGAGACTAGAACTAGGGGGCACAGCCTCAAAATACAGGGGAGCCAATTTAAAACCGAGTTGAGAAGGAATTTCTTTTCCCAGAGGGTTGTGAATCTGTGGAATTCTCTGCCCAAGGAAGCAGTTGAGGCTAGCTCATTGAATGTATTCAAGTCACAGATAGATTTTTAACCAATAAGGGAATTAAGGGTTACGGGGAGCGGGCGGGTAAGTGGAGCTGAGTCCACGTCCAGATCAACCATGATCTTATTGAATGGCGGAGCAGGCTCGAGGGGCTAGATGGCCTACTCCTGTTCCTAATTCTTATGTTCTTATGTTCTTATGTTTATAGTGCTCAACAAAAATCTATTCCAGTGAAAAAGAAGGGCAGTAAGAGAAGGAAAAACCAGCTGTGGATAACCAAGGAAATAAAGGAGAGATTCGAATTAAAAACCAATGCGTATCATGTGGCCAAGGTTAGTGGGAAACTAGAAGATTGGGAAAATTTTAAACGACAGCAAAGAATGACTAAGAAAGTAATAAAGAAAGGAAAGATAGATTACGAAAGTAAACTTGCGCAAGACATAAAAACAGATCGTAAAAGCATTTACTGATATATAAAACGGAAGAGAGTGGCTAAAGTAAATGTTGGTCCCTTAGAAGATGAGAAGAGGGATTTAATAAGGGGAAATGTGAAAATGGCTGAGACCTTAAACAATTATTTTGCTTCGGTCTTCATAGTGGAAGACACAAAAACCATGCCAAAAATTGCTGGTCACGGGAATGTGGGAAGGGAGGACCTTGAGACAATCACTATCACTAGGGGGATAGTGCTGGACAGGCTAATGGGATTCAAGGTAGACAAGTCCCCTGGTCCTGATGAAATGCATCCCAGGGTATTAAAAGAGATGGCGGAAGTTATAGCAGATGCATTCGTTATAATCTACCAAAATTCTCTGGACTCTGGGGAGGTACCAGCGGATTGGAAAGCAGCTAATGTAAAGCCTCTGTTTAAAAAAGGGGACAGACAAAAGGCAGGTAACTATAGGCCGGTTAGTTTAACATCTGTAGTGGGGAAAATGCTTGAAGGTATCATTAAGGAAAAAATAGTGGGATATCTAGTTAAGAATAGTGTAATCAAGCAGACGCAACATTGATTCATGAAGGGGAAATCATGTTTTACTAATTTACTGGAATTTTTTGAGTATATAACGAGCATGGGTGGATAGAGGTGTACCGATGGATGTGGTGTATTTAGATTTCCAAAAGGCATTCGATAAGGTGCCACACAAAAAGTTACTGCAGAAGATAGAGGTACGCGGAGTCAGAGGAAATGTATTAGCATGGATAGAGAATTGGCTGACAAACAGAAAGCAGAGAGTCGGGATAAATGGGTCCTTTTCGGGTTGGAAATTGGTGGTTAATGGTGTGCCACAGGGATCAGTGCTGAGACCACAACTGTTTGCAATATACATCGATGACCTGGAAGAGGGGACAGAGTGTACTGTAACAAAATTTGCAGATGACACAAAGATTAGTGGGAAAGCAGGTTGTTTAGAGGACACAGGGAGGCAGCAAAGAGATTTTTACAGGTTAAGCGAATGGGCGAAGGTTTGGCAGATGGAATACAATGTCGGAAAATGTGAGGTCATCCACCTTGGAAAAAAAAACAGTAAAAGGGAATATTATTTGAATGAGGAGAAATTACAACATGCTGTGGTGCAGAGGGACCTGGGGGTCCTTGTGCATGAATCCCAAAAAGTTAGTTTGCAGGTGCAGCAGGTAATCAGGAAGGCGAATGGAATGTTGGCCTTCATTGCAAGAGGGATGGAGTACAAAAGCAGGGAGGTCCTGCTGCAACTGTACAGGGTATTGGTGAGGCCGCACCTGGAGTACTGCGTGTAGTTTTGATCACCTTACTTAAGGAAGGATATACTAGCTTTGGACGGGGTACAGAGACAATTCACTAGGCTGATTCCGGAGATGAGGGTGTTACCTTATGATGATAGATTGAGCAGACTAGGTTTACTCGTTGGAGTTCAGAAGGATGAGGGGTGATCTTATAGAAACATTTAAAATAATGAAAGGGATAGACAAGATCGAGGCAGAGAGGTTGTTTCCACTGGTCGGGGAGACTAGACCTTGGGGGCACAGCCTCAAAATACGGGGGAGCCAATTTAAAACCGAGTTGAGAAGGAATTTCTTCTCCCAGAGGGTTGTGAATCTGTGGAATTCTCTGCCCAAGGAAGCAGTTGAGGCTAGCTCATTGAATGTATTCAAATCACGGCTAGATAGATTTTTAACCAATAAGGGAATTAAGGGTTATGGGGAGCAGGCTGGTAAGTGGAGCTGAGTCCACGGCCAGATCAGCCATAATCTTTTTGAATGGCGGAGCAGGCTCGAGGGGCTAGATGCCCACTCCTGTTTCTAATTCTTGTGTTCTTATGTTCTTATGACCCGGTTCATGGAGAGCATAGCATGCACTGTATGGGAACACTTGATGATCAGTTTCTGGACTAAGACTAATCCTGCCTTTACTATTACTGCTTGGCATGTAGCTTCCATGGCCCTCAGGCAACTTCCCCATCCGAGAGCCACTGTGTCGAGTTTGGCTGAGTAGTATCCGATGGGCCTCTGTTGGTCCCCATGTTCTTGAGTCAGGATAGCAGTCATGTATCCTTCTTTCTCATGCACGAATAGGGTGAAGGGCTTCCTGGTGTACAGATCCCTAGGGCGGGTGCCGTACACAGGACCTGTTTCAGTTTTTCAAATGTCTCCTTTTGCTCCTCAGCCAGAGTGATACCTTCTTTTGAGGTCTGTTTTCCTTTTAGCAGGTCATTCAATGGTTGTGCTCGTTGAATGTAGGAGTCCACCCAGTTCCTATTAAAATTTCACAGACCCAAGAAGGATCGAAGTTCCTGGATCGTGGCGGGCTGTTTAGACGCGCGAATAGCCTTGGTCCTATCCTGGGTCAGTCCCCGCTCTCCCATTGAGATCTTTTGTCCTAGGTAAATTACTTCTCCCTGGGCTATCTGGGTTCTTGGCCATACTGGCCTTGTATCCCTTTTCGACGAGGTGGTCCAATAAGGTCAGCACGTCTCATTCGTGCTGTTCTTCCGTGGTGGACGCCAGTCGGATATCATTGACATATTGCATGACCGTAGATCCCATCGGGGGTAGTTCCTTAAGTGACCCTGGAGGGCCATGTGGAACACTGTTGGGCTGTTGTGGAACCCTTGAGGTAGACGGGTCCAGGTATATTGCTGTCTCTGGATGGTAAAGGCAAACCATGGCAGCACCTCCGGGGCCAACGGAATTGCCCAGAATCTGTTGGCCATATCAATAACGGAGAAGTACTTGTCTTCCAGTGTCAGAGCCTGAAATATAGTGGAGGGTCCACTACCAACAGAGCTTTTTGGTCAATGCACTGGTTGGCCTTCCGATAGGCCACCGCCATGCGCCAGGCGTCTTTACCCTTAAGCACTGGCCATACGGGACTGTTGGATGAGCTGTGGGTCTTAACTAGTACCCCTTATTCTTCTAACTGCCAGATGATGGGTAATATTCCTTGGATTGATGTCGGGCTGATCGGATACTGTTTGGTGCAAGGAGGTGGAGTCCCGGTGAAGGTAACCGGGTCCATTTTAAGCAAGCCACAGTCATGTTTGTCCTTGGCCCATATCGGTTGGTCCCTTAGTTCTTCTCTCTGCAGGGATTGGATCGACCATGTGACTTGGCCATCCTCAAAGTCCAGGGAGGAGTCTATTTTCATCAAGACATCCATCCCGAGTAGGGGTTGTCCCACTGGTCCCACCCAGGCCGATGCGGTTACTTCATGTGGTCCCAGAACCAAACACATCGGCTGGGTTCGGTGGAGTATCAGCTTATGGCCTCCGACTCCATGTGCCGCACAGGTTGTCCTGTCGAGGGGGAATTTATCATTTTCAGGCACGCACGTCAATTCTGCCCCTGTCCAATAAACAATCAATCTCTTTGTCGCCCACTCCCACACTGACATATAGTCCGTCCCTGCGCTGATGTATTAATGCTAACAGTGATCCTGCCGGGGAGGGGTGGGCTCTACGAGTTTTTTGCATGCTGCAGCAACTGCAGCTGCTGATCGAAGGAAAGTTCTTTAAACTGTTCCATCACTGACCGCCTGTCGGCCTGTTTCTGGCCCGTCCCTGAGTTTCCCTGGTTGTTCTGTTTCTTCGCTCGGCACGATCGGGCCCAATGTCCCTCTTTACCGCAATAGTGGCACTTTCCCGGCAGTCTTGCGGACGTCTGTCCCTCTCGGTTCTTTGGTTTCCATCCAGTCTGCATTACTCGGACCTTTGAAGTTAAATCCCGATCTAACTGGCTACACCGGTCTACTAACTGCACGAAGGAGGTTCCCCGATCATCCCAATCTGCCAGGGTCGCCTTCACTAATTTAGATAGTTCTGGTTTCAACCCCGCCATAAAGGTAGCCTTCAAGGGTCTGACTCTTTCGTCATCCATCTGCTCCGCATCTTGATGCAGACCCGAATGTTCCAGCCACGTAGACTTGAATCGCTCCTCATACTCGAGTACCTCTGTGCCTTTTTGCTGACACCCTGCAATCTTACTCCAATCCGTCCTTGCCAGCCCGTACTTTGTTAACCACCCTTTCACTTCTCCCCAGGCTGCGTCAATCCCCTGTCCAGTGTCTCCAAGTGCCTCTTTTACTGCCCTCTGGAGTTTACGTGCCGATCGTTCCGGCACCATGACAGTCAGAATCTGGACTCTGTCCAAAGGATGGAGTGTGTAAGTACTTCGCAGTCGATCTCATTGTTCCCAAGTTCTCGCCCCTCCCTTTTTCGGGTGTTGGAGTTTTTTCGATTGTTTATCTATTTTTTCGGGTTCCGCGGCTACATGAACGATCATATTCTCGTATTTTTGTTTACGTTTCTTAGTTCCACCTTCCGTCTTGGTCGTCATCTCTACTTTAACTCTCGTTGTTTTTAGTGGGGCTGTAGAATCCATCGCTGCCGTCCGAGTCCTCGTCTGATAACGAGGAGCCCGAATCCGACGTCACTACTCCCGCCTGTTGCCTTTCCAGCTGTCGGTGTTCTTTCCCTACTTGTGCCAGACTTGGATAGACGGCTTTGTACCCCAGATGCGGCCCCTGCGTACTGGCTGCGACCAAATCTTTAATCTCACCCTTCAGTTTAGTTATCCCTTTCCCTTTCTTCTCTATTTCTGAATTTTTCATGGTCACTTGTTCCCTAAATGCCTTGATTTGATCTTTAGTAGCTTTCAGATCCCGATCGAATTGGGACTGGGTCATGATTTCTTTTCCCTGTCGAACTTGGCTCATGACGGCCAGGGACCAGCAGGTCCTTTCTTTATCTTTCATGCGCGTGGTTTTCCCCCATACCCTTTTTATATCGTCCAGGGTCTACTGACCCTTAGAGGTTCCGTACTTTTGTTCAATTTCGGCACATCTTTCATAAATCAAATCGCTGTTCGATGTATTCCCTAAGGCTTTCGAACACTTCCTCGTCCGTGACCTCCGGTGGGGCCAGCCCTCCTTTTTCAGTCGTGGGACGGTTTTTGTTTCTGCCTGCAGCCATTGTGCCGATTTAGAACCCTTAGTTGCAGCGGGTGCAAGACGTGGACCTTAAGTACGGGACAGGACCTTATGTTCTGTCGAGTGAAGAGCTCTCTGTTACAGGGGTCTCGACTACCCACAGACGGTTCTTTTAAAGATCACGTGAATGACGCCTGCCACGAAAGACTTTGAACGAGGACTTTATTTAAGAGGTGTCCTTACCCATGTGTCGACGTGGGTCCTAGGGTCTCCCAGCGGCTGACATTCAGCAATCCTGCCGACTACGCCAGAATGTAGGGTCTCTTATAGTCTTAGCAGTTGACGAGACCCGAATCCGGTGGTCGTATCCAGTCAAACTTTATTGGTTCAGTTACATTCAGTTACATCTTGCAGTTACTAAGAATAAAGCGCACTCTATCGCGTGTTACAGCTTCAGTTATAGTCAAGAACTTGGGGTCTTCCCATTCCCTGATTGGCCCCCCCGGCTGTTACTGGGGTCAGTTTGTCGACTCCGGACTGGCCACTGGTTATGACCCAGCTGTCCATTGCAGATAGCAATCGCCTTGGTCATGATGTGATTACCACATCATGCCCCTTCCTCCTGCTGTTCACTGTTTCGCAGCATGTTCCTGTTATCTGGTTGGAACAGCGCTTAACTCTGTGACTGTGCTTTGGCCCCAACCACAATGTAACCTTTTCCATTGTTAGTGAACACGTACACAGCACAAGCTACTCTATAATTATAAATTAATCAGGTCCCAGTTAATCAGGTCCCACAATAGTTAATCAGGTCCCACAATAACCTTGTTGCGCATTGTCTCAGATAGCTGTACTGTTACACACTGTTGATTTCTTAACATGAAAGGGCTAAGTACAACTTAACATCAATCAATGTAACTGGTACCAAGATGATGGGCACCATTGATGTCTGAGCTGCACACACACAGCAGTGTGTCAGCATTGTCACTCACATCAGCGCTTTATCAGGCAAATCGTTCAGATTTCAGCTCCTCATGTAAGAGTGGGATTTTAAAAATGCCAGCCACACCGCTGGCGTCGTTCAGA
The DNA here is from genome assembly GCF_044704955.1 of Pristiophorus japonicus. Classification (NCBI taxonomy): domain Eukaryota; kingdom Metazoa; phylum Chordata; class Chondrichthyes; family Pristiophoridae; genus Pristiophorus; species Pristiophorus japonicus. The sequence goes on from NC_091980.1 coordinate 146,250,172, forward strand.
ACAATTCCACTTTTTGTAGGCGTTTTTTTTGGCGAGTGATATTGTGGCCGATATGTGTGCGAGGTGGTGAAAGTGATGTTGGGCGATCTCCTGGGCATTAGTTTCGTCAAATCTGCTCTTTACGACAAGACAAAGTGGGCGGGCGGTATTATTGAATCTCGGCGTTAATTCCGTGCGGAAAGTAACGCTGAGCGATATTATGGGTGTTGAATTCACCCATTCAGATGATTCCGCTCCAAAAAAGTGGGCCGCCGGTAATATTTTTTCCCGGCTTTAACTACGTGGGGAAAGTAACGCTCGGTGATAAGTTTTCTAAAAATGCCCGTCAGTTTCCATTTTGTGCCAAAATGGGCCATATCTGGGTGTTATACGTCAGTTCAGCGGTAAAATGAGCATTAAGTGGGCGTTAAGCATGCAAAAAAAGTGAGGTTGTAGCCCACACACAGGCTAAGTGAGTGGGCAGGTGGAGTATAATGTGGAAAAGTGTTAGGTTATCCACTTTGGCAGGAAAAATAAAAAAGCGAATTATTATTTAAATGGAGAGAGATTACAAAATGCTGCCGTCCAGAGAAACCTGGGGGTCCTTGTGAATGAAACACAAAAAGTTAGTATGCAGTACAGCAAGTAATCAGGAAGGCAAATGGAATATTGGCCTTTATTGCAAAGGGGATGGAGTATAAAAGCAGGGAAGTCCTGCTACAACTGTGCAGGGTATTGGTGAGGCCACACCTGGAGTACTGCATACAGTTTTGGTCTCCTTATTTAAGGAGGGATATACTTGCATTGGAGGCTGTTCAGAGAAGGTTCACTCAGTTGATTCCTGAGATGAGAAGGTTGACTTATGAAGATAGATTGAGCAGGTTGGGCCTATACTCATTAGAGTTTAGAAGAATAAGCGTTGAGAGGAAGGACCAAAATATATAAGATACTGAGGGGGCTCGACAAACATAAGAACATAAGAATTAGGAACAGGAGTAGGCCATCTAGCCCCTCAAGCCTGCTCCGCCATTCAATAAGATCATGGCTGATCTGGCCGTGGACTCAGCTCCACTTACCCGCCCGCTCCCCGTAACCCTTGATTCCCTTATTGGTTAAAAATCTATCTATCTGTGACTTGAATACATTCAATGAGCTAGCCTCAACTGCTTCCTTGGGCAGAGAATTCCACAGATTCACAACCCTCTGGGAGAAGAAATTCCTTCTCAACTCGGTTTTAAATTGGCTCCCCCGTATTTTGAGGCTGTGCCCCCTAGTTCTAGTCTCCCCGACCAGTGGAAACAACCTCTCTGCCTCGATCTTGTCTATCCCTTTCATTATTTTAAATGTTTCTATAAGATCACCCCTCATCCTTCTGAACTCCAACGAGTAAAGATCCAGTCTACTCAATCTATCATCATAAGGTAACACCCTCATCTCCGGAATCAGCCTAGTGAATCGTCTCTGTACCCCCTCCAAAGCTAGTATATCCTTCTTTAAGTTAGGTGACCAAAACTGCATGCAGTACTCCAGGTGCGGCCTCACAAATACCCTATATAGTTGCAGAAGGACCTCCCTGCTTTTGTAGTCCATCCCTCTCGCAATGAAAGCCAACATTCCATTCGCCTTCCTAATTACCTGTTGCACCTGCAAACTAACTTTTTGGGATTCGTGCACAAGGACCCCCAGGTCCCTCTGCACCGCAGCATGTTGTAATTTCTCCTCATTCAAATAATATTCCCTTTTACTGTTTCTTTTCCTCAAGGAGGATGACCTCACACTTTACGACATTGTATTCCATCTGCCAAACCTTAGCCCATTCGTTTAACCTATCCAAATCTCTTTGCTGCCTCTCTGTGTCCTCTACACAACCCGCTTTCCCACTAATCTTTGTGTCATCTACAAATTTTGTTACATTACACTCTGTCCCCTCTTCCAGGTCATCTGTGTATATTGTAAACAGTTGTGGTCCCAGCACCGATCACTGTGGCATACCACTAACCACCGATTTCCAATCCAAAAAAGACCCATTTATCCCGACTCTCTGCTTTCTGTCAGCCAGCCAATTCTCGATCCATGCTAATACATTTCCGCTGACTCCGCGTACCTTTATCTTCTGCAGTAACCTTTTGTGTGGCACCTTATCGAATGCCTTTTGGAAATCTAAATACACCACATCCATCGGTACACCTCTATCCACCATGCTCGTTATATCCTCAAAGAATTCCAGTAAATTAGTTAAACATGATTTCCCCTTCATGAATCCATGCTGCGTTTATTTGATTGCACTATTCCTATCTAGATGTCCCGCTATTTCTTCCTTAATGATAGTTTCAAGCATTTTCCCCACTACAGATGTTAAACTAACCGGCCTATAGTTATCTGCCTTTTGTCTGCCCCCTTTTTTAAACAAAGGCGTTACATTAGCTGCTTTCCAATCCGCTGGTACCTCCCCAGAGTCCAGAGAATATTGGTAGATTATAACGAATGCATCTGCTATAACTTCCGCCATCTCTTTTAATACCCTGGGATGCATTTCATCAGGACCAGAGGACTTGTCTACCTTGAGTCCCATTAGCCTGTCTAGCACTACTGCCCTAGTGATAGTGATTGTCTCAAGGTCCTCCCTTCCCACATTCCTGTGATCAGCAATTTCTGGCATGGTTTCTGTGTCTTCCACTGTGAAGACCGAAGCAAAATAATTGTTTAAGGTCTCAGTCATTTCCACATTTTCCATTATTAAATCCCCCTTCTCATCTTCTAAGGGACCAACATTTACTTTAGTCACTCTTTTCCGTTTTATATATCTGTAAAAGCTTTTACTATCCGTTTTTATGTTTTGCGCAAGTTTACCTTCGTAATCTATCTTTCCTTTCTTTATTGCTTTCTTAGTCATTCTTTGCTGTCGTTTAAAATTTTCCCAATCTTCTATTTTCCCACTAACCTTGGCCACCTTATACGCATTTGTTTTTAATTTGATACTCTCCTTTATTTCCTTGGTTATCCACGGCTGGTTATCCCTTCTCTTACCGCCCTTCTTTTTCACCGGAATATATTTTTGTTGAGCACTATGAAAGAGCTCCTTAAAAGTCCTCCACTGTTCCTCAATTGTGCCACCGTTTAGTCTGTGTTTCCAGTCTATTTTAGCCAACTCTGCCCTCATCCCACTGTAGTCCCCTTTGTTTAAGCATAGTATGCTTGTTTGAGACACTACTTCCTCACCCTCAATCTGTATTACAAATTCAACCATACTGTGATCACTCATTCCGAGAGGATCTTTTACTCGGAGATCGTTTATTATTCCTGTCTTATTACACAGGACCAGATCTAAGATAGCTTGCTCCCTTGTAGGTTCTGTAACATACTGTTCAAAGAAACAATCCCGTATGCATTCTATGAATTCCTCCTCCAGGCTACTCCATGCGATTTGATTTGACCAATCGATATGTAGGTTAAAATCCCCCATGATTACTGCCGTTCCTTTTTCACATGCCTCCATTATTCCCTTGATTATTGCCTGCCCCACCGTGAAGTTATTATTTGGGGGCGTATAAACTACGCCCACCAGTGACTTTTCCCCTTACTATCACTAATCTCCACCCACAATGATTCAACATTTTGTTCATTAGAGCCAATGTCGTCTCTCACAACTGCCCTGATATCATCCTTTATTAACAGAGCTATCCCACCTCCTTTCCCTTCTTATCTGTCTTTCCGAATCGTCAGATACCCCTGTATGTTTAATTCCCAGTCTTGGCCACTCTGCAACCATGTTTCTGTAATGGCCACCAAATCGTACCCATTTGTAATGATTTATGCCGTCAACTCATTTACTTTATTTTGAATGCTGCGTGCGTTAAGGTAGAGTGTTTTAATACTAGTTTTTAAACCATGATTTTTAGTTTGACCCCTCCTGCAGCCCCTTTATATTCAGTGGCCCTTTTTGTTTTTTGCCTTGGGTTTCTCTGCCCTCCACTTTTACTCGTCTCCTTTCTGTCTTTTGCTTTTGTCTCCTTTTTGTTTCCCTCTGTCTCCCTGCATTGGTTCCCATCCCCCTGCCATATTAGTTTAACTCTTCTCAGAGAAATTTCCTCTCTGAGGATTGTAAATCTGTGGAATTCTCTGCCCCAGAGAGCTGTGGAGGCTGGGTCACTCAATATATTTAAGATGGAGATAGACAGATTTTTGAGCGATAAGGAATGAAGGATTATGGGAAGCGGGCGGGGAAGTGGAGCTGAGTCCATGATCAGATCAACCATGATCTTATTGAATGGCGGAGCAGGCTCGAGGGGCAAATGGCCTACTCCTGCTCCTAGTTCTTATGATCTTATTAGGACCTGGTAACATCCAGTTTTGAGCAGATAGCTGCCTCAGGTAACATTTTCACCACACAAGTGCCAGGCAATGACTTTCTACAACAAGAGAAGGCCCACCACCTACAATGGACCTTCAACGGCACCACCACCATCAACAGGTGCCCCACATTCAGTGTCCTGGGGGTCACTATTGACCAGACATTTCACTAGAACAATCATGTTAACACCATGGGCAGGGCAGGGATTGGGTACGCTGCTCCTGAGGTGTCTCACCTCCTGACCCCTTGAATCCTTTCCAACATCTACAGTGCATGTGTCAGGAGTGTGATAGGACACTCACCAATCGGCTGGTTGGGTGCAGCCACAACAACACTCAAGAAGCTCAACACCATGGAGGAGTCTGTTTGATTGGTACCCATGCTACCAGACTCAATAGGCATCCTCCTTCTCTGGAAATGAGCAGCACTGTCATGGCAACATCATTACCTCCAAGTTCTCCTCCAAGTCGCACAGCAAGCTGACTTGGATACATCGCTGGATCCATATCCTGGAACTCCCTACTGGGGCACTGTGGGAATGCCGTAACCACATGGACGCTTGTGTATCTAGAAGGAGGCAGCACCACCTTCACAGAGCAGCTCAGTGTGGACAATGAATGCTGGCCTTGCCAGCGACGCTCACTCACCGGGAACCTGCAGGCCTAAATGATTAGCAGAATGAGAAAGCTAAGTGCAGCTGTTGGAGAATAAGTTTCACTCAGATAACGGATTACTCCTCAAATTAACTATGAACAATTTATCGCCAAACAACATGAAAGCGCTGGAAACTCGGCATCTGAACAGGCTAACACTTTTGGTCTGATGTATGTCTCCCCCTAGTGATCTTTTGCCTAAAATTATTCTTATTCTTTCCATCTATTGCTATGCCCAAGAATAATTATTTTAAAAGTTCAAAGGACTGTGCAAAGCTTCCCCTTATCTTTTACCAGTACTGAGAGACAGTACTTAAGATCCTGAATTATGCATCTGTTTTCCAAAACAGATCATTTTTTTGCCTGTCTGGTAAGTGTATAAAGTCAGAATTACAGAATCACAGAGCATCTGTCAATTCACAGCTTCCTCCAGCATTTTAAACACACGTTATCTGCTTTCACTTTGGGAAGAAATGGGCTGAGGTTTGGCATCAACTTCAGGGGAAGGTCAAGTATGAGTTTTATGATCAGGAAGAACAAAACAGATCACAAATCCATTGAAAGGCTTGGGCTGATAAGTGGTAAATACCACTCACATCAGGCAGTGACCATCTCCAACAATTGAGAGTCTAACCACCTCCCCTTGATATTCAATAGTATTACCATCTCTGAATCCTTCGCCATCAACATCTTGGTGTCATCATTGACCAGAAACTCAACTAGACAAGCAATATAAATCTTCAAATGGCTATGAGAGCAGCTCAGAGGCTGGGTCTTCTGTGGCGAGTGTCTCACCTTCTGACTCCCCAAATCCTTTCCACCATCTACAATGCACAAGTCAGGAATGTGATGGAATACTCTCCACTTGTCTGGAGGAGTGCAGCTCCAACAACACTCAAGGAGCGCAACACCATCCAGGAAAAAGCAGCCTGTTTGATTGGCTCCCCATCCACCACCTTCAACATTCACTCCCTCCACCACCGTGGCTGCAGTGTGTACCATCTACAAGGTGCACTGCAGCAACTCGTCAAGGCTTTTTCAGCAGTGCCTCCCAAATCTGCAACATCCACCATGTAGATGGACAAGGGCAGCAGGCGCGTGGGAACACCACCACCTCCACGTTCCCCTCCAAGTTACGCACCATCCTGACATGGACACAAATGACATAAGAACATAAGAAATAAGAGCACAAATAGGCCATACGGCCCCTCGAGCCTGCTCCGCCATTTAATACGATCATGGCTGAACTGATCATGGGCTCAGGTCCACCTCCCTGCCTGCTCCCCATAACCCCCTAATCCCTTATCGGTTAAGAAACTGTCTATCTCTGTCTTAAATTTATTAAATGTCCCAGCTTCCACAGCTCTCTGAGGCAGCGAATTCACAGATTTACAACCCTCAGAGAAGAAATTTCTCATCTCAGTTTTAAATGGGCGGCCCTTATTCTAAGATTATGTCCCCTAGTTCTAGTCTTCCCCACCAGTGGAAACATCCTCTCTGCTTCCACCTTGTCAAGCCCCCTCATAATCTTATACGTTTCGATAAGATCACCTCTCATTCTTCTGAATTCCAATGAGTAGAGGCCCAACCTACTCAACCTTTCCTCATAAGTCAACCCCTTCATCTTCAGAATCAACCTAGTGAACCTTCTCTGAACTGCCTCGAAAGCAAGTATATCCTTTCGTAAATATGGAAACCAAAACTGTACGCAGTATTCCAGGTGTGGCCTCACCAATACCCTGTATAACTGTAGCAAGACTTCCCTGCTTTTATACTTCATCCCTTTTGCAATAAAGGCCAAGATTCCACTGGTCTTCCTGATCACTTGCTGTACCTGCATACTAACCTTTTGTGTTTTATGCACAAGTACCCCTAAGTCCCGCTGTACTGCAGCACTTTGCAATCTTTCTCCACTTAAATAATAACTTGCTCTTTGATTTTTTTCTGCCAAAGTGCATGACCTCACACTTTCCAACATTATACTTCATCTGCCAAATTTTTGCCCACTCACTTAGCCTGTCGATGTCCTTTTGAAGATTTTTTGTGTCCTCCTCACACATTGCTTTTCCTCCCATCTTTGCATCATCAGCAAACTTGGCTATGTTACACTCGGTCGGTCCCTTCATCCAAGTCATTAATATAGATTTTAAATAGTTGGGGTCCCAGCACCGATCCCTGCGGCACCCCACTAGTTACTGATTGCCAACCAGAGAATGAACCATTTATCCTGACTCTGTTTTCTGTTAGTTAGCCAAAATCCTCTATCCATGCTAATATATTACCCCCAACCCCGTGAAATTTTAGCTTGTGAAGTAACCTTTTATGTGGCATCTTGTCAGATGCCTTCTGGAATACACCACATCCACTGGTTCCCCTTTATCCACCCTGTTCGTTACATCCTCAAAGAATTCCAGCGAATTTATCAAACATGACTTCCCCTTCACAAATCCATGCTGACTCTGCCTGACCGAATTTTGCTTTTCCAAATGTCCTGCTACTGCTTCTTTAATAATGGACTCCAACATTTTCCCAACCACAGATGACAGGCTAAGTGGTCTATAGCTTCCTTTTTCTGCCTCCTTTTTTAAATAGGGGCTTTACCTTTGCACTTTTCCAAACTGCTGGGGCCTCCCCAGAATTCAGGGAATTTTGGTAAATTACAACCAATGCATCTACAATCCCTGCCGCTACTTCTCTTAAGACCCTAGAATGCAAGCCATCAGGTCCAGGGGATTTATCTGCCTTTTGTTCCATTATCTTACTAAGTACCACCTCCTTAATGATTGTGATTGTGTTAAGTTCATCCCCCCCTATAGCCCCTTGACACTCCACTGTTGGGATATTGTTAATATCCTCTACCGTAAAGACTGATACAAAATATTTGTTCAGAGTTTCTGCCATCTCCATGTTCCCCATTGCTAATTCCCCGGAACAATATTTACTTTAGCTACTGGGTCAAAATCCTGGATCTCCCTCCCTGACATCACTGTGGGAGTACCTTCTTCACATGGACTGTAGCGCTGCAAGATAAAGGCGCTCGACCTTCACAGGGTAGCTAGGGATGGGCAATGAATGCCAGCCTTGCCAGCGACACCCACATCCCGAGAATGGATATTATTGAGCATGCACAGGACTGGGTCAGTGTCTGTCCTTGTGATTGAGCCTCTCCAGGCCTAGATTGTAGCCGGCTCCTGTCCAATGGATCCATGTGTTCCTGGCAGGTCCCGCAGCCCAGCATACCTTATGACACACTCCTTACAGAATCAATTACAGTGACAGGCTTCAGCCAGAGTCATCAGAATTTGAAACTGAAACTGGGGGGTGGAATGGTGGGGGTGGGGGGGGGGCGCAATTGGGGAGCAGAGGTCTGTTGGATTAGGGGAAGAGGAAACTTGTGGCATTGAAACTCTGAAAGATCGTGTTCCCCTACCTCTCCACCTGTCTCCTCCCCGCTGCTGCAGGGACTTGAATCCAGCTCCTCGGGTCCTGGCCACAGCTTGATACTTCGCAATAACAACAACAACTTGCATTTATATAGCACCTTTAATGTAGTAAACTGTCCCAAGGCGCTTCACAGGAGCATTATTAAACAAAATGTGACACAAAGCTACAAGAGGACATATTAGGGCAGGTGACCAAAAGCTTGGTCAAAGAGGTAGGTTTTAAGGAGAGTTGTAAAGGAGGAGAGAGAGGTAGAGAGGCGCTGAGAATTCCAGGGAGAGGTAGAGAGGCGCTGAGAATTCCAGAGAGAGGTAGAGAGGCGCTGAGAATTCCAGAGAGAGGTAGAGAGGCGCTGAGAATTCCAGAGAGAGGTAGAGAGGCGCTGAGAATTCCAGAGAGAGGTAGAGAGGCGCTGGGAATTCCAGAGAGAGGTAGAGAGGCGCTGAGAATTCCAGAGAGAGGTAGAGAGGCGCTGAGAATTCCAGAGAGAGGTAGAGAGGTGCTGGGAATTCCAGAGAGAGGTAGAGAGGTGCTGGGAATTCCAGAGAGAGGTAGAGAGGTGCTGGTAATTCCAGAGAGAGGTAGAGAGGCGCTAAGAATTCCAGAGAGAGGTAGAGAGGTGCTGGGAATTCCAGAGAGAGGTAGAGAGGTGCTGGGAATTCCAGAGTTTTGTGCCCAGGTAGCTGAAGGCACGGCCGCCAAAGGTGGTGCAATTAAAATCGGGGCTGCGCAAGAGGCCAGAATTGAAGGAGCGCAGAGATCTCGGAGGGTTGTGGGGCTGGAGGAGGTTACAGAGATAGGGAGGGGGCAAGGCTATGAAGGGATTTGAACAAAAAGATGAGAATTTTAAAATCAAGGCGTTACTTAACCAGAAGCTAATGTAGGTCAGTGAGCACAGAGGTGATGGGTGAGTGGGACTTGGTGCAAGTTAGGACATGGGCAGCCGAGTTTTGGATCACCTCCAGTTCACGTGGGGTAGAATGTGGGAGGTCAGCCAGGAGTGCGTTGGAGTAGTCAAGTCTAGAGGTAACAAAGGCACAGATGAGGGATTTAGCAGCGGATGAGCTGAGGCAATGGGCGGTGGAAATAGGTGGTCTTAGTTATGCTGCGGATATGTAGTCTAAAGCACATTTCAGGGTCAAATATGACACCAAGGTTGCGAACAGTGTGGTTCAGCCTCAGACAGAAGTTGGGGAGAGGGATGGAGTCACTGGCTAGGGAACGGAGTTTTGTGGTGGGGACCGAAAACAATGGCTTCGGTCTTCTCAATATTTAATTGGAGAAAATTTCTGCTCATCCAGAACTGGATGTCAGACAAGCAGTCTGACAATTTAGAGACCGTGGAGGGGTCGAGAGAAGGGGCAGTGAGGTAGAGCTGGGTGTCATCAGCGTACATGTGGAAACTGACAGTGTTTTCGGATGTCGCCAAGGGGCAGCATGTACATGAGAAATCGGAAGAGGTCAAGGATAGATCCTTGGGGGACACCAGGGGTAACGATGCGGTGTGGGAAGAGAAGCCGTTGCAGGTGATTCTTTGTCTTCGATTAGATAGATAAGAATGGAAGCAGGCGAGTGCAGTCCCACCCAGCTGGTCGATGGTGGAGAGGTGTTGGAGGAAGGAGTTCCAGGATGTTGACCCAGTGACAATGAAGGAATGTCGTTTTATGTCCAGTCAGGATGGTGTGTGACTTGGAGGGTAACTTGGAGGTGGTGGTGTTCCCATGCGCCTCCTGCCCTTGTCCTTCTAGGTGATAGAGGTCGCGGGTGTGTGAGGTGCTGCTGAAAAAGCCTTGGCGTGTTGCTGCAGTGCATCTTGTCGATGGTACACACTGCAGCCACAGTACGTCGGTGGTGGAGGGAGTGAATGTTGAAGGTGGTGGATGGGATGCCAATCAAACGGGTTGCTTTGTCCTGGATGGTGTTGAGCTTCTTGAGCATTGTTGCAGCTGCACTCATCCAGGCAGATGGAGAGTATTCCATCACATTCCCGACTTGTGCCTTGTAGATGGTGGCAAGGCTTTGGGGAGTCACGAGGAGAGACACTCACTGCAGAATAACCAGCCTCTGGCCTGCTCTTGTTGCCACAGTATTTATGTGGCTGGTCCAGTGAAGTTTCTGGTCAATGGTGACCCCCAGGATGTTGATGGTGGGGGATTCGGTGATGGTAATGTCTTAGATCTGGTCCTGTGTAATGAGACAGGAAAAATAAACGATCTCCAAGTAAAAGATCCTCTCGGAATGAGTGATCACAGTATGGTTGAATTTGTAATACAGATTGAGGGTGAGGAAGTTGTGTCAGAAACAAGCGTACTATGCTTAAACAAAGGGGACTACAGTGGGATGAGGGCAGAGTTGGCTAAAGTAGACTGGAAACACAGACTAAACGGTGGCACAATTGAGGAACAGTGGAGGACTTTTAAGGAGCTCTTTCATAGTGCGCAACAAAAATATATTCCAGTGAAAAAGAAGGGTGGTAAGAGAAGGGATAACCAGCCGTGGATAACCAAGGAAATAAAGGAGAGTATCAAATCAAAGACCAATGCGTATAAGGTGGCCAAGTTTAGTGGGAAAATAGAAGATTGGGAAAATTTTAAACAACAGCAAAGAATGACTAAAAAAGCAATAAAGAAAGGAAAGATTGCGCAAAACATAAAAACAGATAGTAAAAGCTTTTACAGATATATAAAACAGAAAAGAGTGACTAAAGTAAATGTTGGTCCCTTAGAAGATGAGAAGATGGATTTAATAATGGGAAATGTGGAAATGGCTGAGACCTTAAACAATTATTTTGCTTCAGTCTTCACAGTGGAAGACACAAAAACCATGCCAAAAATTGCTGGTCATAGGAATGTGGGAAGGGAGGACCTTGAGACAATCACTATCACTAGGGGGGTAGTGCTAGACAGGCTAATGGGACTCAAAGTAGACAAGTCCCCTGGTCCTGATGAAATGCATCCCAGGGTATTAAAAGAGATGGCGGAAGTTATAGCAGATGCATTCGTTATAATCTACCAAAATTCTCTGGACTCTGGGGAGGTATCAGCGGATTGGAAAGCAGCTAATGTAACGCCTTTGTTTAAAAAAGGGGGCAGACAAAAGGCAGGTAACTATAGGCCGGTTAGTTTAACATCTGTAGTGGGGAAAATGCTTGAAACTATCATTAAGGAAGAAATAGCGGGACATCTAGATAGAAATAGTGCAATCAAGCAGACGCAGCATGGATTCATGAAGGGGAAATCATGTTTAACTGATTTACTGGAATTCTTTGAGGATATAACGAGCATGGTGGATAGAGGTGTACCGATGGATGTGGTGTATTTAGATTTCCAAAAGGCATTCGATAAGGTGCCACACACAAGGTTACTGCAGAAGATAGAGGTACGCGGAGTCAGAGGAAATGTATTAGCATGGATAGAGAATTGGCTGGCGAACAGAAAGCAGAGAGTCGGGATAAATGGGTCCTTTTCAGGTTGGAAATCGGTGGTTAGTGGTGTGCCGCAGGAATTGGTGCTGGGACCACAACTGTTCACAATATACATAGATGACCTGGAAGAGGGGACAGAGTGTACTGTAACAAAATTTGCAGATGACACAAAGATTAGTGGGAAAGCGGGTTGTTTAGAGGACACAGAGAGGCTTCAAAGAGATTTGGATAGGTTAAGCGAATGGGCTAAGGTTTGGCAGATGGAATACAATATCGGAAAGTGTGAGGTCATCCACCTTGGGAAAAAAAAAGTAAAAGGGAATATTATTTGAATGGGGAGAAATTACAACATGCTGGGGGTCCTTGTGCATGAATCCCAAAAAGTTAGTTTGCAGGTGCAACAGATAATCAGGAAGGCGAATGGAATGTTGGCCTTCATTGCGAGAGGGATGGAGTACAAAAGCAGGAAAGTCCTGCTGCAACTGTATAGGGTATTGGTAAGGCCGCACCTGGAGTACTACATGCAGTTTTGGTCACCTTACTTAAGGAAGGATATACTGGCTTTGGAGAGGGTACAGAGACGATTCACTAGGCTGATTCCGGAGATGAGGGGTTACCTTATGATGATAGATTGAGTAGACTGGGTCTTTACTCGTTGGAGTTCAGAAGGATGAGCGGTGATCTTATAGAAACATTTAAAATAATGAAAGGGATAGACAAGATAGAGGCAGAGAGGTTGTTTCCACTGGTCGGGGAGACTAGAACTAGGGGGCACAGCCTCAAAATACGGGGGAGCCAATTTAAAATCGAGTTGAGAAGGAATTTCTTCTCCCAGAGGGTTGTGAATCTGTGGAATTCTCTGCCCAAGGAAGCAGTTAAGGCTAGCTCATTGAATGTATTCAAGTCACAGATAGATAGATTTTTAACCAATAAGGGAATAAGGGTTATGGGGAGCGGGCGGGTAAGTGGAGCTGAGTCCACGGCCAGATCAGCCATGATCTTATTGAATGGCGGAGCAGGCTCGAGGGACTAGATGGCCTACTCCTGTTTCTAATTCTTATGTTCTTATGTTCTTATGTTGAATGTTATGGGGCCGTGGTTAGACTCTCGCTTGTTGGAGATGGTCATTGCATGGCACTTGTGTGGCGCAAATGTTACTTGTCACTTATCAGCACAAGCCTGAATGTTGTCCAGGTCTTGCTGCATGCGGGCATGGACTGCTTCATTATCTGAGGAGTTGTGAATGGCACTGAACACTCTGCAATCATCAGAGAACATCCCCACTTCTGACCTTATGATGGAGGGAAGGTCATTGATGAAGCAGCTGAAGATGGTTGGGCCAAGGACACTGCCCTGAGGAACTCCTGCAGCAATGTCCTGGAGCTGTGATGATTGACCTCCAAGAACCATCTTCCTTTGTGCTTGGTATGACTGCAGACAGCGGAGAGTTTACCCCCGATTCCCAGTGACTTCAGTTTTACTAGCGCTCCTTGATGCCACCCTTGGTCAAATGCAGCCTTGATATCAAGGGCAGTCACTCTCTCCTTACCTCTGGAATTCAGCTCTTTTATTCATGTTTGGACCAAGGCTGTAATGAGGTCTGGGGCCAAGTGGTCCTGGCGGAACCCAAACTGAGCATTGTTAAGTGCCGCTAGATAGCAGTCGATCACTTTGCTGATGATTGAGAGTAGACTGATGGGGCAGTAATTGGCCAGATTGGGTTTGTCCTGCTTTTTGTGGTCAGGACATACCTGGGAAATTTTACACATTGTCAGGTAGATGCCAGCGTTGCCGCTGTACTGGAACAGCTTGGCTAGAGGTGCGGCTAGTTCTGGAGCAGAAGTCTTCAGCACAACAGTCGGAATGTTGTCGGGGCCTTTGCTGTATCCAGTGCGCTCAGCTGCTTCCTGATATCATGTGGAGTGAATCAAATTGGCTGAAGACTGGCTTCTGTGAAAGTAGGAACCTCAGGAGGAGGCTAATATGGATCATCCACTCGGCACTTCTGGCTGAAGATGATTGCAAACACTTCAGCCTTGTCTTTTGCATTCGTGTGCTGGGCTCCACCATCATTGAGAATGGGGATATTCATGGAGCCTCCTCCTTCCATCAGCTGTTTAATTGTCCACCACCATTCGCGACTGGATGTGTCAGGACTGCAGAGCTTTGATCTGATCCGTTGATTGTGGGGTTGCTTAGCCCTGTCTATAGCACACTGCTTGCGTTGCTTAACATGCATGTAGTCCTGTGTTGCAGCTTCCCCAGGTTGGCACCTCATTCTTGGTGCTGCTCCTGGCATGCTCTTCTGCACTCCTCATTGAACCATGGTTTGATGGTAATGGTAGAGTGAGGGATACAGTGAGGTTACAGATTGTGGTAGAATACAATTCTGCTGCTGCTGATGGCCCACAGCGCCTCATGGATGCCCAGTTTTGAGTTGCTAGATCTGTTCTGAATCTATCCCATTTAGCATGGTGGTATTGCCACAAAACAAAATGGTGGGTGTACTCAGTGTGAAGACAGGACTTTGTCTCCACAATGACTGTGCGGTGCTCGCTGCTACCAATGCTATCATGGATAGATGCGTCTACGAAAGATAGATTGGTGAGGACAAGGTCAAGTTTTTCCCTCATGTTGGTTCTCTCATCATCTGCCGCAGGCCCAGTCTGGCAGCTATGTCCTTCAGGACTCGGCCAGCTCGGTCAGTATTGGTGCTACCGAGACACTCTTTATGATGGATATTGAAGATCTCCACCCAGAGTACATTCTGTGGCCTTGCTACTCTCAGTGCTTCTTCCAAGTGGTGTTCAACATGAAGGAGTACTGATTCATCAGCGGAGGGAGGGAGGTAGGTGGTAATCAGCAGGTGGTTGCCTTGTCCATGCTTGACCTGAAGTAATGAGACTTCATGGGGTCCAGAGTCAATGTTGAGGACTCCCAGGGCCACTCCCTCCCTATTGTGTACCACTGTGCTACCACCCCTGGTGAGTCTGTCCTGCCGGTGGGACAGGACATACCCAGGGATGGTGATAGAAGAGTTGGGACATTGGGGTTGGAGGAGATTTGTGTGGTCATCCGTGTCAAAGGCTGCAGACAGGTCATGAAGGATGAGAAGGGATAGTTTACCACTGTCACAGTCACCTAGGATATCATTTTTGACTGTAATAAGAGCCGTTTTGTTACTGTGGCAGGGGTGGAAACCTGATTGGAGGGATTCAAACATGGAGTTCCAGGAAATATGGGTGTGGATTTGGAAGGCGACAACACGTTCAAGAATTTTGGTGAGGAAAGAGAGGTTGGGGATGGGGCGGTAGTTTGCAATGATGGAGGGGTCAAGGGTTGGGTTTCTTTGAGGAGAGGGGGACAGTACCTGAGGCGTTTTCTGTAGTGTCCCCTAACCCTCCACCTTTCCCCTCTCCTCTACTGCAGGTGCTGGTGTTCAGCTGCTCACGTTCTGTCCACAGCTTGGTGCCTCGCAAGGGTGTCCATTCTTGTGATTGGTGGATGGCCATATGGTCATGGGGTTATCACAGCCAAATCTGGTCCTGTTCTTATCAGCAAGCAGGAAAGGAAACGCAGGTCGACTTTGGACCTTCCAACACAGAGACCAATTTTAATGCGCCATAACTGTGCGCAGAACCAGGATTGAACCCGGAGTCTTGTATGACTCAGTACCATAGTGAAGGGTCCATTTTATTCAATAACTGAGGGGATGTTAAAAGTAATCAACGCAAAGTAAGGAGCACTAAAGGATGGTGCCAATGCCCTATTATCCAACCTCTGATCCAATGGCTATATTCCTGCCTCTGGGTCAGAAGGTTGTGGGTTGAAGGCCATAAAAGGAGCAGAGGTGCGGTGACCGGGGTGCAGCGTGGAGTCCCCGACCTGCGTGAGAACACGAGTGACAGGTCGGGGCCATAAAAGGAGGTGACGTGCAGGTCCTGGGAGCAGCATGGAGGCGTATTACTTCAGGGAGCAGCGAGAGCTGGTGCAGGAGGGTGACAGCAGCAAAGAATGATGTCATCAAGGTCCAGGTCAGTGATTGGAGCGTGGGCAGGTACAGCAGGAGCGACGAGAGACTGTAGAGGGACGTGATTGGAGCCCAGGGGAAGCGTGAGTTCGGGGCCAGGAGCCCAGGGGCAGCACGGGCCAACCCACACTGCGATATGTGTGCACACTTGGTCCGTGCAGCAAGACCTGGACCAAGACCTAGCTCTGTCAAGCCCGTGTGGTGACTGGTGTGCAACGGCACCACATGTTAAAAAAATCCACACACAGGCATCTTCCACCCTTCAACATGTAGTTCGGGACCTGGAATATTAGGTCCTTCATTGAAACACCTGTGAACTCATCCCTTTTTGGCGTGGAAGCAAGTCATCCTCACTTCAAGGGACTGCCTATGATTAAACAAATCCAGAGCTCCACAGTTTATGCAATATTATGATATTATTATACATTAATAATTAAACCACCACAGATTTATGCGCAGAAGGCAGCTTCCAGTCATTGGCAGCAGTCACTTTGTTTTATTAATAATCCGGATGTAGGTTTGCAGAGGATGCTAAGATCTGTGTGAGTGTTGTCAAAGTATAACGTCTCCTTTATGCTGGGTCTTAGTGTGTTGGGAGATTGGACTCATGACTGGAAAATTATCTATAACTTGGATAAGTGCAGTGTTATGCATGTGGGCAGGGCAAATGCTCAACATATATACACCCTCCAGGGACAGGCATTAAAGAAGGTGGAGATAGAAAGCGATTTGGGCATTCTAGTGCTTACATCCTAAAAGGTAGCGACAGCTAGAGCAAATAGGGTGTTGGGGTGTATCCATAGGACAATTGAGTATAAGACGAGGCGTACTGTCTGTCCCTGTACAAGACCTTAGTCAGGCCACACTTGGAATATTGTGTCCAGTTTTGGTCTCCTCACAGGGTGGGTGATATTGAGGCTCTGGAAAAGGTATAAAGGATGTAAAGCATCTTAGTTTTCAAGATAGGCTAAAAGAGTTGGGACTCTACATTTTGGAGAAGCGTAGACCTAGCGATGATCTGATTGAGTTTTATAAGATGATGAAGGGAACAGGTTGTGTTCCAGTTTACAGTTTGTTCCAATTAAATCGGTTAGGCAGGACCAGGGGACACAAATTTAAGTTGTATCGGGCTAGATCCAGGTTAGACATTAGGAGGTGGTCCTTTTCCCGGAGAACTGTAGACCTCTGGAACAAGCTGCCCTCTCATGTGATGGATGCAGACTCGCTGAAGTCCTTCAAGCAAAAGCTGGATTTGTTTCTGGTTGTGGTGGAGGTCACCTCTTACAGAAGGTAGGTACTGCAGAGAATTCAGGACCAGAGTGATCTCCTGGACTAGTTTTGATCACCTGGAAGGTCGGAGAGGAATTTTCAAGAATTTTTCCCCCCCCAAAATTAATCTGGGTATTTATCTGGTTTTTTGCCTCTCCCAGAAGATCACACGGTTTTGGGTGGGATGGAAAATATATATTGTGATACACAAGGTATTGCAACTGTGAAGGACAGGCTGGATGGACTAGAGGGTCTTTACCTGTCCGTCATTGTTCGTAAGGTTGTATGTTCGTACGTCTGTATCTGTCAATTAAGGAATGATGAGAGATTTGATCCAATCCCCAAGTACAGCAATATCAGATGAACAACCGATATTTTTCATTCTGTCGCAGATGAACAGATACAACACTTTCCACTGTTGCTTTTGGCTCTGTGGTTTGGAGAGGACAGCTGTTGTCTGGTTGAAGCCTGCGGTACAGCTCTGCTGCTCTGAGGGTTCATAGAATCAGCTAAACACTACATGAAACAAGCGGGGGAATTGTAGGCTTGCTGGCTCTTGTCAATTTCAGTTGGACAAAGCTGATAGACCAGTACAAGTACTCTGTGTGTATGTAGCTTGGATTGATGAGGCCTTCAGGCTCTCTTCAAATAACACGACCAGAAATAACTCCGTGACCCAAACTAACACCGTGACCCAAACTAACACCGTGACTAAAACAAACACCGTGACTAAAACAAACACCATGATTGAAACTAACACCGTGACCCAAACTAACGGCGTGACCCAAACTAACACTGTGACTGATACTAACACCGTGAACAATCTAACACCGTAACCCAAACTAACACGGTAACCCAAACTAAAACCGTGACTGAAACTAACACCGTGACTGAAACTAATACTGTGACTGAAACTAACACTGTGACCCAAACTAACACCATGACCCAAATTAACACCGTGTCTGAAAATAACACTGTGACACAAACTAACACCGTGACTGAAACTAACACCATCACCCAAATTAACACCGTGACTGAAACTAATACTGTGACTGAAACACCGTGACCCAAACTAACACCATGACCAAAATTAACACCGTGACGGAAATTACCACCGTGACCCAAATTAACACCGTGTCTGAAACTAATACTGTGACTGAAACACCATGACCCAAACTAACACCGTGACCCAAACTAACACCGTGACTGAAAATAACAACGTGACTAGAACTAACATAGTGACGGATAGTTACATCGTGACCCAAACTAACACCGTGACCAAAAATAAAACTGTGACCGAAACAAACACCGTATGCCAAACTAACACTGTGACCCAAACTAACACCGTGACTGAAACTAACACCATGTCCCAAACTAACACCGTGACCCAAACTAACACCGTGACACAAACTAACACCATGACCCAAACTAACTCCGTGTCCGAAATTAACACGGTGACCGAAACTAACACCATCACCAAACTAACACCGTGACCCAAACTAACACCGTGACCCAAACTAACACCGTGACTGAAAATAACAACGTGACTAGAACTAACATAGTGACGGATAGTTACATCGTGACCCAAACTAACACCGTGACCAAAAATAAAACTGTGACCGAAACAAACACCGTATGCCAAACTAACACTGTGACCCAAACTAACACCGTGACTGAAACTAACACCATGTCCCAAACTAACACCGTGACCCAAACTAACACCGTGACACAAACTAACACCATGACCCAAACTAACTCCGTGTCCGAAATTAACACCGTGACCGAAACTAAGGGGGATTTAATAATGGGAAATGTGGAAATGGCTGAGACCTTAAACAATTATTTTGCTTCGGTCTTCACAGTGGAAGACACAAAAACCATGACAAAAATTGCTGGTCACAGGAATGTGGGAAGGGAGGACCTTGAGACAATCACTATCACTAGGGGGGTAGTGCTAGACAGACTAATGGGACTTAAGATAGACAAGTCCCCTGGTCCTGATGAAATGCATCCCAGGTTATTAAAAGAGATGGCGGAAGTTATAGCAGATGCATTCGTTATAATCTACCAAAATTCTCTGGACTCTGGGGAGGTACCAGCGGATTGGAAAGCAGCTAATGTAACGCCTCTGTTTAAAAAAGGGGGCAGACAAAAGGCAGGTAACTATAGGCCGGTTAGTTTAACATCTGTAGTGGGGAAAATGCTTGAAACTATCATTAAGGAAGAAATAGCGGGACATCTAGATAGGAATAGTGCAATCAAATAAACGCAGCATGGATTCATGAAGGGGAAATCATGTTTAACTAATTTACTGGAATTCTTTGAGGATATAATGAGCATGGTGGATAGAGGTGTACCGATGGATGTGGTGTATTTAGATTTCCAAAAGGCATTCGATAAGGTGCCACACAAAAGGTTACTGCAGAAGATAGAGGTACGCGGAGTCAGAGGAAATGTATTAGCATGGATAGAGAATTGGCTGGCGAACAGAAAGCAGAAAGTCGGGATAAATGGGTCCTTTTCGGGTTGGAAATCGGTGGTTAGTGGTGTGCCGCAGGGATTGGTGCTGGGACCACAACTGTTCACAATATACATAGATGACCTGGAAGAGGGGACAGAGTGTAGTGTAACAAAAGTTGCAGATGACACAAAGATTAGTGGGAAAGCGGGTTGTGTGGAGGATACAGAGAGGCTGCAAAGAGATTTGGATAGGTTAAGCGAATGGGCTAAGGTTTGGCAGATATAATACAATGTCGGAAAGTGTGAGGTCATTCACCTTTGGAAAAAAAACAGTAAAAGGGAATATTATATGAATGGGGAGAAATTACAACATGCTGAGGTGCAGAGGAACCTGGGGGTCTTTGTGCATGAATCCCAAAAAGTTAGTTTGCAGGTGCAGCAGGTAATCAGGAAGGTGAATGGAATGTTGGCCTTCATTGCGAGAGGGATGGAGTACAAAAGCAGGGAGGTCCTGCTGCAACTGTATAGGGTATTGGTGAGGCCGCACCTGGAGTACTGCGTGCAATTTTGGTAACCTTATTTAAGGAAGGATATTCTGACTTTGGAGGGGGTACAGAGACGATTCACTAGGCTGATTCCGGAGATGAGGGAGTTACCTTATAATGATAGATTGAGTAGACTGGGTCTTTACTCGTTGGAGTTCAGAAGGATGAGGGGTGATCTTATAGAAACATTGAAAATAATGAAAGGGATAGACAATATCGAGGCAGAGAGGTTGTTTCCACTGGTTGGGGAGACTAGAACTAGGGGGCACAACCTCAAAATACGGGGGAGCCAATTTAAAACCGAGTTGAGAAGGAATTTCTTCTCCCAGAGAATTGTGAATCTGTGGAATTCTCTGCCCAAGGAAGCAGCTGAGGCTAGCTCATTGAATGTATTCAAGTCACAGAGAGATAGATTTTTAACTAATAAGGGAATTAAGGGTTACGGGGAGAGGGCGGGTAAGTGGAGCTTAGTCCACGGCCAGATCAGCCATGATCTTATTGAATGGCGGAGCAGGCTCGAGGGGCTAGATGGCCTACTCCTGTTCCTAATTCTTATTTTCTTATGTTCTTATGTTCTAACACCGTGACCCAAACTAACACCGTGACCCAAACTAACACGCTGACCCAATCTAACACCGTGACCGAAATTAACACCGTGAACCAAACTAACACCGTGACCGAAACTAACACCGTGACCAAAATTAACACCGACCCAAACTAACACGGTGACCGAAACTAAAACCGTGACCGAAACAAACACCGTTGACCCAAACTAACACCGGAAACGAAACTAACACCGTGAACGAAATTAACACTGTGACCCAAACTAACACCGTGACCCAAACTAACACCATGTCCGAAACTAACACCGTGACTCAAACTAACACCGTGACTGAAACTAACACCATGACCCAAAGTAACACCGTGAATGAAACTAATACTGTGACTGAAACACCGTGACCCAAACTAACACCATCACCCAAACTAACGCCGTGACTGAAATTAACGCCGTGACGGAAACTAACACAGTGTCCGAAACTAACGGCGAGACTCAAACTAACACCGTGGCTAAAACTAACACCGTGACCGAATATAACACCGTGACCGAAACTAACACCGTGACCGAAACTAACACCGTGACCGAAACTAACACCGTGACCGAAATTAACACCGTGACCCAAACTAACACCGTGTCCAAAACTAAGGCCGAGACTCAAACTAACACCGTGACTAAAACTAACACCGTGACCCAAACTAACACCGTGACCCAAACAACTCCGTGTCCGAAACTAACACCAAGACTGAGACTAACACCGTGACTAAAAGTAACACCGTGACCCAAACTAACACCGTGATCCAAAACAACACCGTGACTGAAATTAGCACCGTGACCGAAACTAACACCATGACCGAAATTAACACCGTGACACAAACTAACACCATGAACAAAACAAACACTGTGTCCGAAACTAATGCCGTGGCCCAAACTGACACCGTGACTAAAACTAACACCGTGGCCGAAACTAACACCGAGATCCAAACTAACACCGTGACACAAACTAACACCGTGACTGAAATTACACTATGACAGAAACGAATACTGTGACCCAAACTAACACAGTGGCCCAAATTAACACCATGTCTGAAACTAACACCATGACTCCAACTAAAACCTGACCGAAATTAACACCGTGACCCAAACTAACACCGTGACCCAAACTAACACCGTGACCCAAACTAACATGACCCAAACTAACACCTTGACCCAAATTAAAACCGTGACTGAAACTAATACTGTGACTGAAATACCGTGACTCAAACTAACACCGTGGCGGAAATTAACACTATGACCCAAAACAACACCGTGACTGAAACTAACACCATGACTGAAACTAACACCGTGACCCAAACTAACACCGTGACCCAAAACAACACCGTGACTGAAACTAACACCATGACTGAAACTAACACCGTGACCCAAATTAACACCGTGACTGAAATTAGCAGCGTGTCACAAACTAAGACCGTGATTGAAACTAACGGCGTGACCCAAACTTACACCGTGACCGAAACTAACACCGTGACCCAAACTAACACCGTGACTCAAACTAACACCGTGGCGGAAATTAACACTATGACCCAAAACAACACCGTGACTGAAACTAACACCATGACTGAAACTAACACCGTGACCCAAACTAACACCGTGACCCAAAACAACACCGTGACTGAAACTAACACCATCACTGAAACTAACACCGTGACCCAAATTAACACCGTGACTGAAATTAGCAGCGTGTCACAAACTAAGACCGTGATTGAAACTAACGGCGTGACCCAAACTTACACCGTGACCGAAACTAACACCGTGACCCAAACTAACACCGTGACTCAAACTAACACCGTGATCCAAAATAATATCATGACCGGAACTAACACCGTGACCCAAACTAACACAATGTCACAAACTAACACCGTGATCCAAAATAATATCATGACCGGAACTAACACCGTGACCCAAACTAACACCGTGACTCAAACTAACACCGTGACCCAAACTAACACCATGTCCAAAACTAACACCGTGACCCAAACTAACACCGTGACTCAAACTAACACCGTGACCCAAACTAACACCATGTCCAAAACTAACACCATGACCCAAACTAACAACGTGACTCAAACTAACACCATGACCCAAACTAACACCGTGACTCAAACTAACACCGTGATCCAAAATAATATCATGACCGGAACTAACACCGTGACCCAAACTAACACCGTGACTCAAACTAACACCGTGACCCAAACTAACACCATGTCCAAAACTAACACCGTGACCCAAACTAACACCATGTCCAAAACTAACAACATGACCCAAACTAACAACGTGACTCAAACTAACACAGTGACCCAAACTGACACCGTGACCGAAATTAACACGGTGACCGAAATTAACAGCGTGTCACAAACTAACACCATGTCCAAACTAACACCATGACCAAAACTAACTCCGTGTCCCAAATTAACACCAGGACCCAAGGTAACACACTGACCGAAACTAACACCATGACCCAAATTAACACCGAGTCTGAAACTAATACTGTGACTGAAACACCGTGACCCAAACTAACACAGTGTCCCAAACTTACACCATGAAAGAATCTTACGCCGTGACCCAAACAAACGCCGTGACCCAAACTAACGTCATGACCGAAACTAATGTCATGACCGAAACTAACACCGTGTCCGAAATTAACACCTTGACCCAAACTAACACCGTGACCCAAACTAACACCATGACCCAAACTAACACCATGACCCAAACTAACACAATATCACAAACTAACACTGTGACCCAAAGTAACACCGTGATCCAAACTAACACCGTGACCGAAATTAACACCATGACCGAAATTAACAGCGTGTCACAAAATAACACCATGTCCCAAACTAACACCATGACCCAAACTAACACCGTGACCCAAACTAACATCATGACCCAAACTAACATCGTGACTGAAATTACACCGTGACCGAAACTAACACCGTGACCCAAACTAACACCGTGACCCAAATTAACACCATGTCTGAAACTGACAACGTGACCCAAACTAACACCGTGAACCAAACTAACACCGTGACCCAAACAAACGCCATCACCCAAACTAACACCGTGACCGAAACTAACACCGTGACCCAAACTAACAAACTGTCCCAAACTAACACTGTGACCCAAACTAACACCGTGACCCAAACTAACTCAACCCAAACTAACACCGTGACGCAAATTAACACCGTGACTGAAATTAGCAGCGTGTCACAGACCAAGACCATGATTGAAACAAACGGCATGACCCAAACTAACACCGTGACTCAAACTAACACCGTGACCCAAACTAACACCGTGACCGAAATTAACACCGTGACCGAAATTAACAGCGTGACACAAACTAACAACATGTCCAAACTAACACCATGACCCAAACTAACACCGTGACTCAAACTAACACAGTGACCCAAACTAACATCGTGACCGAAATTAACAGCATGTCACAAACTAACACCATGTCCAAACGAACACCATGACCAAAACTAACTCCGTGTCCCAAATTAACACCAGGACCCAAGCTAACACACGAACCGAAACTAACACCATGACCCAAATTAACACCGAATCTGAAACTAATACTGTGACTGAAACACCGTGAACTAAACGAACACAATGTCACAAACTTACACCGTAACCCAAACTAACACCTTGACCCAAACTAAAACCGTGACCCAAATTAATACCGTGACTGAAATTAACAGCGTGTCACAAATTAAGACCGTGATTGAAACTAACGGCGTGACCCAAACTAACACCGTGACCAAAAGTAACACAGTGACCCAAACTTACACCGTGAACTAAACTAACACCATGACGCAAACTAACACTGTGACCCAAACTAACACCGTGACCGAAATTAACACCATGACTGAAATTAGCAGCGTGTCACAAACTAACACCATG
This sequence comes from Pristiophorus japonicus, assembly GCF_044704955.1. Classification (NCBI taxonomy): domain Eukaryota; kingdom Metazoa; phylum Chordata; class Chondrichthyes; family Pristiophoridae; genus Pristiophorus; species Pristiophorus japonicus. The sequence goes on from NC_091980.1 coordinate 146,274,840, forward strand.
ACCCAAACTAACACCGTGACCCAAACTAATACCGTGACCCAAACTAACACCATGAACCAAACTAAAACCATGACTGAAATTACACCGTGACCGAAAATAACACCGTGACCCAAACTAACACCGTGACCAAAATTAACACCAAGTCTGAAACTAACACCGTGATCCAAACTAACTCCGTGTCCCAAACTAACACTGTGACCCAAACTAACACCGTGACCCAAACTAACACTGTGACCCAAACTAACTTGACCCAAACTAACACCGTGATCCAAATTAACACCGTGACTGAAATTAGCAGCGTGTCACAAACTAAGACCGTGATTGAAACTAACGGCGTGACCCAAACTAACACCGTGACCAAAACTAACACAGTGACCTAAACTTACACCGTGAACTAAACTAACAACATGACCCAAACTAACACCATGACCCAAACTAACACCGTGACCCAAACTAACACCATGACACAAACTAACACCATGACCCAAACTAACACCGTGTCCCAACCTAACATCATGACCGGAACAAACACCGTGACCCAAACTAACACAATGTCACAAACTAACACTGTGACCCAAACTAACACCGTGACCCATACTAAAACCGTGATCCAAATTAATACCGTGACCCAAATTAACAGCGTGTCACAAACTAAGACCTTGATTGAAACTAACGGCGTGGTCCAAACTAACACCGTTACCGAAAGTAACACAGTGACCCAAACTTACACCGTGAACTAAACTAACACCATGACCCAAACTAACACCGTGACTCAAACTAACACCGTGACCCAAACTAACACCGTGACCGACATTAACAGCGTGTCAGAAACTAACACCATGTCCCAAACTATCACCATGACCCAAACTAACACCGTGACCCAAACTAACACCATGACCCAAACTAACACTGTGACTGAAATTACACCGTGACCGAAACTAACACGGTGACCCAAACTAACACCGTGACCAAAACAAACGCCGTCACCCAAACTAACGTCATGACCGAAACTAACATCATGACCGAAACTAACACCGTGACCCAAACTAACACAGTGTCGCAAAGTATCTTGACCCAAACTAACACCGTGACCCAAATGAACACCGTGACTGAAATTAGCAGCGTGTCACAAACGAAGACCATGATTGAAACTAACGACGTGACCCAAACTTACACCGTGACCGAAACTAACACAGTGAACCAAACTAACAACGTGACCCAAACTTACACCTTGACCCAAACTAACACAATGTCACAAACTAACACCGTGACCCAAACTAACACCGTGACCCAAATTAACACCGAGTCTGAAACTAATACTGTGACTGAAACACCGTGACCCCAAACTATCACAGTGTCCCAAACTTACACCATGAAAGAATCTTATGCCGTGACCGAAACAAACGCCGTGACCCAAACTAACGTCATAACCGAAACTAATTTCATGACCGAAACTAACACCGTGTCCCAAATTAACACCTTGACCCAAACTAACACCGTAACCCAAACTAACACCATGACCCAAACGAACACCATGACCCAAACTAACACCATGACCCAAACTAACACCGTGACTGAAATTACACCGTGACCGAAACTAACACCGTGACCCAAACTAACACCATGACCCAAATTAACACCATGTCTGAAACTGACACAGTGACCCAAACTAACACCGTGACACAAACTAACACCGTGACCCAAACAAACGCGTCACCCAAACTAACATCATGACCGAAACTAACATCATGACCGAAACTAACACCGTGACCCAAACTAACACCGTGACCCAAACTAATTTGACCCAAACTAACACCGTGACCCAAATTAACACCGTGACTGAAATTAGCAGCGTGTCACAAACTAAGACCGTGATTGAAACTAACGGCGTGACCCAAACTAACACCATGACCAAAACTAACACAGTGACCCAAACTGACACCGTGAACTAAACTAACACCATCACCCAAATTAACACCGTGACTCAAACTAACACCGTGACCCAAACTAACACCGTGACCCAAGCTAACGTCATGACCAAAACTAATGTCATGACCGAAACTAACACCGTGTCCCAAACTAACACCTTGACCCAAACTAACACCGTGACCCAAACTAACACCATGACCCAAACTAACACCGTGTCTGAAAATACACCGTGACCGAAACAAACACCGTGACCCAAACTAACACCATGACCCAAACTAAAACCGTGACCCAAATTAATACCGTGACTGAAATTAACAGCGTGTCTCAAACGAAGACCGTGATTGAAACTAACGGCGTGATCCAAACTAACACCGTGACCGAAAGTAACACAGTGACCCAAACTTACACCGTGAACTAAACTAACACCATGACCCAAACTAACACCGTGACTCAAACTAACACCGTGACCCAAACTAACACCGTGACCGAAATTAACAGCGAGTCAGAAACTAACACCATGTCCCAAACTAACACCATGACCCAAACTAACACCGTGACCCAAACTAACACCATGACCCAAACTAACACCGTGACTGAAATTACACCGTGACCGAAACTAACACGGTGACCAAACTAACACCATGACCCAAACTAACGTCATGACCGAAACTAACATCATGACCGAAACTAACACCATGACCCAAACTAACACAGTTTCCCAAACTAACTTGAGCCAAACTAACACCGTGACCCAAATTAACACCGTGACTGAAATTAGCAGCGTGTCACAAACTAAGACCGTGATTGAAACTAACGGCGTGACACAAACTTACATCGTGACCGAAACTAACACAGTGAACCAAACTAACACCGTGACTAAAACTAACACCGTGACCCAAAATAACATCATGACTGGAACTAACACCTTGACCCAAACTAACACAATGTCACAAACTAACACCGTGACCCAAACTAACACCGTGACCCAAACTTACACCGTGACCGAAATTAACAGCGTGACACAAACTAACACCATGTCCAAACTAACACCATGACCAAAACTAACTCCGTGTCCCAAATTTACACAAGGACCCAAGCTAACACACTGACCGAAACTAACACCATGACCCAAATTAACACCGAGTCTGAAACTAATACTGTGACTGAAACACCGTGACCCAAACTAACACAGTGTCCCAAACTTACACCATGAAAGAATCTTATGCCGTGACCCAAACAAACGCCATGACCCAAACTAACGTCATGACCGAAACTAATTTCATGACCGAAACTAACACCGTGTCCCAAATTAACACCTTGACCCAAACTAACACCATGACCCAAACTAACACCATGACCCAAACTAACACCATGACCCAAACTAACACCGTGACTGAAATTACACCGTGACCGAAACTAACACCGTGACCCAAACTAACACCATGACCCAAATTAACACCATGTCTGAAACTGACACCGTGACCCAAACTAACACCGTGACACAAACTAACATCGTGACCCAAACAAACGCGTCACCCAAACTAACATCATGACCGAAACTAACATCATGACCGAAACTAACACCGTTACCCAAACTAACACCGTGACCCAAACTAATTTGACCCAAACTAACACCGTGACCCAAATTAACACCGTGACTGAAATTAGCAGCGTGTCACAAACTAAGACCGTGATTGAAACTAACGGCGTGACCCAAACGAACACCGTGACCAAAACTAACACAGTGACCCAAACTGACACCGTAAACTAAACTAACACCATCACCCAAATTAACACCGTGACTCAAACTAACACCGTGACCCAAACTAACACCGTGACCCAAGCTAACGTCATGACCAAAACTAATGTCATGACCGAAACTAACACCGTGTCCCAAACTAACACCTTGACCCAAACTAACACCGTGACCCAAACTAACACCAAGACCCAAACTAACACCGTGTCTGAAAATACACCGTGACCGAAACAAACACCGTGACCCAAACTAACACCATGACCCAAACTAAAACCGTGACCCAAATTAATACCGTGACCCAAACTTACACCGTGACCAAAATTAACAGCATGTCACAAACTAACACCATGTCCCAAACTAACACCATGACCCAAACTAACACCGTGACTCAAACTAACACAGTGACCCAAACATCACCGTGACCGAAATTAAAAGCGTGTCACAAACTAACACCATGTCCAAACTAACACCATGACCAAAACTAACTCCGTGTCACAAATTAACACCAGGACCCAAGCTAACACACTGACCGAAACTAACACCATGACCCAAATTAACACCGAGTCTGAAACTAATACACTGACTGAAACACCGTGTCCCAAACTTACACCATGAAAGAATCTTACGCCGTGACCCAAACAAACGCCATGATCCAAACTAACGTCATGACCGAAACTAATGTCATGACCGAAACTAACAACGTGTCCCAAATTAACACCTTGACCCAAACTAACACCGTGACCCAAACTAACACCATGACCCAAACTAACACCATGACCCAAACTAACACCGTGACCGAAATTAACAGCGTGTCACAAACTAACACAATGTCTCAAACTAACTCCATGACCCAAACTAACACCGTGACCCAAACTAACACCATGACCCAAACTAACACCGTGACTGAAATTACACCGTGACCGAAACTAACACCGTGACCCAAATTAACACCGTGACCCAAATTAACACCATGTCTGAAACTGACACCGTGACCCAAACTAACATCGTGACCCAAACAAACAGCGTCACCCAAGCTAACGTCATGACCGAAACTAACATCATGACCGAAACTAACACCGTGACCCAAACTAACACCGTGACCCAAACTAACTTGACCCAAACTAACACCGTGACCCAAATTAACACCGTGACTGAAATTAGCAGCGTGTCACAAACTAAGACCGTGATTGAAACTAACGGCGTGACCCAAACTTACACCATGACCGAAACTAACACAGTGACCCAAACTAACACCGTGACTCAAACTAACACAGTGACCCAAACTAACACCGTGACCGAAATTAACAGCGTGTCACAAACTTACACCATGTCGAAACTAACACCATGACCAATACTAACTCTGTGTCCCAAATTAACACCAGGACCCAAGCTTACACACTGACCGAAACTATCACCATGACCCAAATTAACACTGAAACTAATACTGTGACTGAAACACCGTGACCCAAACTAACACAGTGTCCCAAACTTACACCATGAAAGAATCTTACGCCGTGACCGAATCAAACGCCGTAATCTAAACTAACGTCATGACCGAAACTAATGTCATGACCGAAACTAACACCGTGTCCCAAATTAACACCTTGACCCAAACTAACACCGTGACCCAAACTAACACCATGACCCAAATTAACACCATGTCTGAAACTGACACCGTGACCCAAACTAACACCGTGACCCAAATTAACACCGTGACTGAAATTAGCAGCGTGTCACAAACTAAGACCGTGAACTAAACTAACACCATCACCCAAATTAACACCGTGACTCAAACTAACACCGTGACCCAAACTAACACCGTGACCGAAGCTAACGTCATGACCAAAAATAATGTCATGACCGAAACTAACACCGTGTCCCAAATTAACACCTTGACCCAAACTAACACCATGACCCAAACTAACACCATGACCCAAACTAACACCGTGTCTGAAAATACACCGTGACCGAAACAAACATCGTGACCCAAACTAACACCGTGACCCAAACTAAAACCGTGACCCAAATTAATACCGTGACTGAAATTAACAGCGTGTCACAAACTAAGACCGTGATTGAAACTAACGGCGTGATCCAAACTAACACCGTGACCGAAAGTAACACAGTGACCCAAACTTACACCGTGAACTAAACTAACACCATGACCCAAACTAACACCGTGACTCAAACTAACACCGTGACCCAAACTAGCACCGTGACCGAAATTAACAGCGAGTCAGAAACTAACACCATGTCCCAAACTAACACCATGACCCAAACTAACACCGTGACCCAAACTACCACCATGACCCAAACTAACACCGTGACTGAAATTACACCGTGACCGAAACTAACACGGTGAACCAAACTAACACCGTGACCCAAACAAATGCCGTCACCCAAACTAACGTCATGACCGAAACTAACATCATGACCAAAACTAACACCGTGACCCAAACTAACACAGTGTCCCAAACTAACTTGAGCCAAACTAACACCGTGACCCAAACTAACACCGTGACTGAAATTAGCAGCGTGTCACAAACTAAGACCGTGATTGAAACTAACGGCGTGACACAAACTTACATCGTGACCGAAACTAACACAGTGAACCAAACTAACACCGTGACTAAAACTAACACCGTGACCCAAAATAACATCATGACTGGAAGTAACACCTTGACCCAAACTAACACCGTGACCGAAATTAACAGCATGTCACAAACTAACACCATGTCCCGAACTAACACCATGACCCAAACTAACACCGTGACTCAAACTAACACAGTGACCCAAACTGACACCGTAAACTAAACTAACACCATCACCCAAATTAACACCGTGACTCAAACTAACACCGTGACCCAAACTAACACCGTGACCCAAGCTAACGTCATGACCAAAACTAATGTCATGACCGAAACTAACACCGTGTCCCAAACTAACACCTTGACCCAAACTAACACCGTGACCCAAACTAACACCAAGACCCAAACTAACACCGTGTCTGAAAATACACCGTGACCGAAACAAACACCGTGACCCAAACTAACACCATGACCCAAACTAAAACCGTGACCCAAATTAATACCGTGACCCAAACTTACACCGTGACCAAAATTAACAGCATGTCACAAACTAACACCATGTCCCAAACTAACACCATGACCCAAACTAACACCGTGACTCAAACTAACACAGTGACCCAAACATCACCGTGACCGAAATTAAAAGCGTGTCACAAACTAACACCATGTCCAAACTAACACCATGACCAAAACTAACTCCGTGTCCCAAATTAACACCAGGACCCAAGCTAACACACTGACCGAAACTAACACCATGACCCAAATTAACACCGAGTCTGAAACTAATACAGTGACTGAAACACCGTGTCCCAAACTTACACCATGAAAGAATCTTACGCCGTGACCCAAACAAATGCCATGATCCAAACTAACGTCATGACCGAAACTAATGTCATGACCGAAACTAACAACGTGTCCCAAATTAACACCTTGACCCAAACTAACACCGTGACCCAAACTAACACCATGACCCAAACTAACACCATGACCCAAACTAACACCGTGACCGAAATTAACAGCGTGTCACAAACTAACACAATGTCTCAAACTAACTCCATGACCCAAACTAACACCGTGACCCAAACTAACACCATGACCCAAACTAACACCGTGACTGAAATTACACCGTGACCGAAACTAACACCGTGACCCAAATTAACACCGTGACCCAAATTAACACCATGTCTGAAACTGACACCGTGACCCAAACTAACATCGTGACCCAAACAAACAGCGTCACCCAAGCTAACGTCATGACCGAAACTAACATCATGACCGAAACTAACACCGTGACCCAAACTAACACCGTGACCCAAACTAACTTGACCCAAACTAACACCGTGACCCAAATTAACACCGTGACTGAAATTAGCAGCGTGTCACAAACTAAGACCGTGATTGAAACTAACGGCGTGACCCAAACTTACACCATGACCGAAACTAACACAGTGACCCAAACTAACACCGTGACTCAAACTAACACAGTGACCCAAACTAACACCGTGACCGAAATTAACAGCGTGTCACAAACTTACACCATGTCGAAACTAACACCATGACCAATACTAACTCTGTGTCCCAAATTAACACCAGGACCCAAGCTTACACACTGACCGAAACTATCACCATGACCCAAATTAACACTGAAACTAATACTGTGACTGAAACACCGTGACCCAAACTAACACAGTGTCCCAAACTTACACCATGAAAGAATCTTACGCCGTGACCCAATCAAACGCCGTAATCTAAACTAACGTCATGACCGAAACTAATGTCATGACCGAAACTAACACCGTGTCCCAAATTAACACCTTGACCCAAACTAACACCGTGACCCAAACTAACACCATGACCCAAATTAACACCATGTCTGAAACTGACACCGTGACCCAAACTAACACCGTGACCCAAATTAACACCGTGACTGAAATTAGCAGCGTGTCACAAACTAAGACCGTGAACTAAACTAACACCATCACCCAAATTAACACCGTGACTCAAACTAACACCGTGACCCAAACTAACACCGTGACCGAAGCTAACGTCATGACCAAAAATAATGTCATGACCGAAACTAACACCGTGTCCCAAATTAACACCTTGACCCAAACTAACACCATGACCCACACTAACACCATGACCCAAACTAACACCGTGTCTGAAAATACACCGTGACCGAAACAAACATCGTGACCCAAACTAACACCGTGACCCAAACTAAAACCGTGACCCAAATTAATACCGTGACTGAAATTAACAGCGTGTCACAAACTAAGACCGTGATTGAAACTAACGGCGTGATCCAAACTAACACCGTGACCGAAAGTAACACAGTGACCCAAACTTACACCGTGAACTAAACTAACACCATGACCCAAACTAACACCGTGACTCAAACTAACACCGTGACCCAAACTAGCACCGTGACCGAAATTAACAGCGAGTCAGAAACTAACACCATGTCCCAAACTAACACCATGACCCAAACTAACACCGTGACCCAAACTACCACCATGACCCAAACTAACACCGTGACTGAAATTACACCGTGACCGAAACTAACACGGTGAACCAAACTAACACCGTGACCCAAACAAATGCCGTCACCCAAACTAACGTCATGACCGAAACTAACATCATGACCAAAACTAACACCGTGACCCAAACTAACACAGTGTCCCAAACTAACTTGAACCAAACTAACACCGTGACCCAAACTAACACCGTGACTGAAATTAGCAGCGTGTCACAAACTAAGACCGTGATTGAAACTAACGGCGTGACACAAACTTACATCGTGACCGAAACTAACACAGTGAACCAAACTAACACCGTGACTAAAACTAACACCGTGACCCAAAATAACATCATGACTGGAAGTAACACCTTGACCCAAACTAACACCGTGACCGAAATTAACAGCATGTCACAAACTAACACCATGTCCCGAACTAACACCATGACCCAAACTAACACCGTGACTCAAACTAACACAGTGACCCAAACTAACACCGTGACCGAAATTAACAGCGTGTCACAAACTAACACCATGTCCAAACTAACACCATGACCAAAACTAACTCCGTGTCCCAAATTAACACCAGGACCCAAGCTAACACACTGACCGAAACTAACACCATGACCCAAATTAACACCGAGTCTGAAACTAATATTGTGACTGTAACACCGTGACCCAAACTAACACAGTGTCCCAAACTTACACCATGAAAGAATCTTACACCGTGACCCAAACAAACGCCATGATCCAAACTAACGTCATGACCGAAACTAATGTCCTGACCAAAACTAACACCGTGTCGCAAATTAACATCTTGACCCAAACTAACACCGTGACCCAAACTAACACCATGACCCAAACTAACACCATGACCCAAACTAACACCGTGACCGAAATTAACAGCGTGTCACAAACTAACACCATGTCCCAAACTAACTCCATGACCCAAACTAACACCATGACCCAAACTAACACCGTGACTGAAATTACACCATGACTGAAACTAACACCGTGACCCAAATTAAAACCGTGACCCAAATTAACACCATGTCTGAAACTGACACCGTGACCCAAACTAACACCGTGACCCAAAATAACATCATGACTGGAACTAACACCTTGACCCAAACTAACACAATGTCACAAACTAACACCGTGACCCAAACTAACACCGTGACCCAACCTAACACCGTGACCCAAACTAACACCGTGACCGAAATTAACAGCGTGTCACAAACTAACACCATGTCGAAACTAACACCATGACCAATACTAACTCTGTGTCCCAAATTAACACCAGGACCCAAGCTTACACACTGACCGAAACTATCACCATGACCCAAATTAACACTGAAACTAATACTGTGACTGAAACACCGTGACCCAAACTAACACAGTGTCCCAAACTTACGCAATGAAAGAATCTTACGCCGTGACCCAATCAAATGCCGTAACCCAAACTAACGTCATGACCGAAACTAATGTCATGACCGAAACTAACACCGTGTCCCAAATTAACACCTTGACTCAAACTAACACCGTGACCCAAACTAACACCATGACCCAAACTAACGCCGTGACTGAAATTACAACGTGACCGAAATTAACAGCGTGTCACAAACTAACACCATGTACCAAACTAACACCATGACCCAAACTAACACTGTGACTCAAACTAACACAGTGACCCAAACTAACACCGTGACCGAAATTAACAGCGTGTCACAAACTAACACCGTGACCCAAATTAACACCATGTCTGAAACTGACACCGTGACCGAAACTAACACCGTGACCCAAACTAACACCTTGACCCAAACTAACACAATGTCACAAACTAAACCGTGACCCAAACTAACACCGTGACCCAAACTAACACCGTGACCCAAACTAACACCGTGACCGAAATTAACAGCGTGTCACAAACTAACACCATATCCCAAACTAACACCATGACCCAAACTAACACTGTGACTCAAACTAACACAGTGACCCAAACTAACACCGTGACCGAAATTAACAGCGTGTCACAAACTAACACCATGTCCAAACTAACACCATGACCAAAACTAACTCCGTTTCCCAAATTAACACCAGGACCCAAGCTAACACACTGACCCAAACTAACACCGTGACTGAAATTACACCGTGACTGAAACTAACACCGTGACCCAAATTAACACCGTGACCCAAATTAACACCATGTCTGAAACTGACACCGTGACCCAAACTAACACCGTGACCCAAACAAACGGCGTCACCCAAGCTAACGTCATGACCGAAACTAACATCATGACCGAAACTAACACCGTGACCCAAACTAACACCGTGACCCAAACTAACTTGACCCAAACTAACACCGTGACCCAAATTCGCACCGTGACTGAAATTAGCAGCGTGTCACAAACTAAGACCGTGATTGAAACTAACGGCGTGACCCAAACTTACACCATGACCGAAACTAACACAGTGACCCAAACGAACACCGTGACCCAAACTAACACCGTGACCCAACCTAACACCGTGACCGAAATTAACACCGTGACCGAAATTAACAGCGTGTCACAAACTAACACCATATCCCAAACTAACATCATGACCCAAACTAACACCGTGACTCAAACTAACACAGTGACCCAAACTAACACCGTGACCGAAATTAACAGCGTGTCACAAACTTACACCATGTCGAAACTAACACCATGACCAATACTAACTCTGTGTCCCAAATTAACACCAGGACCCAAGCTTACACACTGACCGAAACTATCACCATGACCCAAATTAACACTGAAACTAATACTGTGACTGAAACACCGTGACCCAAACTAACACAGTGTCCCAAACTTACACCATGAAAGAATCTTACGCCGTGACCGAATCAAACGCCGTAACCCAAACTAACGTCATGACCGAAACTAATGTCATGACCGAAACTAACACCGTGTCCAAAATTAACATCTTGACCCAAACTAACACCGTGACCCAAACTAACACCATGACCCAAACTAACACCTTGACTCAAACTAACACCGTGACCCAAACTAGCACCGTGACCGAAATTAACAGCGAGTCAGAAACTAACACCATGTCCCAAACTAACACCATGACCCAAACTAACACCGTGACCCAAACTACCACCATGACCCAAACTAACACCGTGACTGAAATTACACCGTGACCGAAACTAACACGGTGAACCAAACTAACACCGTGACCCAAACAAATGCCGTCACCCAAACTAACGTCATGACCGAAACTAACATCATGACCAAAACTAACACCGTGACCCAAACTAACACAGTGTCCCAAACTAACTTGAACCAAACTAACACCGTGACCCAAACTAACACCGTGACTGAAATTAGCAGCGTGTCACAAACTAAGACCGTGATTGAAACTAACGGCGTGACACAAACTTACATCGTGACCGAAACTAACACAGTGAACCAAACTAACACCGTGACTAAAACTAACACCGTGACCCAAAATAACATCATGACTGGAAGTAACACCTTGACCCAAACTAACACCGTGACCGAAATTAACAGCATGTCACAAACTAACACCATGTCCCGAACTAACACCATGACCCAAACTAACACCGTGACTCAAACTAACACAGTGACCCAAACTAACACCGTGACCGAAATTAACAGCGTGTCACAAACTAACACCATGTCCAAACTAACACCATGACCAAAACTAACTCCGTGTCCCAAATTAACACCAGGACCCAAGCTAACACACTGACCGAAACTAACACCATGACCCAAATTAACACCGAGTCTGAAACTAATATTGTGACTGTAACACCGTGACCCAAACTAACACAGTGTCCCAAACTTACACCATGAAAGAATCTTACACCGTGACCCAAACAAACGCCATGATCCAAACTAACGTCATGACCGAAACTAATGTCCTGACCAAAACTAACACCGTGTCGCAAATTAACATCTTGACCCAAACTAACACCGTGACCCAAACTAACACCATGACCCAAACTAACACCATGACCCAAACTAACACCGTGACCGAAATTAACAGCGTGTCACAAACTAACACCATGTCCCAAACTAACTCCATGACCCAAACTAACACCATGACCCAAACTAACACCGTGACTGAAATTACACCATGACTGAAACTAACACCGTGACCCAAATTAAAACCGTGACCCAAATTAACACCATGTCTGAAACTGACACCGTGACCCAAACTAACACCGTGACCCAAAATAACATCATGACTGGAACTAACACCTTGACCCAAACTAACACAATGTCACAAACTAACACCGTGACCCAAACTAACACCGTGACCCAACCTAACACCGTGACCCAAACTAACACCGTGACCGAAATTAACAGCGTGTCACAAACTAACACCATGTCGAAACTAACACCATGACCAATACTAACTCTGTGTCCCAAATTAACACCAGGACCCAAGCTTACACACTGACCGAAACTATCACCATGACCCAAATTAACACTGAAACTAATACTGTGACTGAAACACCGTGACCCAAACTAACACAGTGTCCCAAACTTACGCAATGAAAGAATCTTACGCCGTGACCCAATCAAATGCCGTAACCCAAACTAACGTCATGACCGAAACTAATGTCATGACCGAAACTAACACCGTGTCCCAAATTAACACCTTGACTCAAACTAACACCGTGACCCAAACTAACACCATGACCCAAACTAACGCCGTGACTGAAATTACAACGTGACCGAAATTAACAGCGTGTCACAAACTAACACCATGTACCAAACTAACACCATGACCCAAACTAACACTGTGACTCAAACTAACACAGTGACCCAAACTAACACCGTGACCGAAATTAACAGCGTGTCACAAACTAACACCGTGACCCAAATTAACACCATGTCTGAAACTGACACCGTGACCGAAACTAACACCGTGACCCAAACTAACACCTTGACCCAAACTAACACAATGTCACAAACTAAACCGTGACCCAAACTAACACCGTGACCCAAACTAACACCGTGACCCAAACTAACACCGTGACCGAAATTAACAGCGTGTCACAAACTAACACCATATCCCAAACTAACACCATGACCCAAACTAACACTGTGACTCAAACTAACACAGTGACCCAAACTAACACCGTGACCGAAATTAACAGCGTGTCACAAACTAACACCATGTCCAAACTAACACCATGACCAAAACTAACTCCGTTTCCCAAATTAACACCAGGACCCAAGCTAACACACTGACCCAAACTAACACCGTGACTGAAATTACACCGTGACTGAAACTAACACCGTGACCCAAATTAACACCGTGACCCAAATTAACACCATGTCTGAAACTGACACCGTGACCCAAACTAACACCGTGACCCAAACAAACGGCGTCACCCAAGCTAACGTCATGACCGAAACTAACATCATGACCGAAACTAACACCGTGACCCAAACTAACACCGTGACCCAAACTAACTTGACCCAAACTAACACCGTGACCCAAATTCGCACCGTGACTGAAATTAGCAGCGTGTCACAAACTAAGACCGTGATTGAAACTAACGGCGTGACCCAAACTTACACCATGACCGAAACTAACACAGTGACCCAAACGAACACCGTGACCCAAACTAACACCGTGACCCAACCTAACACCGTGACCGAAATTAACACCGTGACCGAAATTAACAGCGTGTCACAAACTAACACCATATCCCAAACTAACATCATGACCCAAACTAACACCGTGACTCAAACTAACACAGTGACCCAAACTAACACCGTGACCGAAATTAACAGCGTGTCACAAACTTACACCATGTCGAAACTAACACCATGACCAATACTAACTCTGTGTCCCAAATTAACACCAGGACCCAAGCTTACACACTGACCGAAACTATCACCATGACCCAAATTAACACTGAAACTAATACTGTGACTGAAACACCGTGACCCAAACTAACACAGTGTCCCAAACTTACACCATGAAAGAATCTTACGCCGTGACCGAATCAAACGCCGTAACCCAAACTAACGTCATGACCGAAACTAATGTCATGACCGAAACTAACACCGTGTCCAAAATTAACATCTTGACCCAAACTAACACCGTGACCCAAACTAACACCATGACCCAAACTAACACCTTGACCCAAACTAACACCGTGACCCAAACTAACACCATGACCCAAACTAACACCTTGACCCAAACTAACGCCGTGACTGAAATTACAACGTGACCGAAATTAACAGCGTGTCACAAACTAACACCATGTACGAAACTAACACCATGACCCAAACTAACACCGTGACCTAAACTAACACCATGAACCAAACTAACACCGTGACTGAAATTACACCGTGACCGAAATTAACACCATGTCTGAAACTGACACCGTGACCCAAACTAACACCGTGACCCAAAATAACATCATGACTGGAACTAACACTTTGACCCAAACTAACACAATGGCACAAACTAACACCGTGACCCAAACTAACACCGTGACCCAACCTAACACCATGACCGAAATTAACACCGTGACCGAAATTAACAGCGTGTCACAAACTAACACCATGTCCCAAACTAACATCATGACCCAAACTAACACCGTGACTCAAACTAACACAGTGACCCAAACTAACACCATGACCGAAATTAACAGCGTGTCACAAACTTACACCATGTCGAAACTAACACCATGACCAATACTAACTCTGTGTCCCAAATTAACACCAGGACCTAAGCTTACACACTGACCGAAACTATCACCATGACCCAAATTAACACTGAAACTAATACTGTGACTGAAACACCGTGACCCAAACTAACACAGTGTCCCAAACTTACACCATGAAAGAATCTGACGCCGTGATCCAATCAAACGCCGTAACCCAAACTAACGTCATGACCGAAACTAATGTCATGACCGAAACTAACACCGTGTCCCAAATTAACACCTTGACTCAAACTAACACCGTGACCCAAACTAACACCATGACCCAAACTAACACCATGACCCAAACTAACGCCGTGACTGAAATTACAACGTGACCGAAATTAACAGCGTGTCACAAACTAACACCATGTACCAAACTAACACCATGAACCAAACTAACACCGTGACTGAAATTACACCGTGACCGAAACTAACATCGTGACCCAAACTAACACCGTGACACAAATTAACACCATGTCTGAAACTGACACCGTGACCCAAACTAACATCGTGACCCAAAATAACATCATGACTGGAACTAATACCTTGACCCAAACTAACACAATGTCACAAACTAACACCGTGACCCAAACTAACACCGTGACCCAAACTAACACCGTGAACCAAACTAACACCGTGACTGAAATTACACCGTCACCGAAACTAACACCATGACCTAAACTAACACCGTGACCCAAATTAACACCATGTCTGAAACTGACACCGTGACCCAAACTAACACCGTGACCCAAAATAACATCATGACTGGAACTAACACCTTGACCCAAACTAACACAATGTCACAAACTAACACCGTGACCCAAACTAACACCGTGACCCAACCTAACACCGTGACCGAAATTAACACCGTGACCGAAATTAACAGCGTGTCACAAACTAACACCATGTCCCAAACTAACATCATGACCCAAACTAACACCGTGACTCAAACTAACACAGTGACCCAAACTAACACCGTGACCGAAATTAACAGCGTGTCACAAACTAACACCATGTCGAAACTAACACCATGACCAATACTAACTCTGTGTCCCAAATTAACACCAGGACCCAAGCTTACACACTGACCGAAACTATCACCATGACCCAAATTAACACTGAAACTAATACTGTGACTGAAACACCGTGACCCAAACTAACACAGTGTCCCAAACTTACGCAATGAAAGAATCTTACGCCGTGACCCAATCAAATGCCGTAACCCAAACTAACGTCATGACCGAAACTAATGTCATGACCGAAACTAACACCGTGTCCCAAATTAACACCTTGACTCAAACTAACATCGTGACCCAAACTAACACCATGACCCAAACTAACGCCGTGACTGAAATTACAACGTGACCGAAATTAACAGCGTGTCACAAACTAACACCATGTACCAAACTAACACCATGACCCAAACTAACACTGTGACTCAAACTAACACAGTGACCCAAACTAACACCGTGACCGAAATTAACAGCGTGTCACAAACTAACACCGTGACCCAAATTAACACCATGTCTGAAACTGACACCGTGACCGAAACTAACACCGTGTCCCAAACTAACACCTTGACCCAAACTAACACAATGTCACAAACTAAACCGTGACCCAAACTAACACAGTGACCCAAACTAACACCGTGACCCAAACTAACACCGTGACCGAAATTAACAGCGTGTCACAAACTAACACCATATCCCAAACTAACACCATGATCCAAACTAACACTGTGACTCAAACTAACACAGTGACCCAAACTAACACCGTGACCGAAATTAACAGCGTGTCACAAACTAACACCATGTCCAAACTAACACCATGACCAAAACTAACTCCGTTTCCCAAATTAACACCAGGACCCAAGCTAACACACTGACCCAAACTAACACCGTGACTGAAATTACACCGTGACTGAAACTAACACCGTGACCCAAATTAACACCGTGACCCAAATTAACACCATGTCTGAAACTGACACCGTGACCCAAACTAACACCGTGACACAAACAAACGGCGTCACCCAAGCTAACGTCATGACCGAAACTAACATCATGACCGAAACTAACACCGTGACCCAAACTAACACCGTGACCCAAACTAACTTGACCCAAACTAACACCGTGACCCAAATTCGCACCGTGACTGAAATTAGCAGCGTGTCACAAACTAAGACCGTGATTGAAACTAACGGCGTGACCCAAACTTACACCATGACCGAAACTAACACAGTGACCCAAACGAACACCGTGACCCAAACTAACACCGTGACCCAACCTAACACCGTGACCGAAATTAACACCGTGACCGAAATTAACAGCGTGTCACAAACTAACACCATATCCCAAACTAACATCATGACCCAAACTAACACCGTGACTCAAACTAACACAGTGACCCAAACTAACACCGTGACCGAAATTAACAGCGTGTCACAAACTTACACCATGTCGAAACTAACACCATGACCAATACTAACTCTGTGTCCCAAATTAACACCAGGACCCAAGCTTACACACTGACCGAAACTATCACCATGACCCAAATTAACACTGAAACTAATACTGTGACTGAAACACCGTGACCCAAACTAACACAGTGTCCCAAACTTACACCATGAAAGAATCTTACGCCGTGACTGAATCAAACGCCGTAACCCAAACTAACGTCATGACCGAAACTAATGTCATGACCGAAACTAACACCGTGTCCAAAATTAACACCTTGACCCAAACTAACACCGTGACCCAAACTAACACCATGACCCAAACTAACACCTTGACCCAAACTAACACCGTGACCCAAACTAACACCATGACCCAAACTAACACCTTGACCCAAACTAACGGCGTGACTGAAATTACAACGTGACCGAAATTAACAGCGTGTCACAAACTAACACCATGTACGAAACTAACACCATGACCCAAACTAACACCGTGACCTAAACCAACACCATGAAAGAATCTTACGCCGTGATCCAATCAAACGCCGTAACCCAAACTAACGTCATGACCGAAACTAATGTCATGACCGAAACTAACACCGTGTCCCAAATTAACACCTTGACTCAAACTAACACCGTGACCCAAACTAACACCATGACCCAAACTAACACCATGACCCAAACTAACGCCGTGACTGAAATTACAACGTGACCGAAATTAACAGCGTGTCACAAACTAACACCATGTACCAAACTAACACCATGAACCAAACTAACACCGTGACTGAAATTACACCGTGACCGAAACTAACACCGTGACCCAAACTAACATCATGACTGGAACTAATACCTTGACCCAAACTAACACAATGTCACAAACTAACACCGTGACCCAAACTAACACCGTGACCCAAACTAACACCGTGACCCAAACTAACAGCGTGTCACAAACTAACACCATATCCCAAACTAACACCATGACCCAAACTAACACTGTGACTCAAACTAACACAGTGACCCAAACTAACACCGTGACCGAAATTAACAGCGTGTCACAAACTAAAACCATGTCCAAACTAACACCATGACCAAAACTAACTCCGTTTCCCAAATTAACACCAGGACCCAAGCTAACACACTGACCCAAACTAACACCGTGACTGAAATTACACCGTGACCGAAACTAACACCATGACTCAAATTAACATCGTGACCCAAATTAACACCATGTCTGAAACTGACACCGTGACCCAAACTAACACCGTGACCCAAACTAACACCGTGACCCAAACAAACGCCGTCACCCAAGCTAACATCATGACCGAAACTAACATCATGACCGAAACTAACACCGTGACCCAAACTAACACCGTGACACAAACTAACACCATGACCCAAATTAACACCATGTCTGAAACTGACACCGTGACCTAAACTAACACCGTGACCCAAACAAACGCCGTCACCCAAACTAACATCATGACCAAAACTAACATCATGACCGAAACTAACACCGTGACCCAAACTAACACCGTGACCCAAACTAACTTGACCCAAACTAACACCGTGACCCAAATTAACACCGTGACTGAAATTAGCAGCGTGTCACAAACTAAGACCGTGATTGAAACTAACGGCGTGACACAAACTAACACCGTGACCAAAACTAACACAGTGACACAAACTTACACCGTGTACTAAACTAACACCATCACCCAAATTAACACCGTGACTCAAACTAACACCGTGACCCAAACAAACACCGTGACCAAAATTAACACCATGACCGAAATTAACAGCGTGTCACAAACTAACACCATGTCCAAACTAACACCATGACCCAAACTAACTCCGTGTCCCAAATTAACACCCAGGACCCAAGCTAACACACTGACCGAAACTAACACCATGACCCAAACTAACACCGAGTCTGAAACTAATGCTGTGACTGAAACACCGTGACCCAAACTAACACAGTGTCCCAAACTTACACCATGAAATAATCTTACGCCGTGACCCAAACAAACGCCGTGACCCAAGCTAACGTCATGACCGAAACTAATGTCATGACCGAAACTAACACCATGTACCAAACTAACACCGTGACCCAAACTAACACCATGACCCAAACTAACACCGTGACCCAAAATAACATCATGACTGGAACTAACACCTTGACCCAAACTAACACCATGACCCAAACTAACACCGTGACTGAAAATACACCGTGACCAAAACTAACGCCGTGACCCAAACTAACATCATGACCGGAACTAACACCATGACCCAAACTAACACAATGTCACAAACTAACACTGTGACCCAAACTAACACCGTGACCCAAACTAAAACCGTGATCCAAATTAATACCGTGACTGAAATTAACAGCGTGTCACAAACTAAGACCGTGATTGAAACTAACGGCGTGATCCAAACTAACACCATGACCGAAAGTAACACAGTGACCCAAACTTACACCGTGAACTAAACTAACACCGTGACGCAAACTAACACCGTGACTCAAACTAACACCGTGACCCAAACTAACACCGTGACCGAAATTAACAGCGAGACAGAAACTAACACCATGTCCCAAACTAACACGGTGAACCAAACTAACACCGTGAACCAAACAAACGGCGTCACCCAAACTAACGTCTGACCGAAACTAACATCATGAACAAAACTAACACCGTGACCCATACTAACACAGTGTCCCAAACTAACTTGAGCCAAACTAACACCGTGACCCAAATTAACACCGTGACTGAAATTAGCAGCGTGTCACAAACTAAGACCGTGATTGAAACTAACGGCGTGGCACAAACTTACTTCGTGACCGAAACTAACACAGTGACCCAAACTAACACCGTGACTAAAACTAACACCGTGACCCAAAATAACATCATGACTGGAACTAACACCTTGACCCAAACTAACACAATGTCACAAACTAACACCATGTCCCTAACTAACACCATGACCCAAACTAACACCGTGACTCAAACTAACACAGTGACCCAAACTAACATCGTGACCGAAATTAACAGCATGTCACAAACTAACACCATGTCCAAACGAACACCATGACCAAAACTAACTCCGTGTCCCAAATTAACACCAGGACCCAAGCTAACACACTGACCGAAACTAACACCATGACCCAAATTAACCCCGAGTCTGAAACTAATACTGTGACTGAAACACCGTGACCCAAACTGACACAGTGTCCCAAACTTACACCATGAAAGAATCTTACGCCGTGACCCAAACAAACGCCATGATCCAAACTAACGTCATGACCGAAACTAATGTCCTGACTGAAACTAACACCGTGTCGCAAATTAACACCTTGATCCAAACTAACACCGTGACCCAAACTAACACCATGACCCAAACTAATACCGTGACCGAAATTAACAGCGTGTCACAAACGAACACCATGTCCCAAACTAACACCTTGACCCAAACTAACACCGTGACCCAAACTAACACCATGACCCAAACTAACACCTTGACCCAAACTAACGCCGTGACTGAAATTACAACGTAACCGAAATTAACAGCGTGTCACAAACTAACACCATGTACGAAACTAACACCATGACCCAAACTAACACCGTGACCTAAACTAACACCATGAACCAAACTAACACCGTGACTGAAATTACACCGTCACCGAAACTAACACCATGACCCAAAATAACACCGTGACCCAAATTAACACCATGTCTGAAACTGACACCGTGACCCAAACTAACACCGTGACCCAAAATAACATCATGACTGGAACTAACACCTTGACCCAAACTAACACAATGGCACAAACTAACACCGTGACCCAAACTAACACCGTGACCCAACCTAACACCGTGACCGAAATTAACACCGTGACCGAAATTAACAGCGTGTCACAAACTAACACCATGTCCCAAACTAACATCATGACCCAAACTAACACCGTGACTCAAACTAACACAGTGACCCAAACTAACACCGTGACCGATATTAACAGCGTGTCACAAACTTACACCATGTCGAAACTAACACCATGACCAATACTAACTCTGTGTCCCAAATTAACACCAGGACCCAAGCTTACACACTGACCGAAACTATCACCATGACCCAAATTAACACTGAAACTAATACTGTGACTGAAACACCGTGACCCAAACTAACACAGTGTCCCAAACTTACACCATGAAAGAATCTTACGCCGTGATCCAATCAAACGCCGTAACCCAAACTAACGTCATGACCGAAACTAATGTCATGACCGAAACTAACACCGTGTCCCAAATTAACACCTTGACTCAAACTAACACCGTGACCCAAACTAACACCATGACCCAAACTAACACCATGACCCAAACTAACGCCGTGACTGAAATTACAACGTGACCGAAATTAACACCATGTCACAAACTAACACCATGTACCAAACTAACACCATGAACCAAACTAACACCGTGACTGAAATTACACCGTGACCGAAACTAACACCGTGACCCATACTAACACCGTGACCCAAATTAACACCATGTCTGAAACTGACACCGTGACCCAAACTAACACCGTGACCCAAAATAACATCATGACTGGAACTAATACCTTGACCCAAACTAACACAATGTCACAAACTAACACCGTGACCCAAACTAACACCGTGACCCAAACTAACACCGTGACCCAAACTAACACCGTGACCGAAATTAACAGCGTGTCACAAACTAACACCATATCCCAAACTAACGCCATGACCCAAACTAACACTGTGACTCAAACTAACACAGTGACCCAAACTAACACCGTGACCGAAATTAACAGCGTGTCACAAACTAAAACCATGTCCAAACTAACACCATGACCAAAACTAACTCCGTTTCCCAAATTAACACCAGGACCCAAGCTAACACACTGACCCAAACTAACACCGTGACTGAAATTACACAGTGACCGAAACTAACACCATGACTCAAATTAACACCGTGACCCAAATTAACACCATGTCTGAAACTGACACCGTGACCCAAACTAACACCGTGACCCAAACTAACACCGTGACCCAAACAAACGCCGTCACCCAAGCTAACGTCATGACCGAAACTAACATCATGACCGAAACTAACACCGTGACCCAAACTAACACCGTGACACAAACTAACACCATGACCCAAATTAACACCATGTCTGAAACTGACACCGTGACCTAAACTAACACCGTGACCCAAACAAACGCCGTCACCCAAACTAACATCATGACCAAAACTAACATCATGACCGAAACTAACACCGTGACCCAAACTAACACCGTGACCCAAACTAACTTGACCTAAACTAACACCGTGACCTAAATTAACACCGTGACTGAAATTAGCAGCGTGTCACAAACTAAGACCGTGATTGAAACTAACGGCGTGACACAAACGAACACCGTGACCAAAACTAACACAGTGACACAAACTTACACCGTGTACTAAACTAACACCATCACCCAAATTAACACCATGACTCAAACTAACACCGTGACCCAAACAAACACCGTGACCAAAATTAACACCATGACCGAAATTAACAGCATGTCACAAACTAACACCATGTCCAAACTAACACCATGACCCAAACTAACACCGAGTCTGAAACTAATGCTGTGACTGAAACACCGTAACCCAAACTAACACAGTGTCCCAAACTTACACCATGAAATAATCTTACGCCATGACCCAAACAAACGCCGTGACCCAAGCTAACGTCATGACCGAAACTAATGTCATGACCGAAACTAACACCATGTACCAAACTAACACCGTGACCCAAACTAACACCATGACCCAAACTAACACCGTGACCCAAAATAACATCATGACTGGAACTAACACCTTGACCCAAACTAACACAATGACCCAAACTAACACCATGACTGAAAATACACCGTGACCAAAACTAACGCCGTGACCCAAACTAACATCATGACCGGAACTAACACCATGACCCAAACTAACACAATGTCACAAACTAACACTGTGACCCAAACTAACACCGTGACCCAAACTAAAACCGTGATCCAAATTAATACCATGACTGAAATTAACAGCATGTCACAAACTAAGACCGTGATTGAAACTAACGGCGTGATCCAAACTAACACCATGACCGAAAGTAACACAGTGACCCAAACTTACACCGTGAACTAAACTAACACCATGACCCAAACTAACAGCGTGACTCAAAGTAACACCGTGACCCAAACTAACACCGTGACCGAAATTAACAGCGAGTCAGAAACTAACACCATGTCCCAAACTAACACCATGACCCAAACACCGTGACCGAAACTAACACCGTGACCCAAACTAACACCATGACCCAAACTAA